>NC_063335.1:65497328-65577167 GCF_021869965.1 Rhincodon typus | reverse complement strand
CCTCCAGCCCCACCACACCCGGCACTTTTCCCTGCAACCGCAGGAAGTGCTACACCTGACCCTACATCTCCCCCCTCACCCCCATCCCAGGCCCCAAGAAGACTTTCCACATCAAGCAGAAGTTCACCTGCACATCTGCTAATGTGGTATACTGCATCTGCTGTTCCCTTGTGACCTCCTCTACATCGGGGAAACCAAGTGGAGGCTTGGGGACCGCTTTGCAGAACACCTACGCTCGGTTTGCACTAAACAACTGCACCTCCCAGTTGCGAACCATTTCAACTCTCCCTCCCATTCCTCAGACGACATGTCCATCCTGGGCCTCCTGCAGTGCCACAACGATGCTACCCGAAGGTTGCAGGAACAGCAACTCATTTTCCGCTTGGGAACCCTGCAGCCCAATGGTATCAATGTGGACCTCACAAGCTTCAAAATCTCCCCTCCCCCTACCGCATCCCAAAACCAGCCCAGCTCGTCCCCGCCTCCCTAACCTGTCCTTCCTCCCACCTATCCCCTCCTCCCACCCCAAGCCCCACCCCCATCTCCTACCTACTAACATCATCCTGCCCCCTTGGCCTGTCCGTCCTCCCTGGACTGACCTATCCCGTCCCTACCTCCCCACCTACACTCACCTCTACTGGTTCCATCCCCACCTCTTTGACCTGTCTGTCTCCTCTCCACCTATCTTGTCCTCTATCCATCTTCTATCCGCCTCCCCCTCTCTCCCTATTTATTTCAGAACCCCCTTCCCCGCACTTATTTCTGAAGAAGGGTCTAGGCCCGAAATGTCAGCCTTCCTGCTCCTCTGATGCTGCATGGCCTGCTGTGTTCATCCAGCTCTGCACCTTGTTATCTCAGATTCTCCAGCATCTGCAGTTCCTGCTATCTCTGAGTAAAACACTGTATTGGTATTGGTTAATAGTTAACATGCGCTTCAAGTCAAGAATGTTATTCAGATGTACAAACTCTGAGTTTCTTGTGCCAATTTCAGTCAAGTGGGGTGAAAATCCTAGGTATTCTTCATGAAACTAAAGATTGGAAAAGACTATACTGTTATCATGCAATTCCTGCACACCTTGGAATGAGAGTCTGCAAAAGCCCCAAGTTGCTGCTTTTGCGGAAGCACTGCCACATGAAGTGCCAATCAGGCACTTAACTGGCCAGTGGCAGACTTTCCCCTGGAATGATCAAACACCCAAAGGGGCAGAAACCTTCTTAATAGCTGCTGAGCTACTAAAATTGGCTCAGCAGTACAACCAGAAAGGCACTGCTGCTGCTGCTGCTGGCCATGTACACATCCAAGGCCCAGAAGGTCCAGGCCACAGTTATGTCGATATTTTAAAATTTTCTAATCAACTTGCTCAGTAATGTTATTACAAATGTCTGGAGCTTGAACCTCGGTCTCCTGGCTCATAGGCAGGGAGACTACTTTTGATTGTAAAGACACGTTGCAATTCAGTTCTGATGAAATGTAGCTGACCTGAAACATTAACTCTATTTCTCTCCACAGATGCTGTCTGATGTGCTGAGTATTTTCAGCATTTGTTTCTTGGTTTTATGTCAATTCAGATTGTCAATTTGTCAGCTTTAAAATCTTTTAGAAGTGGTAAATTTGAACTTATCCAAAATACTTCATTAGTATTTGACTATAACATATCCGATGGAACTAATACATTAGTATAATTAAATCCCACGAGGTTAAACACAAACCTTCTGTTAAACAAATTTAAGACAGAGGAGATTGCTGGAAACCTTGGCAAATATTCATAGAAGGCGCTGGCCTTGTGATATTATCACTGTGATGCTAAACCAGAGGCCCAAGCTGATGTTCTGGTGACATGGGTTCAAATTTGAATTTAATTAAAATCTGGAGTTAAAATGTTGACCATATAACACTGTTAATTATTGCAAAAACCCATCTGATTCACCAATGCCCTTCAGAGAAGGAAATCTACCACTCTTAATTGGTCTGGCCTACACATGAGAACAGATCCACAGTAATGTGGTTGATGCTTGACTGTGTTCTAGGCAATTAGGGATGGGCAACAGATGCTGGCCTATCCTGAGATAGACACATCTCATGAACAAAAGTCTATTTATACTTTTCTGCAAATTTTGTCTGCATTATCAGTTGTGCAGATAAGTTTGTGTCATTTCCAAATTTCCTTTTTAAAAATCTAACCTATTTCACTGACCAACCTGTATTATTATTACACACAGATATTATTACGTGCCTCTGGGACAAATGAGACTTGAACCTGGGCCTCCTAGTCAAGAGGTGGAGAAAATACTACTGCACCCCAAGAGAACTTTGTAAATTTCTTAATCACAACCATCATATTTGAGTCCAAATCATTGGTATAAAGCAAAAAGACCAAATACTGAGCCTTGTAGAACCTCACTAGAAATAGTCACAAATACAGAGATCTGCCATTACCCTTCAGTCCATTCCTCCGAAATAAATCCTATCATCAGACTTCCCCTTCAACTCACCATCCGAATACTTTATCTCGATACCCGCAAGAGTGGGGATCTCATTAACACAGAAGCTGGTTACTTACCTGCTAATGTGGTGTGCTACATGGTAGTCTTCACAGAATAGAATCCATACAGTGTGGAAACAGGCCATTCAGCCCAAGAAGTCCACACCAACCCTCAGAAGAGCATCCCATCCAGACTCATCCCCCTTACCCTATCCCTGTAACCCGCCACTTCCTGCAGGCAGTTTAGCAAGGCCAATCCACCTAATTTGCACATCTATGGACTGTGGGAGGAACCCAGAGCAGCCGGCAGAAATCCACGCAGACAAGGGGAGAATGTGCAAGATACACACAGTCACCCAAGGGTGGAATCGAAGGCAGGCCCCAGGCGCTGTGAGGCAGCATGCTAACCACTGAGCCACCATACCACCTACTGCTGATGGAGAGCAAAACTTGTTCAGCAGACTGTATTCCAGATAGGTAGCCCATAGAGAAGAAAATAAGATTTGCTGTGGAGTGTCAAAATCATTCTGACAGAAATCCCTTGTTCCCCTGTCTCACCCATTTATGAGACCCACCCCTATTAGTCACTACATCAGCCAGAAGCAATGACAAAAAAAATTAAAAACCAAGTGGGATTTAAACATGAAAACAAATTGTCATCCATTATGAAATCCACCCAATGTTCATTCCATTGTGGGGGAGTGATGTGCTCTGCCAGAAAACTAATCATGTCGTGAAGATGAATTAAAATAGCCAATTATTGCCACTTTAGGAATGCTCTTTAGACTGACGGAGCCACATTATAATTGTATTTGAACTTGCTGTGGTTGGTTTGCTCGCCGCATAGAACTGGACCTTATATATACACCACCGCGAAGGAAAACTGGAAATGAGGTAATCAAATCCAATGGACTCCAGAGTTTAAATACCAGGTGGGAAAACACAACAGCACTTCATTGGAGGCTGAGCTGATGATGTTACACAGAAGGGTAATGAAACTCTGCGAACTATCGAACCAGCTCAGCAAGCGAACCAACCACAGCATCCACAACCCAAGCTACAAATCTACTCAAGAACCTTGTATTTGAACTTATTATTTGGTTATCAAGTAACACACTAGCTGATTTTATGACCAGTTGGTAGTTTCCTTTAGTAAGAAATATGCAGAAAGCCTGTTTTGTAAATTATCAAAAGTAATATTCAAAGCACATCACATCATTCTGGGCTCCCCCAATTCTCAAACGGGATACTAATGAAAGATCAGCAGGTAACTTGGAGAAATGTCATAAATGGTCAAATCCAGAATTTTTGAGTGCTTCCTCGAATTTTCAACGGAGTAGATCATCAAAAGAATCCCATAAGGATTCTGCTCCTTTATGTTCAAATATTAACAGGTGACATTTAACAACTTTCTGTGAAGATATATTTTAACCTTAATTATCAAAAAATATCAAGTTTGTTGGCAAATTAGTGCAGGAATCAGATTAGGGTCAAGCCAAAATTCCTTACAATATGTGAGAAATATGTGATGTGGCAACACATCAATGGAATCCTGGCATCCTATTGCGTTATTAAAGCATGTACTTCATGGTAAGCATTGTACCTTGTATTCCTGGAAGTCTATTGACCGGGATCATTTTCACCAGGAAATCATCTCAACAAGTAAACTAATACAAATATTTCAATCACACAAAGACCAGGAACAAAGAGTGTGGCATAGTGGTAATATCACTGGACCAGTAGTCCAAAAGTCCATGTTAGTGCTCTGGAGACATGTTCAAATCACACCCCATTAATTGCATTCAATATAGAAGTCTCTGTGAAATTATTGGCAATTGTAAAAACAAAATTGGTTCACTAATTCTCCATTAGGGAAGGAAATGTTTGATACTAAACTAACTTTATCTGGCTTGCGTGTGACTCCAAATCTCACAGCCATGAGTTTGATTCTTGATTGTTTTCTGAAATAGCCCAGCAAGCCACTCAATTGAAGTGCAATTTGGGATAGATAACAAACTCACAGCAATACTCACATCCCAAAGAAGAATAAAGAAAAAAAGGCCAGCATCTGCTCCTCAAATCCTAATTCACAAGCTTTCAGATTGGCAGTGTGCATGTTAATTACTTAAGACCCAGTGGCCAAAACATATTTATAATATGTTTGCTTCCAGAAGCAAAGATATTTTTGCTAACTTGATTGTACACTGCCTTATAAATGACCTAAGAGGCAGTTTACAATAAGATCGCCTTGGACAGCGTCCGGGTGAATATATGGATACAAGCGTGTATGAGAAAACAATATTTTACTTACACCAATTTAAGTATAATAAAACCAAGCTGTTTCTTTGGTAAAAAATTTGTCCTGTTGGTTCTTTTATGACCACACATGGTAAATTGTTAGGGTTCAGTATTCATTGAAATGGCAAATATATCCTTTCCACAAACAGAAGACTGGCAAAGACAGGACAAAGAGTGAAGCCATTCATTGCTCATCTCATTGTAAAATTGCCCACTTTAACAGAAGATTGACATAAAATTATAAAAAAAAACTGTTATGATATGTGCTGCCATGTCACCTTCCCTTTTTTTGTTGGAAACTAGACTGTGATGTAACATGCCTCAAATCATCAATTAATTTGCTTATGTTAAACACAAAATTTGAACGGTCTATAGTTTTCAAAGCAATTAATTCTGTTTTTCCTATTCTATTATGGAAAATAATAAAGCTACAGAACACTAAATCTTGTGCAAGCCTACTTATGCAGATAAAACTTTCACACCCAGATTTTTAAACCATAACAACTCCTTCTGCTGAACACAGAATCCATACAACAGTTACTATATGTCAAAAGCAATTAAATTGGCTGTGAAACACTTTGAGACATACTGGCATTGTAAATGTGAATATAACTTTTAAATTTCTTTATTGAGTTCCTACTCAGTGTCTAAAAAAGAAATCCCACTTTGCTGAGAGAATAATTGAGGCATCCACTTACTGAGTTGTCAATCAAAGTTGTGGGGCATGTGAACCCTTTGATCTTTGAGTTGAGGACTTCCACATGTTAGGTTAGCTAAGATTACCATTCACAGTGCCAATGAAATGTAATGACACCAAGATCCTAAGATGACACAAGGAGTGATTGTCTTACAGCAACAAAGTTTGAAATGATGCACAATGATTCTTCCATTTATGACTAATTGATAACTCAATTTTGGTGGAACAAATTCTAGGTAGCTGGCTTATTGCTAAAGAAACATACATAATTTTGCATGATGGAGATATAGTTTTAGATAATGTTATCCTCAGACTATAGTTAAAATACCCACCTTAAGACATTAACAAGTTAAAATTTACTACAAGGCGTTTCTCTTCAAGTGTGCCTTTATAGAAAGAAATAAATGCTAGCATGGGATTAATGGTACTAAGAATCTGAGACTTGGCCCTCTAGCTTTCTGCCAGTGATTTACAGAATCAAGCATCAAAGAAACACAGCAGCTCACTAGATCTGAAATATTAGAAAATTTGATTTTTTTCCAGTTTTGAAAAGAATATAATTCCATACCAATGAGGATGGGACGTAACCTTAACAGGAATAGATAGGAATTTACAGTGAAATATAGTGAAAGGTTTATAATTTGCCATACCACAGCACCTAAATTAATGATAGAAGTCTTAATGAAAAAGATAAAAAAGTAAAGATTCATCATAGTTCAAATAATGGCTCCAGGGTTCAGAGTACGCTGCAAAACTGGGCCGAAACTGTCACGCAGGGCCAGGCCAAGACCAACCTACCATGCCGAGATGAGACCTTCATGCTGTGATTAGACCTCCACACTGGGCTGTTGGAAGACCCGAAAGCCATCTCTGAAGCAAGGACGAGACCTCCTCACCAAGATGAGACTGCTGCACTGGGAATAGACCTCCATGCTGGGTTGTTGGAAGACCCGGAAGCTGCTGAAGATGACATCCACGATGGGATGAGACCTCCACGCCGGGACAAGAATGCCACTCCAGGTTGAGACCACCACTCCTGGACAAGACCGCCACAATGGGAGAACACCAGACTGGGAGAACACCACTACTCCAGGCCGTTGAAAGCCATCTTGTTGCTGGGCCTGAGCTGGGAGAAGAAACCTTAAAATCTCACTGCAGCCTCTGGAATATTTCCCTGTCCCAAGGTGCAATCAGCTGCAGAGAAGCCAAAGCAGGTTTTAGTTAATTGGGGCAATGCAGGAAGAACTACATCCTGCACCCACTTAGAAATGATTGCAAGTTTTCTTGACAGCTATTTTGAGTGATGTCCTGCAGACTCTCTAAAGGCAGCTGTTGAACCATTCAGTTGGCAAATGATACAATTGGCCAAAGCACTTAACACTTCATTCTGTTCTAATAGAAAGTATAATATTTCTCAGGCACAGTGACACTCCATAAAACAGTGTGATGAGAAGGTAGGCAAAAAACAAATGGTAAGGCTGCCATGCAAAACTCCAACTCTGCTTAAACATTTCCCTGTGCTAATAAAGTGCTAAATGAAAACACATTCATCACATCTCCTCCAAAAAAATTAGTTTGACAAGGCCTTCAAACGCACATTTAAAACTCTAAGTAAGGAGTTCTAAAACCAAGCAATTTGTAAAATAACTGTTAGACCAGACCTAGCAATATTTGCAGGAAGTTGTCTGAGCTGTGTATGCCCACCTGGAGCTCTATAATAAAAACAGTGCATCTAAAACCTGTTATGGGAATCATAACTATGCACTGAGGACTGTTTTAGTTTTATTACTCTATGGCACATTTGTTATCATTACTTTTCTTTTTGGTTTTATTTGTCAGTTTCAGTTCATCTAAGTTACTGCAAGTCTTACATAAGGAAGCATTTACTGGCAATTATTGAAACTGCATACCTACACTGTATACTAAAAGCTTTAATTTAAACATTATGGAGCAGAGGAAAATGGAGCAAACCTATTACATACTCAGTTCACAGCATCATGGAATTGTTTGTGAAATACCAAGTCTTCAATAAGCAATGTAACTAATGATTAGATAATATAGTTGAAATAAAATGAGTCGACTAAAGTAGAAAGTTCCAATTGCACTAGCCTTTTTCAAAGTGGGACGTAAACACAAAATACCAGCAAAGTCTGATTTAGCACGCTTGGACATATAATGACCTTTGTGACATTTCTGTTCAGACCACGGTTCTCTCTCTTTCTCCGTGTGTGTGTGTGTGCTCAGACCCGAATAAATGAGTAATATACCACTTATCTGATACAGAGACAAATATTTTACTTTAGTTCCTGCAGCCAGGAGAAGCTTTAAATTGATCCCTTGCATATTAGAAGATATTTGGAAGTGTTATTCATTTTATTTTGTGGCAGAGTAGCAGGACAGATGGGGAACAGGACAGTAAGGCAGCATTTAAGGAGGATAAGCCCACCAACATATTTTCTTTCCTAAGTAGTTAACAGAGAATCTTATGAACAGCTCAGTGAGGAGTTCCCCAGGAGAATGATTTGTTTCACCAAAGCGGCTTCGGTAGACATGTAACAGTTTCTCAGTGAAAACCTGTAACTAAAATCATATAACTGGCCAGTTCTGTCTATGGCTGCATTATTAGCACAGACTGTATAATATCATCTCTTTTAAGCCATATGGGAGCAGTGTAATATCAGCCATAGGTAATCTGAACTGACATTCATCAGGTAATTTACACCACTTTTAAGAAAGCTCAGGAATTAAATCACAATGGAATGAGGTAAAATCAGTAGAATGATAGAGTTTATTTTGTTACTTCAGTTTCCATCTAGGAATCTCAATGTCCAGGCCTTTTTGGAGTAGATTGCTGAGAAAGGCATAACAAGTTATCACTCTCCCCGATACACGATCGGGACAATGTTGCAAACTTTTTTGAATCATTTGTGGGGCATGGATGTCGCTGGCTGGCCAGCATTTATTGCCTGTCCTTTATGTATCATGCAATGTCTTTAAGATAAAAACTGAAAGAATTACAGACGCTGTAAATCAAGAACAAAAACACAGGTTGTTGGAAAAGCTGAGCAGGTCTAGCAGCATCTGTGAAGAAAAATCAGAGTTAATGTTTCGGGTCTGGTGACCCCTCCTCAGAAGGGCCTGAAATATTAACACTGATTTTTCTTCAAAGATGCTGCCAGATCTGCTCAGCTTTTCCAGCAACCTCTGGTTTTGTTCATGTCTTTAAGATGGTTGGAAATATTAAATTCACTTCTTCATTGCTTTTCTTACAATTCATAGGCATCTATCTATGAGCAGAAATTTCCTCAAAATAAATTTTCTGTTGTCCGTCTTAATGGTAAATATTCTAGACACGAGGTCTACACCTTTCTCTACCAACTAACTGAGCAATCAGATTGGAAGGATGCCTAAGGAGCCTTGGTGAATTGTTCCAATGCATCTGATAGAAGGTACACACTGCTGCCACTGATTAGTGGTGAACATTTGTGAATGTTGAAGGTGGTGGATGAGGTGCTAGTCAAGTCAGATGCTTTGCCTGGGTGATGTTCAGCTTCTTGAGTGTTGTTGGAGCTCTGTCCATCCAAGGGGTGCAGAATATTATATTATAGTCCTAATATGTGCCTTATAGAAGATGGACAGGCTTTGGGGAGCCAGGAGGGAAGTAACTATTACAAATAGATTTGAGAGATTTAAAATGAATATCACTCCCTATTCTCACCACCTGCATGTAAACAGATTAAGACTGCATTTTCATCACTCTAACTTTGTGTTGACCATAACAAAACCATTCTAAAGTTAAACTAGAAGTAGGGATTATTTCAAACACTCTTAGATTTAAGGGGATTGGGGGGGGGGGGGGGGGTAGGTGGTGATTCTATGCATTACAAGCATACATGCAACCACACACCAGGAAAGATATATTGAAAAGAATAAATAGATTATTCAATTAGTGACAACTTCAGTACAAAACAACCAAAAAATACTAGTTTATCAATGTCCCTCTTTTTGAGAAGGAGTCCAAAACACTAAAGCTGGAGTCTGTACTCTGGAGATAATGGGAACTGCCGATGCTGGAGAATCTGAGAATTTTTTTCTGAGGTAGGGTCCAGACCCGAAACATCAGCTTTCCTGCTCCTCTGATGCTGCTTGGCCTGCTGTGTTCATCCAGCTCTACACCTTGTTATGTCTGTACTCTGGAATTCCTTTTTTAGGGATGGTTGATAGATTAGCCAATAATTCAGGAGTTGTATAGAATTTAGCTTCTTCAAAAATATCTTTGAAGGTTTCCTGAGGAATACTGCTGAAACACATCTTCTGCTTTACGGTCTAAGCAAAAGCAAGTTGATTACCACTGAGACAAAAATTTACTTTGCAGATAACCAGGTGTCTATTGCCTAATCTAGAGCTTCAATGGAAAGTCATTAATGCATCATCAATAAATGCTGTATAGAACATTGTTGACTGCAATTTCATCATTGTATGGTTAAAAGATTGTTCAGTTCTGAACTGTTTGAATCATGTGACCGAGCCTTCAGGGAGGCATGGAATGGTTACCATTAAGACAAACATTTGCATTGCAGACAACAGACTATATCTCATTTTAGAGGTTAAACAGAAGATGATTAACATAACTTGTTGCAGGATAGGTGCACTTAAAATTCAATTGTGTAGGGTCATTTTCTCGGAGAAATGTAATCTCTATGACAATTTAAAACACATAGTTAACATTTTAGTCCCATCAAGAAGTAAATGAGGCATAGGTAGTCTGGCTGATTTTGATTTCTGAGAAGCTCCTGCAAGGATACTGCTAAATCCAGTCAGATGATTACAGTAGGCATCTTAGTTGGGCTGTTTAATGTTCTGACCTTATGATGGAGGGAAGGTCATTGATGATGCAGCAGAAGATGGTTAGGCCTAGGAAATTATCCTGAGGAACTTCTATAGTCACGTTCTTATAGCTGAGATAATTATCTTCTACAACCATGCCTAACATTCATCATTTTGTTTATGCTTTGCCATTAGATGTGTTCTGTTTTTAACGGATAAGGTATACTTGGACAAATTTTCACATTGCTAAACAGATTACAGTTGTGTAACTAAACTGGAATGGCTCCCATCTCTCTTCAGGCTTGCACTCTGGCATTGCGGAGATGTTGGTCAAAGGTTATTGACCTGAAATTTTAACTCTGTTTCCCTCCATAGATGCTATCTCACTTACTGATCTCCAGCATTTTCTGTTTTTATTTCTACGCTGCCTATTCCTTAGCAATGATATTGTCACAGTTGTGTTCAGGCACTTAAGCTATATTTTTTAACAAGCAGCTCAATTTCTTTGTGGCAATAAAAAGCTTAGCACATGCCTTATGAGTGAATCTTCAACACAACAGGCAATTACTGACAATATTTTCCATGGTCTGCTAAATGTCTGCGCAGCAGGCATCAAGTCAATTTGACCAAATGGATATCAGTACTCTGGGTAATGAGGATCACATTATTTTCCACAATTGAAATAATCCATTTGCCCCATAAACTTGACTATTTACTTTTAAACATCTAGTAAATACGAATACCTCACATGATGTAATTAAAATACTTTATAGAAGTTACATTTAAAACAAATTTCTCAAAACTCCTCCCTTTGGATGTATTTTTGCCTCACTAACTTGCCAGGTCTCTGTGAATGGTGTCTTTGTCAATGAATATATTGCTGGCAGTCTCCACATTTGCAATAAAAGCTCATTTGCACGTGAGCCTCGGTCTGAAAGGCATCTTATGTGTTTTATACAATATTTTTATCTGATGTTTTATTTATTTTGAAACATGGAAACAAAGAGTGGAATCATAGCATCCCAGTTTTCCGCATGGCAGGTTTTTTCTTCTCGGTCAGAAATTTTAGATATGAGAGTAGGGGGCCTTCCAAACTAATCTTCCAAAGGCATTCAGTTAGAAAGTTGCCTCTGGTGTTGCTACCGAATTATGGATGGCTGGCAGGGAGACGAGTCAGCAGAGTGAATGAACACACAAGTTTTAAAAGCCTGCCAGCAACTTTCACAACGTTTGCAGTGAGATTGCTGCTATTTCGGTTTGAAAATGGCTTCACTAGAAAATGCAAGCAAGACAGGGAAGGGCTGTACAAGGCTATTAACTAATATCTCCTGGGTATTATTCTCAGATGCACTGAGGGAACAACACAGGATCTGTTTCTGGAGGACAGAAAGATGAGGAGACCAGCTAGACTGTCTTATTTCTTATGGTCTTCTTATTCTTAGAATGAGCAATCAGCCATGGCTGGAGGTAGCTGAGGAGGTCAACAGTTGCAGTGTCATGAACAAAACCTAGATGCTTCAAATACCTCTTGATGATGATCAAGGTAAATGCCGTGCAAATCTCGTAATAATGATTCTCTCACCTCCTGAACAGGCTCTCTGCGCAGAAAGGCAGAAGACTTACAGCCACATAGATGGATGTCACTTTATAGAAAACACTTGTGCTCAGGACCAAAGTGATGACCTTGAACATCCAGTTCCAGAAGGAAGAGCATCAAATGCCACCATAATCTGCATAACGTATTTCATATAATCCCTATGGTGCAGAAAGAGGTCATCCAGCCCTTTGAGTTTGCACCAAACCTCCGAACAGCATCCCACTCAGACTCAGCTCCCTAACTTATCCCCATAACCCCACATTTAACATAGCCAATCCACCTGACCTGCACATCTTTGGACTGTGGGAGTAAACCAGAGTAGCCAGCGGAAACCCATGCAGACACAGGGAGAACATGCAAACTTCAGGCAGACAGTCACCTGAGACTGGAATTGAACTGAGTCCCTGGCTCTGTGAGGCAGCAGTGCTACCTACTGAGCCACCATGTCGCTCAACTCTTCTATTTCCAACTCTTTTACATATTGCAGGAAATGAGAAGTTATAACTCCCAGGAAAGATGTTGAACTAAGTGTGCTGCATCCATTACTGACAATTCCAGTGTCAATGGAGAAGGAAATCCTGGAGTTAGGCTGAGTGGTACCAGACTAGGAAATTGCAATGGGAAAGATGAGGGTATGTCAAAGAGCCAGTGAAACATTATGTAATCATGAAATTGGATCTGATTAGCATCTTCAGTTGTGCAATTGCATCCATAAATGATCATGTCAACTTCTGAAATACTTGAATGGCTTGGAAATAATCTTACATATGTGCTTCATTATTGAGGTCTTCTCCACGGATGCACTATTTTCTGAGTCACGCACCATGTCCACCAGCGGCAGAGATAGTCACACCTATGGAGCAGCATTCTGTCACTAGTGAGCAACATCAGGTGAGTGAGGCAATGATAACTATGGAGTATCTCCATCAGTGGATAGCTTCTGCTAGGCTCCACTTGATAGTGAACCTCAGAAGCCATACATGAAGTGAAAATTTGTGGACTAGGAGTGAGAGGTGCCAGAGTTTTCTGAGGCATGGGACAGCCTTATCAAAAGCTGGAGGAGTTTGTCCATGTCATAAATGCAACAACCTCTCAGGCATGGAGCTCTACTGAAAAGTAGTAACCCTCATGGATAATCATATGTGACAGGCTAATAAGTGGACGCAGAGCCAATGCCCTCCACACTTCTTCGGCAATTTTGAATATTATTGATTAGTTTGCCAAAGTGATAGGGCAGAAGGGGCTGCAAAGTAGCTCAGTGGTTGGCACTGCTGCCTCACAGCGCCAGGGTCCCACGTTTGATTTCACCCTCTGGTGACCGTGTGGAGTTTATACATTCTTCCCATGTCTGCTTGGATTTCCTCCGGATGCTCCAGTTTCCTCCCATGATCCAAAGATGTGCAGGTCAGGCAGATTGGCCATAGTAAATTGCCCATAGTGTCCAGCGATGTGCAGGTTGATGGGTTAACCTTGGGAAATGCAGGGTTACAGGGAAAACGTGGGTGGGGGGTGGGTCTAGGTAGGATGTCCTTCGGAGGGTTGGTGTGAACTTGATGGGCCAAATGGCCTGCTTCCACTCTGTAGTGATTCCATGATACTCTATGAAATGCAGCCAATGTGTTCTCCTACTTGTGGCTAGCAGAGGAGTACAAATGAGCCTTGAAAGAGTTGAGAGAAGCAGAAATGGTGGTGATAGGGGCTATCGTGAAGATGCACGACTTTCTGAGTCAGAGTCCTTAGTGACTCCCTTGGCAGCTCCAACATGGCCACAAAGATTACTACAGATGGCCTACAAGAATGGGCCTGTTCCAATTTGATGTCAAATGTCACATGTTACCAAAATAGTTGCTTCAAGCAGTGTGTCCCACCAATGTTAGCCTTGCACTTTGGCTCCTTGGCTTCCGTCCCACTACAGCAGACAACGATTACCTGTGGCCATCAAAGTACTTTGCACTGCACAGATCCTTTGACTATTCATGGCTTGTTTTGTGTCAGTTCACACGCTCCGCCCCCCCACCCCCCCTACCCCAGGTTCCACGGCTCCCAAAAGACTTCTTGTGGAGTGGTGCGAAAGCCAATATTTTGGGATAATGGCTCTTAAATATAGATGAGTATGAGTGAAGGTTCCAAGAGAGCTAGAGAAAGAGAATAGGAGAGATTCAGAGAGAGAGAGAGAGCTGGTGTGTGTGTGTGAGAGAGAGAGAGAGAAAGAGAGAGAGAGACAGAGAGAAATGAGTGGAGCTAGAAAATGTGTAGAAATTTGGGGAAAATTGCACTGCGGGACGTGGAAGCAGAAAATGTTAGAAAACTCACTTTTCCTGCCATCACGAGACCACATTTTCTTGGTGCACCATCTGCAGCCTGGAAGGACTACAATTCCTCAACCACTTCCGTCCATGCCTCCTTGGTTGGAGTGGCTGACCCTGGGAAGAATGGAGTCTCTCGGATCTTGCACCTAAGATTATAGACCAGGGTATTATCCCTCCTGAATCTCTATTCCATTCTTGTGGTTGCTGCAGGAATATTCCATGTGTAATTCAACTTATATGTGACTCCAGACTCAAGTAATATGATTCATTCTGCCTTCTGGGCAATTAGGGATGGGCAACAAATGCTGGCCTAGCTAGGAATTCCCATATCCTATGAATGAATATTAGAGAAGACAGATCTCACCCACCCTCATCCACTCAGTGATCCCAGAAGCCAGGGAGCAGTCAGTTGTTTATACATTTGATTTTCTGACCTATTAGTGGTCCAGCTATTTTGGGAGAAACCACATTTAAAACATTCCACCATATAGCCTCCAGATCCACAGCAATCTGTTTGGCTTTTAGCCACCCTCTGAAATGGCCCAGCAAGACATTTCATTGGATTCAACCACAGCAAGAAGTCCTGGAATTAAGCTTCTCATGCACAAGACACACTAAACATCAGTAATTGTGTACAGTCACTAACATTTGATTTGAGTTAAAAAATAATAAAGACAACATTATATTGCCCGGTATAAGTCTATAGGGTGCCGACTAGAGGGAAAAAAAATAAAAGCATATTTACAAAGAAATTAGAGTGCAAGCATGATAGAGTTATATAATGGGGAACTTCAATTCTCCTAATAGAGTGAAATCATAGTGAGTCAAATCCTAAGGAACCCAACCCCAAATCTAGGCTATGCAAAGCTCCAAGGTGGCTCGAGAGTCCCCTCTGTCACACAATTTGCCTAGAAGACAATCATTGCTGAAACTCCGTGAAAACAAAGTAAACCAGTAAATATCTGAAAATGGCTTTATTTTCAATTTGATCATACTTTACAAGGGAATGACTTTGCACCATAAAAGGCATTGGAAAACATTGTGAATTCGATTAAAAAACCTTAGTAACCCTTTTTAACTTTGTGTGTTGGCTTCAGATGATTCATCAATGCAGTAAACATGGTTTTGATGCTTTCAAGCTTAAGGATACAATCTCTGAACATTCCTACAGCCTTTGTGATTTCAACTACAGAAGCAACTAGGTTAGTGGGCTTGAAGTTTTCCGACGCTTCAGGGTCATTTGGCCTCCTAGAACTTTTTATTTGAAGAATGCAAAACATCTATGATTGACTCATCCGACAGTTCCTTGTGCAGTATATGGTTTCATTTGCCTCAGCATAATTTTCTATGGCTGTTTCTGCTGCCATTTTCATACTTACCTTTCATAAGCAAGTGAAACAAAGCCTCACCAATGGACTCGTTGGCCTCATCTTGCTCTTCCTCGTTCTTGTTTCTTACTCAGTCATAAACTATTTGAACCCAACGTGTGGGAAACAGTTGGCAGTTATGACTTTCATCATCAACTTCCATGCTTTCCTCATGCTGCTCATCGATGGTCTTGATAACTTGAGAGATCAGCTGTCTTCAGTAAAGCGCCACCAAATTACCTCCAAACCACTGGCTGGAACTTGGCAATGGTGTTGGGAGGCAAGGACATCAGCTTGATGTTCTTGAGGCCAGTGATGTCAGGGTGCCTGGGGCAGTTGCCATTAACAATGATAATCTCCCCTTTATTCCATTGATACATTTTGTCTACCTTCCTGACCCATACCCGCAAAAGCACTGGAGGTCATCCAGGCTGTTTTGTTAGCACTGTACCAGTATCTTGACATTCATAAAGCAATGTGGCTTCTTGAACTTTTATATCACAAGAAGTAGCAGCATTTTGTGCAATCCATGTTCATGCAGACCATAGCAGTGATACATCTCTTGTTTCACTTTCTAACATTACATTTCATTTTTAATCACTTAAAAGCAATCTAGCAAATGCACGTTGCACCTTGACACAATTTTCTGGTGCTAATGGAAAATGTAAACACCATATACTCTCTCTCCTTTGGTACTCAATTAAGAGCAGCCTAACTAGCGGTCCTCACAAAAACCATCCCAATTTCTATTTTTATACTGACTTTTGTCTGACCAGGAAGAGTACAAAAATTCTTCAAAGAGCTACCAAACCATTCATGCAAGAGGGTCATTGGATTTACAGTTACCTTACAGCAAATCATTCCAATCCCCAGTCAGTAGCACTTAAGACCAGTTCAGTACTTGTGTCACACTCATAAAACGTCAAGAAAGCATAGATGTCATATTATTGCTGGCCTCTCACTAGAAATTTTGGATAAGTGAAATAATTGCTCAGCCTACTCAAAATGAAAATCAGTCCCTGTGTTTAATGCACATTGCTTCTCTTATTGAGGCATAGAGTACAAAATCTTGGAAGTTATGATGAACCTTTAAAAAACACAGACAGGAAGCAAAGTAGGACAAAATGGATTATTTTCTGAGAGGCAGCCAGTGATTCATGGGGTACTGCAGGAGTCAGTACTTGGACACCAGTTAGTTAGATGAGGAACTAATTGTAATATCTCCTTGTTTGTAGATGACACAAAGCTGGTTGAGAGGCTGAACTGGAAGGAGGATGTAGAGATGCTTCAGTGTCATTTAGACAAGTAGAGTTTTTTTTTATTCATTCACAAAATGAGGGCATCGCTGGCCAGGTAGCATTTATTGCCCATCCCTAATTGCTCATAAGAGTCAAACATATTGCTGTGGGTTTGGAGTCATATGTAGGCCAAACGAGGTAACGATGGCAGTTTTCTTCCCTAAATGACATGAGTGAACTGGATGGGTTTTTCCAACAATCAACAATGGATTCATGGTCAATATTAGACTCTTTAATTCCAGATATTTATTGAATTCAAATTCCACCATCTGCTGTGGTGGGATTTGAACCTGGGTCCTCAGAATATTATCTGGGTCTCTGGGTTAACAGTCCAGCAATAATTCCAGCAGGTAATCATCTCCCCCAAGTGAGTGGCAAATTCATGTTAAATTAAATATAATCTGGACAAATGTAAGGTTATCTATGTTGGTAGCAAACACAAGTGATAGATTTGGAAAAGGCAGCTGCATTGATACCTGGATGTCCTTGCACACCAGTCAATGGAAGTAAGCATGCAGGTGCAGCATGCAGCAAAGAAGCCAATGGTATGTTGGCCTACATAGCAAGAGGACTCAAGTACAGGAGCAGGGATATCTTGCTGCAATTGTACGTGGCTTTGGTGAGACCTGGAATTGTGCATGCAGTTTTGGTCTCATTATCTGAGGAAGGATGTACTGGCCATGAAAGGAGTGCAATGAAGGTTGACCAGACTGATTCCTGTGATGGCAGGATTCATATCAAAAAAATTCTCAACTCTATAAACCCAAATTGTGAGAAACTGCCTGAATCTTTGGATTTTCATTGTGGTGGCTAGGTACTAACAAGGGCCATCTGCTCAAAATCCAAGAAAGAGTTTGAGACAGCTACAAAGATTGTCCTGGAACTCCCTTTCTAAGACACAATGGGAGTCATTTCATCAAATGGAATGCAGCAGTTCAAGAAGGCAGCTCACCACCATCACCATTTCAAGTGCAATTAGGGATGGGCAACAAATACTGGCATAACCAGCAATGCCTATATCCAATGAAAGAACATGTAAAATAAAAATGCTGGACACCACACTTAGTAAAGATATGAAGCTTTTGGACGGGGTGCAGACATATTAACAAGTTTTCCAGGAATGAGGGACTTCAGTTAAGAGGACAGTCTAGGGAATCTGGTAGTGTTTCTCTTTCAGAAGTTTGAGGGAGATTTGATAGACATGGTCAAAATCATGAGAAGTCTAGATAGACTAAATAGGGAGAAACTCTTCCCATTAGTGCAGGAGTCAAGAACCAAAGGACACTGATTTAAGGTGATTGACAAAAGTATCAAAGCTGACAAGGAAAAATATATTTTTGTGCAGTGAGTGGCTATGATCTGTAATGCACTACCTGAGAAGGTTCTGGAGATAGATTCAGTTGTGACTTTTAAAAAGGAATTGCATAAGCAACTGGAGATAAAAAAAAATCAGCAAGCTTACAGGGAGAGGGATTGGAGCAAGGTAATGGTTATAGACAGCCAGTGTGGACACAATAGGCCAAGGTATCTCTCTACATATTGTAACCAGTCAACAATTGTACAGTGATAGCAGGAACTGCAGATGCTGGAGAATCCGAGACAACAAGGCGCAGAGCTGGATGAACACAGCAGGCTAAGCAGCATCATAGGAGCAGAAAGGCTGACGTTTCGGGCCTAGACCCTTCATCAGAAAAGGTGTTGTACACAGATTTCTGTGTTTATCTTAATTTTTCCATGTTTTCCTTCTGATTTAAATATCCTTACTACTTATTCCTGATATTTTGTATTTTTTAAACACATGCTTTGTGTCTCCCCATGAACATATATTGTGCAGCCATTGATTTATGGTACGTTTGGTGCACAGCTGAGGTAAATTGAAAACTGCCATTACCCTATAGTAAAAATATTTTTAAAACCCTAGTGAGTAGCATGCCATGGGCAGTTTCAAAGTAATTGTGTTTGATTTTAGAGAACAAGGAGGAGCACAGATTGCCTTTTGAAAATTATGAGGCCAACTGGTACGAAAAGCTCAAAAGGGAAGAGTACAGCTGTTTTGAAACATAAACATCTTTTTATATTGTTACAGTGTATTAATGGGTGATGCCACAAAAAGACCAAAGTCCACTTCAGTCTCATTGCACACTTGCTAAAAAAATAAAATCTAAACAACCGCTTTACGATGAGGATTGCAATGGTTTGTGTAGTATGATGCATGAGTATTCATTATAAACAAATGTGGCATCCACAACTAAAAAAATTTGAAAACAAGTTTTGATTATGTAGTTCAAATAATATTAAAATGGACCTTAGTGGGCCTTATATTTACACTGGTAACAAAATATTCTGTAAAATACAAGTATAATACATATCACCCTTATTTGTTCCAATAGAAAACCACATTTACAGTAGCTGTTTTGTTAACATCTTATGAGCACTACTATCATTTGCAGTCATTGAAAATAAACATATGTATGCAAAATATGTATCAGCAATAGCAGTTATTTGTGATCCAGGCTATTTGGATTCTAATGTCCTTTAGGAAAGGAAACTGCCATCCTTACCTGGGGGGTCTGGCCTACATGTGACTCCAGACACACAGCAATGTGGTTGACTCATAACTGCCCTCTGGGCAATTAGGGGTGGGCAATAAATACAGGCCTAGCCAGCAATGCTCTCATCCCGTGAATGAATAAAGAATAAATTCTATGAATCTCCAATGCTAACAAAACGATAATGTACAAGTTACTTATAGGGGTATTAACATAAAAACTCAATTAATCATTCAATTAACTCAATATGACTGACCCCTGACCACCACATTAACAATGAAATTAGTCCATTTTACCAACTTAAAATGAATGTACTCCATAATAATAGCAAACAAAAGAATGTCATTTATATTTAGATACCAACTGACTACAGTCATTTCTAAAACAGTGATTGCCAAAAGCTACAACATAGCTTTACAAAGTGACGTGCTTTCTTTTTCAGATAACCTACAATAACCTATACACAAGCACTGATGAATAAACTTTCAATATTTCAAATTTTAGGAACGCGGCAGCCAATAACCCAGGAGAGATTAGAAAGTGGGGTGGGTTAGATAAATAAAAGATGTTGTTTAGGAGGGAGAAGGAGAAGAAAGGAGTCGTCTTGTTGTATGAATGAATAGAGAGGAACTTGAGAGGAAAATAAAAGCAAAAAATAGTGAGATTAGGTTCCCTCAGAGGCCCATTTGAAGATATTACAAGGTGGTACATGGTGTTACAAGCTGGTACAATGTATATCAATACTTTGTTGAGGAAGTCCAATGTCATTTTTTCCAAGTTTAATGAGAATACAAATCTAGGTGGGATTGTGAGTGGTGAGGAGGATGTAAAGAGGCTTCAAATTTAGACAAGTTAAGTGAGTGGGCAAATACATAGCAGATACAGTATAATGTGGATAATTGTGAAGTTATCCACTTCTGTAGGTAAAACAGAATGGCAGAGTATTTTTAAATGGTGATTGATTGAGAAAGTTGATTTGCAAAGAGTCTTGGTTACATCAATCATCGAAAGGAAGCATATAGGTACAGTAAGTAGTTAGACAGGTAAATGATGTGTTGACCTTCATTGCAAGAGGATTCGAGTATAGGAGGAAGGATGTCTTACCACATTTGCAATTGCATAGGGCTTTGGTGAGACAAAACCTGATGTATTGTGCATTGTTTTGATTCCTTTACCTAGGAAAGGATATGCTTGCTCTAGACGGAATGTAGCAAAAGTTCACCATACTGATTCCTGAAATGGCAAGATTGGCTTCTGAGGAGAGACTGAGTTGAGGAGGCCTTTACTTACTGGTAGCCATGATGTGGAGGTGCCAGTGTTGGACTGGGGTGGGCAAAGTCATAAGTCACACAACATCAGGTTATCGTCCAACAGGTGTCATGTGACTTCTGACTTGTATGTATTGGGACACAGAAGAATGAGGGAGGATCTCATTGAAATGCATAAAATTCTGACAGGACTGGTCTAACAATGCAGGGATGATGCTCTCCCTGCTTGAGAGAGGGGATGTTTGAGAAAGAGATCATTGTCTCAACATAACGTGTAGGCCATTTAGGACTGGGATGAGGGGAAATTTCTTCAATCAGAGCATGCTGAGCCTGTCAAATTCTCAACCTCACAAGGCTGTGGGGTCAAGTCATAGAATATACTTAATAAAGAAATGCATAGGCACTAAAAGCCTCAAATAGTACGGGGAGAGAGCAAGAATACCGTATTGAGATAAAGGATCAGCCATGATCATACTGAAGGCTGCAACGGGCTCATTAGGCTGAGTGGCCCACTGTTGCTCCTTTTTTCTATCTTTATATACAGTGTTTGCGAGAAAGACACTGGAATAGATTGTGATTTTGTGATAGGCGATAGTGTTTCACAACACATTTTTTTATCTCTGTTTTTTATTCTCATTAACTGCACTATCGTACATAGCCCAGATTTGCCCCTCTGAGTTTGTAAAGTAAAAGTAGGGAGGAATCCCTTTGGGACTGAGTAAAAGAGAAGGAGAAATAGGAAATCTAGTTAAACAGGCACATGAAGACACAGGGAATGATACTTTGTTATTGGACTTAAAACACTAACTCTTTTTCAGTTGTTGCCGGACTTGCTGAGTTTTTGCAGCATTTTCTGTTTTTATATTGGGGTGAGACATTTTGTTGAAGGAGCAAAAGAGGAGTCCTGATTAACTTTGCAGTTGAGGACAATATCTGGTGTTGCTGCGTCCAAGGAAGACAACGGATATCACAGCTAGTCGCATCCAACAACACAAGCAACACCACATTAAATACATGAGTGAAGATGTTGCATGTAATTCTCCTCAGAAATGAAAATGGAAATTGATGTCACGGGGACTCAAGCTACTGTTTATTTCATTCCAAGGTTATAATAGTTCTTCAAGTATTTTTCATTTAGCTTGCTCACAAAATTAATTTCTCTCAGCCAGAAAATAAATTATTGCAAGTATTTAGCAATTCAACACATACTAAAACACAGCTTATAACAAAAGCTTTTGAAACTGTGTCTCATACATGCGAGCACATTTTTGGAATAATTTTCCAACTATATATTTCTAGTTGGGATCTTCACATGCTAGCAACATGTAGTGGAAGTTTGCTTGCACAATTTATAATGTGCATAGGAAATAATAAAACCACCTACTTTGCGAAATGCAAATTTCTCTTAAAGAGAACCAGGTAGAGAAAAAATAAGCTCTTTTCTGCTGTTATATCTGATCTTCGGATAACATGGAGAAATCACTGAGACAATGACAGCGCCATATTGTTGGCAATCAGTGGCAACCTCAAATATTCGAATCTATGCCTGTCCCCCAGTGATACTATAACCTATTCCTGTTCATAAGGCACTGTCTCTGTATGTTTACAAGTGCTGCCAAAACCTCCCTTCTCAAAAAGAAAATGACTTATTTGCTTCATTGACTACTGCCCCATCTCTGGCTCTATCATTTTCAAAATCCTTGAAAATGTTGTTACTTTAGGTATCTTTGTTCTACTCTCTTACTGAAAACAATCCTGTATGAATCCTTCACTTTCACCTTTCCCTCAATACCTAACGATCCTAGACCAACATTAAACATATCTGTAATCATCACTTTGATATTTTAATCATTTTTGTCATCCTTAAGTAACAGGACCTCCAGCAGCTGATGGCGACAATGATGGAAGACATTGAGCAAGGGGAGCTGAGCAATTCTTTGGGGCATAAACTGATATTGATGCTGAAAGAAGACATCTGGGGCAGATAAACAAAATCTTGCTGGAAAAGAGTGTCTTTGGTGGAGAGAGGGCTGATGGGAAGGGAGGGCAGGGAGAAAAAAGAATTCCTCAGATAAATGAAATGATCAACCCATGTATATAGTGTCAATATTTCCTTATTTATCTTTCTCCTCCTGTTTATATTGACCTGATGCAATCAGAATAAGTAATCCTCACTTCATGATTTTTGGGCCTTCTGTGGGTTCAAATCTTATGTTACACGCAGTTCTCTGCAACCACCAACATTGTCAATTATAGCTCTAAAGTCTTGAATGTTGTTTGTTTCATTTGCTTGGTTCCAGAGATAGGCATCCAATTATAGGCAGTTCACCTTCAGGATTGCATTCTCTTTTTTTGTCCCCTATATTGTTATCTTGAGCCATTCCTGTTTCTCATCCGTATGTTGCCCTTTAGCAAGATAATCCATGGATCTGAGGTCAGCCGATGCCTGTATAATGATGATGAGTGTCTACCTCTCCACTAGCCCTTGTAATTATTTCCTATTTTAAAGCTGATGTAATAATACATGTTATTAATGTTACACTAAGACCAGTCTCCCTCAAGAGAGTGACTGAACACTGGTCATTAAAGTGACAGATAAGATTAGCTAAAAAAATTAAAACTTTGAACAGCATCCCAGGATAACATTTCCATACAACACGGTGCTTGAAGTTCAGAAGGTAACAATGTAAAACAAAAAGTGGCTATTCACTTTGGGTAATGTATGTCCTATTTTGTGTGATGGAATATGAACTTGGCACCAAACAATGTCACTTGCATTATTGGCTGGTTTGTGACTTAAATTAAAGCAAAGTATTATGAGCTAGTATTGGCATTCAACTGCAAACTACACAAAGAAATGACTTCAGCGCTTAAGTTTGCCAACTACCTCAGTTAGTTTGAGGAATACAATACAAAGTCCTAATGAATTGACGTTCCTTGTATAATTACTGTTCCCTGTACTCTACATGAGCTGACAGATTTCTGCTGTGTTACTCTGCCTTTTGCTCTTTGTTTAGTTGTGTAACTAAAACAAGTTTTGCACATCTGGGACTTATAAAGACAAGAAAGTCAATAATAACTTAAGCGTGTGTTCTCTTGCAACATCTAGTGAGACCATTTCCCCTCTCAGCCCTCCCACTTCCATGAACTCTTCTGTTTCTCTTCTGTTTTCTATTCAGTGATACAGAATAATGGGTAGGCAAAAGACTGAAAGGGAGATTACAGAGAACCAACACACTTAAAATTAATTTAATTCCATGCAGTGTATTCACTTGATTTCCAGATTATATTGCTAACTCGGGCCATTCTCACATTTGCTGACAGAATGAATGAAGAGAAATCCTAAAGAGAACTACATTTTCTTCCCAATTTATGTGCTTGAATTAATTTCTGTAAAAAATGGTCTTGGTGGACTCTTAAATGAGATGGGCCTTCAGCATTTGAAATGATTGTCATTGTCACATGACTGAAATCAGAAACAATTGAAATGTTTAAGTATACAAATCTGGGATTCTAAGTCAGTTGCTCTTTCTCCTTTAGAGGGAGAGCAAGGCTCCAGGCTGAATTGTTAGCTTGCCTTGGACCCTGATCTCTCCAGGTTGCTGGCTGGAAAGATGCCTACACTTTCATGGGCCCAGCTCACTGGAGAATCTATTATTGCATCCTGCCCTCTAAGAAATTACAACTAATTTTTAATACCCCTGAATTTTGCAAAGCTTTTCATTTATAAGCTCTCCTGTCTTGTCTTCCTGAATTTCCTAAATGCTTGTGTGTGTGTGTGTGTGTGTGTGTGTGTGCGTGAGAGAATGGCGTAGCAAAGAAATTCTCCATATTTAGTTAATAAACCAATCTTTTATTTAATCTACAACTATTTTGCTGTGGGTTTATTGGTGTGCAAAAACCAGGATTTGGGAAAACCCCTCAGCCTACCTCAGTTAGGAATGGGAGTAAAAAGGGAGAACGGCAAACCAAACAATACCCCACTCCCTCAGGCTTAAGAGGAAGTAAACAGTCATGAGTTAAACTTGCCCCATTCTCCCTTGACTCTGACACATGCCACTCGCTATTCTGCACACTACTTGAAATTGCCAAGTGTTTCCTCTTCACTCAGTCATCAGTACTTGGAAGATTTGTTCATATTTCCCATTCTTTTGCTGGATAAACTTCTCACCCTTCCTTCCCATTAGCTATTGCCTGAGAGTCCAGTGGCTAAAGGTCCAGATGAGGCACTGTCCAGGCATACTTGTATCACTACAGTCTCTATTTGCCAAGTCTATATACTGAGGAGGCAAATGCTCATGTCAATAAGGCATTCAAATTTTATTTGCAGGTTGATTTACAGTTCTAAGATTTTTTTGTAATTCACCATCTTTTTGATAGCAAAGCAAAATACTGAAAATATCCTCAGCAAGTCAGGTAGCATCTGTGGAGATTTTAGGTCTACCTTTCCCTCTCCAAGGTGCTACCCGATCTGTTGAGTCTTTGCACAATTTTCCTTGTTATTCAGTACTTCTTCAGCTAGTTATCAGTTCTTTTCACGTTTGTCAGCTGACATTTGTTACAAGAATAACTCTGTCTTTGATACTGAACCACATTCAATTTAAATATGGTACATTGAAGAACATATTTAAAGCCACATTTGTGAAATATATTTTGGATATCAGATCATAAAAAATAGAGACCTGTATTGTATGCCTTCTTTCATGACTCAAGTCATCCCAAAGCACCTACAATCAATAAACAAAAAAAAAACTGAAAGAACTGCGGATGCTGGAAATCGGAAACAAAAACCAAAATTGCTGGAAAAACTCAGCAGAACAGCATTATTCTGAAGAAGGGTCGCTGGACCTGAATGATTAGCTCTGATTTCTCTCTACTGATGCTGCCTGACCTGCTGAGTTTTTCCAGCAATTTCGGTTTTTGTACCTACAATCAATTGATTACATTTTAAATATAGGATTGAATATTCCCATGGGCTTTGGGACCCCATTTTCAGGGTCATTTCTGACAATAAGCCATTTCAGAAGGTACTTGCCAGCTTATTTTAAGGAGAGTAGTCAATTAATGGACTATTTCCAAATGCACATCCAATCAGGACACAGGGAAACCAACAGCCTCACTTTGTGACTAAACTAAGTGCTGCTCATGGCCAAGCACTATCCACCATCCTTTATCAGTATCAAGGCAGGGGTCGATACATCACAAAGTTCATAGAAATACACGTCCACAAATTCCACACTCGGCAAGGCTGTGCCATGCAAAGATGCCATGCCATTCTCTGGTGGTGTCAATTAAATCTCAATCATTAGCAATGCAGTATCAACCTCTTATGGTGTAGCTACCTCGTCTGATTTGTTGGGGTGTGGACACAATGGGAGGCTCAAACGGCAGGAATAAGTTTGTAGACCTTTCATGAAAAGACCACCGAGTAGCTCACTAAACAACTTAACTATCTGTCTGCCGTTACCAGACACGTTGTCATTGTAAGCATGCACTAACCACTGGGAAACAAAAGAGGAGGAGATAGGAATCTATTGTGAAGATGGCCTAATGCTCATACAATTACAGAATTGTTACAGTGTAGAAGGAGTCCATTCAGTCCATTATGCTTACACTGGTTTGATGACCTAGTGCCGATCTCTTGCATTTTCCCCATATCCCTGTACACTATTTCTGACCAAATAATCATCTACTGCCCTCTTGAATGCCTCAAATGAACCTGCCTCCACTGCATTTTCAATCAATGCATTCTATACATTAACTACAAATTGTGCAAAACCATTTCTTCCCATATCACCCTTGCTTTGTTTGCACATTACTTTAAATCTATGCCCTTTTATGAGTGGGACAGCTTCTCCCTGTTTACTCTATCCAACCTCCAATGATTTTGAAAACCTCTCATGCTTCTACTCTCCAAGGAGTACAGTCCCAACTTCTTAAATCTATCCTCATAACTGAAATTTCTCTTTCTGGGAACCATTCTGCTAAATTGCTTCTGAATTCTCTCTGATGCATTTATATCATTCCTATAATAGTGGCCACTAATTGTACACAATAATTCATTGGAGGTGTAATAAGTATCTTACACAAGTATCTTATATTTAACATCACTTCCTTGCTCTTATACTTTCTACCCCTTTTAATAAAGCTGAGAATACCTGTCCTGTCACCTTCAATGATCTGTGAACCTCAAACATTCCATGCCTTACCTCCTTACCAAATTCATGGGGCAGTCACTGTTACAATAAAGCAAACACATATAACAAGTTGCATAAAGCGTGATCCCACAAAAAAAAATGTGAGGACAACTCATGATACTGGTGATTGACACATATTACTAAGGACTCCTTACCTCCTCTTTGGAATAAATTCTGGCATTTTTTTAATCTACCTGAGAGATCAGGCGGGGTTTCCACGTAGCTTTGCCAAAAAAAAAGTACACCTGAAACAATGCAGCACTTCCTCAATAAAGTCTCCACTTTTTTACCCAAGTATTGGGAGCAGGACATGAACATACAACCTTCTGATTCAAATGTATGGATGCTATCAAATGAGCCACAGCTAAAAAATTTCTTTTAACAGTCTTCAACAACTTATGAATATGTTATTGCGTTTCTGCACCACCAAAATACAATTGCCTCTTAGGATAGAATAGAAACCCTACAGTGTGGGAGCAGGCCATTTGGTCCATCAAGTCCACACAGACTATCTGAAGAGCATGCACTCAGACCCATCACTCTACCCCATCCCTGTAACACTGCATTTACTGTGGTTCATTCATCTAACCTGCACCCCTTTGGACGGTGGGACGAAACGGGAACACCCTGAAGAAACCCACACAGACATGGGGAACATGTGCAAACTCCGTAAAAACAGTCACCTGAAGCTGGAATCAAACCTAGATTCCTGGCGATGTGAAGTAGCAGTGCTAACCACTGAGCCATTGTGCTGCTGTCTTGTATGAGAATAAAAGAAACACACCCACCCAGTCGTCTCACTTTTTATACCTCTTCATAATGGCATTGACGTGATCATACATCTATTTTTCAGTACTGACAGGCTTTAGAACATGCTGGTGCTTGTGAGAGCAAGATCTCTTCAGCACGTATTGTCTGAAATGTTTAGCGTTGATTTTAATCATCATTCTTAGCAAATTACACTGAAAGAAAGAATTATACGTGTTTGTAAGTGTAGTGGTAGATGATGATAGATTGGTCTTTAAGAAGCCCAATTATTTTGTAAATGCATCAAAAAAGTAAATTAATGATTAGTTTTACATAGGCCAAAGTAACATCTCTCTCCAATGTGACGTAAATGATTCCATAGTATGTTTCACATGGATCAGCAATATTAAAATGAGAACATGCTAAGAATTCAACAAAGAACAGCTTGAAAACATTTTTTATTTGGAAAGGTGTTTTTGGAAAAAGAAGATCCGTGAAAGCAATAGCCAAAATGTATTAAAAATTTAAAGAAATGATTCAAGATGTTCAACAAAATACTTTCCATTAAATAAACTGATTAAAAAAAACATCCATCCATATCTTACTAAAGAAGTTAAGGGTACTGTTAGATTGACATTAAAGAATTAGAATGTAACAAAAGAAAACCTGAGGTCTGGGAGTATTTTAGAAACCAGTAAAAGTCCATCAAAAAGAAGATAAGAAGGGGGAAAAAAAATAGACCTTAATGAAGTTACATGAAATAACGACAAGCTGTTCAACCACTGAAAGCCAAATAATTTTGTATGGTGGAACATAAAGGGCGTCACGGTGGCTCAGCGGTTGGCACTGCTGCCTCACAGAACCAGGGGTCTCAGTTTTATTCCACTCTCCAGCAACTGTGTGGAGTTTACACACTGTATCGGTTCTGCGTGGGTTTCCTCTGGGTTCTCTGGATTCCTCCCACAGTCCGAAAATGTGCAGTTTATATGTATTGGCCATGTTAAATTGCACATAGTGTCCAGGGATTTGCAGGCCAGATGGATTAGCTATGGGAAATGCAGGGTTACAGGGATGGGGTGGGTCCAGGTGGGATGCTTTTCAGAGGGTCGGTGTGATCTCAATGGGCCGAATGGCCTGCTTCCACACTATTGGGATTCTACAATGAGTCTGTGATAAAGCTTGAGTGTTATTAATGCTGAAATTGACTTAAATATCTGGAAGCCTCCTCAAAATTTACCAAGGAGACAGGGAAAAATTAAGGGATGGTAAGACCAATATGAATGCAAGAAAAGGAATGCACATCAATTGATGGAATGACAAAGTATTCAATTCCTCTTTGTTGGCTGATGAAGTGGAAGTGTTTTTGCATGAGGTGAATATGAAAAGGGGTTTCCATGTTTTGAATTCCAGGAAAACCTTTCCAACAGAGAGCAGGATAAATTACCTGGCACCTGACGAAACATAACCGAACACAGGAATGTAGGAGCAGTACGTAGGCTACTTAGCCTTAAGCCTGCTCCACCATTCAATAAGATCTTGGCTGATCTGATTTGGTCTTCACTTCGTCTTTGCAACCCATAACCCCTGCCTCATATTTCTTTCAAAAATTGAACTAATCCTTGCGTAAGTACAAAAACACAGCTTCCAATAACTTCTGTGAAAGAGAATTCCACACTGTAAAAAAGCTCTGAAAAAAACAGAGATAGTAGGAACTGCCGATGCTGGAGTTGAGATAACAAGTTGTGGAGCTGGATGAACACAGCAGGCCAGGCAGCATCAGAGGAGCAGGAAAGCTGATGTTTTGGGTCTGGACTCTTCTTCAGAAAATGCTCCACTTCACAGGAAAAAAGTCATTGATAACTAAAGAAATACGGGACAACAGAAAACTAAAAGAAAGGGCCTACAAAAATGCAAAAACCAGCATATATCATGCTGAACAGGAAAGATACAAAGACTATTGAAGGGTCACAAATCAGATTATAAGATCTAGTAAAAGTGATTCTGAAACAAAACTTACAACGGACATCAAAATCGATAAGAAATGTTATAGTTACATTAGGGGAAAGTGGGTGGTCAGGAACAATTTTGGACACTAAAGAATGAAAGTGGAGATATTGTGAACATCTATGGGGAAATGGCAGACCTGTTCAATAATTACTTTGCCTCAGTATTTATAGTAGAAAAGGAGGATAGCTTGCTGGAGTCCAGAGGAAATTAACAGTGTAAGGGGGACAGAGGCTATATAACATTAATGCAGGTAAAACTTCGACAATAAGGAGATCAATGGAATTAAAGATAGACAAATCCCTAGGACAGGATGGTTTCCATCCAAGGGTATCAAAGGAAGTAGGGGAGCACATTGCAGACGCCCAACCTATAATCTTAAAAAGTCCCCTAGATTGAGGAGTCATCCCTCTGGTTCAAAAAATTGCTATCACTTTGCTTCTTAAGAAGGGTGAAAGAGGAAAACCAGGGAATTACAGATCAGTTAGCCTAACATCTGTGGTGGGGAAATTGTTGGAGTCTGTAATCAAAGACAGGGTAAGTGAATACCTTGAAAATTTTCAGTAAATCAGTGAGAGCCAACATAGATTCGTGATGGGAGCTCATGCCTGATAAACCTCATTGAACATCTCGAAGAGATGACCAAGGTAATGGATGTTGGGTAAGGGGAATGTTGTTTACCTGGACTTCTCGAAAACATTTGATAAAATCCCACATAAGAGACTACACAGTGTGGAGCTGGAGCAACACAGCAGGCCAGGCAGCATCAGAGCAGTTGATGGAGGAGAGTCCCGACCCGAAATGTCAACTTTCCTGTTCCTCTGATGCTGCCTGGCCCACTGTGTTCCTCCAGTTCCACACTGTGTTGTCTCTGAATCCAGCATCTGCAGTTCTTGCTATCTCCACGTAAAAGACTGTTAACTTAGGTAGAGGCCCAAGGAATTAATGGCAAATTAGTGACATGGCCAAGAATTCGATTGACAGAAAGTAGGAATAATGGGTAGGTACTCAAGATTACAGGATATGACTAATGATGTTTGGTGGACCTATGTTTGTGCCTCAACTTCCAAATTATTTATTGACAACTTGGAAAATGGCACTGAAAGTCATTGCTGATGATACAAAGTTAGAAGGGATTGTGGAAAATGTAGATGACAGCATAAAATTAGAAAGGGATATTGACAGATTAGGTGAATGGGTAAAATTGTGGCAGATGGATATCAATGTCAGAAAGTATGGTGTTATCCCTTTTGGACCAAAAAAAATATATCAGGGGATTTTCTACCTGGTATGAAGTTAAATACAATGGATACAAACAGACTTAGAATTTCAGGTGCATAGATCTATAAAATGCCACAAACAGATGCAGAAAAGAATCAAGAAAGCTCATGGAATGCTGGCCTTTATATCTAGAGGACTGGAGTATAAAGACAAATAAGTTATACTGCAGCTATGCAAAACTCTGGTTAGACACCACTTGGAGTACTGTGAGCAGATCTGGGCACCACACCTTAGGAGGGATATATTGGCCTTGGTCCGAGAGGTTATACAAATTAGGTTTGTATTCTTTAGAATGTAGAATTTTAACTGGTGATCTGATCAAAGCCTTCAAGATGTTAACAGGGAAAGCCAGGGTAGATAAAGATAAACTATTAATTGCAGATTCTCGAACCAGAGGGCATAATCTAAAAATTAGGGTCAGACCATTCAGGAGAGATGTTAGGACGCACCTTGGAGCATAGGAACAGGATTAGGCCATTCAGCTGTCTGGCCTGTTCTGTCATTTAGTGAGATAATGGCTGATATGTGGTCTAACTCCACATACTTGCCTTTAGCCCATATCTCTCAGTACCTTTGCTTAACAAAAAATTATCAATCTCAAATTTAAACCTAAAACTGATCTAGCAAAGGGTGGTGGATTTTAGAACTCTCATCTACAAATGGAAGTTGATGTTAGATGTTCCTACAAGTCCTGCAGTCTCTCCTCATTTAAATAACATACTGTTTTATTATTCTTTCTGCCAAAATAGACTATTTTATATTCTTCATATTCTATTGTTTTTGCCAAAATGCTTCCTTCCTCACTTAACCTATAGACTCTCTACCTCCTCTTGGCAACTTACTTTCCTGTCTGTCACGGTGTCATTGGCAAATTTAGCTACTATACATTGTAGAATAAATTATATATGCACCATCTGCAAGACTAGGAGATAAAATTAACAATAGGAAAACATTGCAATAATTATTGAAGAAGGAATGACACAATCCAAAATCATAATTTCATCAATGCAATCTCATAGAATGATCTGAACTGAACTAAAATGAAACATCAATATGCATGCTTAAATTAGCAGACATCAAGGAAACAACATCATGTGAATTGATCTCCAAGCACCTAAATAATTCTAGTCAATAAGAATACAGCATTCATATTGTTTCAAACTTCTTTGTGTACTTCTGAAATACCATTAGTTTATCATATTAGTTGCAATAAAACAATATAAACCTTTTGAAACATGAACTAATAAACCTAATACCACTCCTTCCATTGGAAGACAGTTGGAGAGGATATTCTACCCACTGTCCTAAACATGCCATGAATCTGATTAATCTTCTTGGTTTGGAGCTCATTACTCAGATAGAGTGGGTTCTTGGCAGAATTTATGGAAGAACCAGTGGGCTTCTTTCTTTCCTGCCCCAGGCACAACTGCCAGGAACATCGGTCATCAGACACGCTGCAATCATTTACACGGGGAGATGAATAGATTTTGGCAGCCTTACCTACCATTTCAGCAGATTAAAAAGCAGATGGGAATGGAAAATTATCATAGGTCTTGATTTTCCAGCACTTCACTGCTCAATTTTGGAAAACTCAAGCTTAGTAAATACACATTTGTTTATTATAAAAATAAATCAGAACACATTTTCCAAGTGCTGACATTCCTTTATAACCCAGCATCATTATTCAGCAACAGCACAGTCACACTTACCTTGTACAATGATGGATGCTGAGGATTGGATGGAATCTTGATTATTACTGGCATGACAAATGAACTGGCCATGGTCCTGGAGAGTAACATTCCGAATAAAGAGGCCACCTGAGGGTGTTGTGGTGTACCTGGAGTGGGCAGGGAGGAGTTCTCCATTTCCTTTAGTCCATGTAATTCGAGGTTGGGGATGTCCAATTGCACTGCATTCCAGAGTGATACTTGATCCGACCAGGACTTCAGTGTTCTGTGGCTGAATCACAAAACTGGGCTTCGCTACAGAGAGAATTATGCTGCATTAAAGTAGTAATTTTAAATATTTCAAACATTTTTTTCACATAAAAGTAATATTCTTTCACTGGCAAGTGGGCTAAATATACAGTATGTATGGTTAATGTAGCAGGGCTGTTTATTTTAATCTTTCTCAATTGTGCCCTACTGGTGTAGACACACACACACACACACACACACACAAAAGAATAACTTTTTTTATTCTGGAATTATTTGGAATAGGAACTTCTGCAAATGATTGAGGGGAGCATTTTAAATAGCATCAGAACAGATGAATGCAGAGTCAAGTAGAACTTCAAGAAGAGCTCCACAAGCACAACACTTCATTTAGACTCCAACCAAGAGTAGTATCTAAAATACGCTGATCGTCTAATCTAATAATATAATAATCTAATTTACGCTGACGGTCAAATGGGAACAGACCATGATTCAATCCTCCTCTTGAACTGAATTAGGGAACTTATCCCTATTACCTCAGAATATCTCTAACTTTCTCTGGGTGTTCTCGGGTTTACGGAGACAGTGGCAATAAACAGTGAAATCGGACAGAAATCTGGGACCAAAAACAGCCACTTATATTTACATAGAACAAAAAGGAACAGGCTATCTAGGAGGGGGAAGAGGAGCAAAAACGAGATCCAGATAGAAACGCTTTGTCTAATTCTTCCACATTTCTAGGTTGCCAATTGTGGATGGAGCAGCAGAGAAAAATTCAGCTCTTCAGAGTCCCCATTGTATATTACTTTTAGATCACACAAGGTCAGTTAATGTTATCAGAAGCAAGATCTGTGCTTTTGGGATATTGATTAGTATCATCAGATATCATCACCGAAATAAGGAATGAGAAACCTTTTAAAATACATGTTCTTTATAAAATGATGGTTGCTAATTCTCTCAGATTTGTTTAAAAACAAGATAACGTCAGTCACATTGGAACATGACAACACAATAATGTGCTCTTTTACTACAGTTAAAATGGTTATGAAGAACTGATTAACCCATTAAAAATCTGAACAGTAACAAAAGTTTCAAGAATATTTATTGAAGCAAGTGATGGTTCAGAGAATCTGATTAGTCAGCAATGACTTATCATTCATTGTTCATTTTAATATAGGCGCATTGAAGATCCAAGGAGTTGGAGGGTTTTGAATTTGAATACTTTTGAATTGCCTGTCAAACTTCACAAATTTGACCCATCTTTTTCAACAGTTATGCAGATTACATTAATTTGACCTGAAAATACCCTGACGTAGAAAAATGACTGAATCAATTAAAGATATTTTCGAATCAACCTACCCAGAGATGCTATTACCCACCTCTGGAGCAGTTGAAATTTGTTTACTCTACCATCTAAGGAAGTTACCACAATTGCACCCTTAATTATATTCTCAGAGATTTCCATGAAACTTGCATTGGCGTATGTCAGATCACATAGAGAACCACAATTAAAATTCATTCTCTTTCCTTTTCAACCACTAGGGAACAAGCAATACGGGACTTAGTGTTGTGCAATGAGGCAGACTTGATAAGGGAGCCTAAGGTGAAGGAACCCTTAGGAGGCAGTGATCATAATATGATTGAATTTACTCTGCAATTTGAGAGGGAGAAGATAGAATCAGAGGTACTAGTATTACAACTGAATAAAGGCAACTACAGAGGCATTAGGGAGGAGCTGGGCAGAACTGACTGGGAGAGGACCCTAGCAGGAAAGCCAGCGAACAGCAATAGCAGGACTTTCTAGGAGTAATTCAGGAGACGCAGCAAAAATTCATCCCTAGGAAAAAGAAGCATGGTACAGAGAGGATGTGACAACCATGACTGACTAGGGATAGCATAAAGTAAAACAGAAAGCACATGATGTGGCAAAGGGCAGTGGGAAACCAGAGGATTGGGAAGCTTACAAAGACCAACAGCGGGCAATAAAAAAAGCAAAAAGGAAGAAGATTAAAGATGAGGGTAAGCTAGCCAGTAATATAAAGGAGGACTGTAAGAGTTTCTTTAGATACATAATGGGAAAAAGAGAGGCGAAAGTAGACATTGGGCCACTGGATGTTGGAGAGATAATAGTGGGGAACAAGAAAATGGTTGAGGAACTGACTAATTACTTTGCGTCAGTCTTCACAGAGAAAGACACAAGTAATATCCCAAAAATTCAAGAGAGTCAGGGGCAGCACTGAATATGACGGCCATCACCAAGGAGAAGGTGCTAGAAAAAACTGAATGGCCAGAAGGTGGATAAATAATCCAGGAACAGATGGGCTAGACCCCAGAGTTCTTAAGGAGATAGCTGAAGAGATAGCGGAGACATTAGTGGTGATCTTTCAGGAATTGCTAGAGTCAGGGAGGGTCCCATAGGACTGGAAAATCAATAACGTGACACCCCTGTTTAAAAAGGGAGTAAGGCAAAAGACTGAAAATTACAGGCCAATTTGCCTAACCTCGGTTTTGGGTAAGATCTTAGACTCCATTGTGAAGGATGAGATTTCTGAATACTTGGAAATGCATGGTAAAATAGGGCAAAGTCAGCATGGCTTCATCAAGAGGAGGTCATGCTTGACAAATCTGTTCGAATTCTTTGAGGAAGTAACGAGCAGGTTAGACCAAGGAGAACCAATGGATGTCATCTATCTAGACTTCAAGAAGGCCTTTAACAAGGTGCCGCACAAGAGGCTGCTGAGTAAGATAAGGACCCATGGTGTTAGGGGCAAGGTACTAGCATGGATAGAAGGTTGGTTCTCTGGCAGAAAGCAGAGAGTGGTGTTAAAAGGGTCTTTCTCAGGATGGTAGCCGATGACAAGTAATTTTCCGCATGGGTCAGTGTTAGGACCACAACTTTTCACTTTATACATTAATGATCTAGATGAAGGAACTGAGGGCACTCTGGCTAAGTTTGCAGATGATACAATGACAGGGAGAGGGACAGGTAGTATTGAGGAGGCGGGGAGGCTGCAGAAGGATTTGGACAGGTTGGGAGAGTGAGCAAAGAAGTGGCAGATGGAGTACAACGTAGGAAAGTGTCAGGTCATGAGCTTTGGTAAGAAGAATAGAAGCATGGACTATTTTCTAAATAGGGAGAAAATTCAGAAGTCTGAAGTGCAAAGAGACTTGGGAGTTCTAGTCCAGGATTCTCTCAAGGTAAACTTGCAGGTTGAGTCAGTATTTAGGAAGGCAAATGCAACTTTGGCATTTATTTTGAGAGGATTCAAATATAAAAGCAGGGATATACTTCTAAGGCTCTATAAGGCTTTAGTCAGGCCACATTTGCAGTATTGTGCGCAGTTTTGGGCCCCATATCTCAAGAAAGATGTACTGGCCCTGGAGTGGGTTCAGAGGATGTTCATGAGAATGGTCCCAGGAATGTAAAGCTTAACATATGAGGAACGTTTGAGGACTCTGGGTCTAATGGAGTTTAGAAGGATGAGGGGGGTTCTATTGAAACTTACAGAATACTGAATGGCCTGGACAAAGTGCACGTTGGGAAGATGTTTCCATTGGTAGGAGAGGCTGGGATTCGAAGGCACAACCTTAGAATAAAGGGAAGACCTTTTACATCGGAGATAAGGAGAAGCTTCTTCAGCCAGAGAGTGGTGACTCGATGGAATTCACTGCCACAGAAGGCTGTGGAGGCCAGTTCATTGAGTATATTTAAGAAGGAGATAGATAGGTTCTTGATTGTCAAGGGGATCAAGGGTTACAGGGAGAAAGCAGGAGAATGGAGTTGAGAAACTTATCAGCCTTGATTGAATGGCGGAGCAAAGCCAATGGGCTAAATGGCCTAATTTCTGCTCCTATGTCTTATAATCTAACCCTCACACGTGTTCCTCCAGGTTTTGAAAGGCAGAATAAAAGGATTTCTAACTTTTTTTTACTAACTGGAAGTAAACTTGGCGATTAAATTGCAAATCTAATCAAACTTCATTTTGAGTCAACTGATGTATTCTCAAAATGAATAAAAGGATCTGATAATGTAAATCAAGATAAATGAATACGATCTAATTGCCATTACAGCAACATGGATACAAGAAGATCAAAACAGGGAACATAACATTCAGGGATATTTAATCTCTCAGAAGGCGGTAGGGATAGAAAAGGTGATGGGATATCACTGTTAAGAAGAAATTAAATGAGTATAGTTGAGACGGATGATCTAGTCCTAGATGATGTAGAGTCTATTTTTGGTGGAGGACAAACAGAAAGAAGACATCGGTAGGAGTACACCCTGCACCCCCCAAACTGTAGCCAGCTATGGGAAATGCAATAAATCAACACATAATAACATGTAGAAAAGAATACAGCATTAATATGAGCGGCTTTAATGTTCAAATTGGAAAAGCTAACAAGACCAAATTCATAAAGAGCATTACAGGTAATTTCAGAGAGCCAACCAGGCAGCAGGCTATCTTGGATTTGGTAATGGGTAATGAAGTAGATTTAATAAATAACTTCTAAGTAAATGATCCTCTAGGAAGTAGCGATCATAACATGATAGAATTTAATATTCAGTTTGACAGTGAGGAACTTTGGTCGGAAGCAACTGTGTTTAACTTAAATGAAGGGAATTGCAATGAAATGAGAATGAAGTTAGCTAAAGTGAACTGGGCAGGAATGATGGTAAGCAAGCAGTGATTGACATTTAAGGAGGTAATTCATGATTCTCAGCAAAAGTACATCCCAGTAAGGAGGAAATATTCTAAGAGTGGGATAAACCAACCATGGTTTACCAAGGAAGTTAAAGAGAGTATTAAGTTGAAAGAAAAAGCATATAAGGAGGTCAAAATCAGTGATAGCTCCAAAGATTGGTATAAATTCAGACTCCAGCAAAAGCAGACTAAAAAGATAATAAAGAGAGAGAAAATAAACTATGAAGTCTAACTAATGAGGAATACAAAAACTGACAATAGGATCTTCTTTAAATGAACATAGGCCCCTTAGAAAATGTATCTAAGGAGATGGTTTTGGGGAACAAGGAAATGGCAGAGGAGTTAAAAACATATTTTGCATCAATCCTCGCAGTGCAAGATGCTTCAAACATTCTATTAATACTAAAGAATACAGAGGAGGCATTAAGTACAGTGGCACAGTGGCTCAGCTGTTAGCATTACTGCCTCACAGCGCTAGGGAACCGTGTCTGATTCTAGGCTCAGGCAAACATCTGTGTGGAGTTTGCATATTCTCCCTGTGTCTGCGTGTGTTTCCTCTGGGTGCTCTGGTTTCCTCCCAAAGATGTGCAGGGTAGATGGATTGGCTGTGCTAAATTGCCCATAGTGCCCAGGGATAGGCAGGCTAGGTGGATTAGCCATGGGAAATGCAGGGTCACAGGGATAGGGTAGGGGGAGGGATGCTCTTTGGAGGGTTGGTGTGGACTCGATGGGCTGAATGGCCTGCATCCACACTGTAGGGATTCTATGAAGTACCATCACTATTACTAAAGAACTATTACTGGACAAACCAATGGCGCTAAAGGCAAATAAGTCACCTGGCCCTGATGGCTTGCATTCTAGGATCCTAAAGGAGATAGCTACAGACATAATGGATGAAATGGTTATAATTTCCCAAAATCCTTGGATTCTGGAGAATTATGAAAGGATTGAAAAGCTGTTAATGTGACACACCTATTCAAAAAGGGAGGAAAGCAAAAAGCGGGTGAGTATAGGCCGATTAGCCTTACATCTGTTGTTGGAAAAGTATTGGAATCAATTATTTAGGAAGTAATTGCAGAACATTTGGAAAATCATAATCTAATCAAACTGAGTTAGCATGGCTTCAAGAAAGGGAAATCATGTCTAACTGATTTATGGGAGTTTTTCGATGATGTCTCAACCAAAGTGGATTGAGGTGAACCAGAAGATTTTTTTTATTTCAACTTCCAGAGCGCATTCGACGAGATAATTCACAAAAGGTTAGGTCTTACGATAAGATCCCATGGCGTTGAGGTAGTGTTTTGGCATAGATTGAGAATTGGCTTTGAACAGGGAATGACAAGTGAGGATAAGGGGTTCTTTTTCCAGTTGGTGACCTGTGACCAGTGGGATTCCACAGGGATATGTGCTGTGACCATAACTGTTTACACTATGTATTAATGATTTGGAGGAAGGAAGTGAATGAACTGTGGCCAAATTTGCAGACGACACAAAAACAGGTAGAAAGGCAGGTTGTGAGAGGAATACAAACAGTTTACACAGATGTATTGGTAGGTTAAGTAATTGGGCAAAAAACTGGCAAATGGAGTATAGTGTGGGAATATGCAAAGCTGTTCACTTTGGAAGGGAGAACAAAAGATCAGAGTATTATTTAAATGGAGAAAAACTGCAGAAAGCTGCAACACAAATGGACTCAGGGCATAGTTGTGCATGAAACACAGAAACCTCGCACACAGGTGTGGCATGTAAACAAGGAGTCTAATGGAATGTTGGCCCTTATTTCAAGAGGGCTGGAGTCTGAGTAGGGACTTACTGCAACTGTATAAGGTGCTAATGAGATCACACCTGGAGTCATGTCAGCAGTTTTAGTCTCCTTATTTAAGGAAAGATATCATTCACTGGAGACAGTTCAGAGAAGATTCACTTGGATGATCCCTGGTATAGAGGGATTGTCTTATGAGCAAAGGCTAAACAGGCAGGGTAAATGCTGAGAGAATATTTCCCCTAATGGGAGAGTCGAGCACCAGAAAGTATACACTTAGATAAAGGGGCACCAATTTAAGACTGAGATGAGGAGAAAGTCTTCTCTCAGAGGGTCTTTGGAACTCCTTGCCACACAAAGAGATGGGAGCAGAGTTCTTGTGTATATTTAAGGCTGAGATATGTACATTCTTGATCCAGTTGGTGAATCAAGGGTTACAAGGAAAAGGCAGGAATGTGGACGTGAGGAATGTCAGATTAGCCATGATCTTATTTAATGGCAGAACAGGCTTGAGGGGCTGAATAGACTATTCCTGTTCCTATTTCTTGAGGTCTTATAGTCACTCTGCCTTACTACGAGTGGGTGACCTATATTATATTAATTACAGTAAGCAGAGATTTGGGAAATTCTGCAAACTAGTTTTAATGCAAGTCTTTAATGCCTATGTGCTATGGGTTTATTTTAAGAGCAGTGCACCATGACTTTATTTTTTAAAAAAACGCTATCTTTATCTCATGGTTTTTCCACAAAGAAAGAAAAAAAATCCTGAAAAATAACAAAAAATTACTCAACATCTTTTTTAGAATTCAAGTTAAAGCAGCTGTAAGAAAAAATGAATAAATAAAACAGGAAAGAAACAAACAACACACTAAAGTAGTTGATTCTTACTTGGACTACCAAAGTATCGAAGTAAAACGCCTTGAGTTGTGGCCTCTCCCAATTCATTTTTGGCCATGCACTGATACGTTCCTTGGTCAGATTCCTGTGCATTCTGAATCATCAAGGTACCATCATCTAGTAAATTCCGACGAATGTCATTTTTCATGTGTAATTCATGGCTTAAAAAAAAATATGGATATGAACAGTGAACATGGTCTCACGTGACACGTGAACGCTTCTGCTAAATTTTAGGTAACATGCAAAAGCAGAGAAAAATGTTTTTCTTGTTGCCATGTGTAGCAAAATTAGAAGCATATTTGTTACTGAACTCTAAGTTGGCATGTTACTGAAGTTGAAATTGATTGTAAAGGTGAAAAAGTTAGGCTTAGACTTTTATATCCCATTCAAGAACTAAGATATACCCTGGACATCGTTAGGAGAGGTAAGGACCCCAATGAGAGAGGCAAGATGCCGTAATAATACTTAAAAGTTGATATCAATGTGCTAAAAAGATACACTAACTGATCAACTTTCAAGTTCATTGGAAATACCATTGGAAATGACAACCCTGTCAAAAGCAACTGTGACAGATTAAAAAGTAACTGTCAAAAGCAACTGTAAAAAGTGTTAAGGCATTTAAAACTTCTATCTTCAAAGATTTAAAAGGTAATGTCAACAGCATGAGAAAAATGTAATTACATGTTATTTAAAACCGCCTGTTTAAATAAGCCAGTACGAGATTAGAACGTTATGACTGATTTTACAACCTTCCATTCTCAAAGCAGGGTGTTTGCCATTTCGGAAAATTCGACTGAAAGCTCCAGCTGGGTTTGACCCTTTACATGGGCTCTATGAATAATAATGATTTTATAATATATTAATGTTTAATCTCCAAAACAGTAAATTCAGAACTGTTCTGAAGGAGTCATATCAGATACTCTGTCAGATACTAGCTACTAGATGTCGTCAAACCTAAGTTTCTCTAGCACTTGCCAATTTTATTTCAGATTAGAATTGGCATCTGGAAGGAACCTACCTCGATAAACTTTCACCCCTTGCTGAACAAGAATCTATTTAACTCTTCCTCAAAAAAAAACTCAGGGACTTTGCTGGCACTGCCTATTTGTGGAACTGTGTTCCAAAGACTCATGTACCATTGTGAGAAAAACATTCTCATATCCATCTTAAATCTTTAATTTTAAACCATTCCCTTGTTTTGGATTCTCCCACAATAGAAAACATCTTTTCCAAATTCACCCTGTCAAAACCCCTCAGGATATCAAAAATTTAAATCCAATCATTGCTTACTTTTCTAAACTCCAAGCCTAGCCTGTTCAATCTTTCCTCATAAGTCAACCTGCAGAGTGAGGATACAATGTTGCCCATTCTTTGACCAAGGCCATGATGAAGCAGATGATCGAGCTTCTGAACATAAGGTTCCACTGCTTGGATTGGTGTAGTGGGGGTGCTGCAGTGTAGTCCAGATAAAGCATGCCTCACCATTCTGGCCTGCTGTATTCTAGAGTCCAAGGAGGATGAGGACTGTAAGGAAGAGGAAGCTCAGACAAGACCTAATTGACACCCAGTTCCAGCAGATGAGAGTTATGTGCCGCCGACCATCACAGAATGCAAAATAGTTATTGGTCACGATGCCAGCATTTAGTTTACATTACAGAGGCAAACATTAGCCTCTGTTTATTTTGTTATGTTCACTTTTACTGACACTTTATTTAGAAGATCATGTTTTGAATTGTCCAATTGTTTGCCTGTATGTGATGTTCACTTCCTGGACAATGACCAGATGTGGGTCCACAGTGGGCTTTGGGAATAGTGTAGTGGTGATTTCCAGATGGTGTTTAAACCGGATTATCAAAAAACAGATAAACTGTATGGCTGGTTGGTTAAACAGCGACTGGGGTGACAGAAAGGGGCTGTAAGTGCAAGAGAGTGTCAGCCATGAGGAGCATGGTTTTACAGCTCCTATCATTACGTTGATGGTGAGGGGCAATTCTCGATGGGCAAGACACATGTACGAGCATAGACACCATTCCAAGATGGCATGTGTGCCAGGGATGCCAGCCTTTTAACTGATATCTGCTGAGTTGTGAATTATTCCAGGAATGGTGAGTGGTAACATGGAGCTAAAATCAGGTAAGAGGGATGCTATAAGAGCTGCATAGATAGTTAATCAGGCAAGAAGCTTCAAACAAACTCAACAAAATAACTTAAGATTTAGCTCATAAGAACAAATAGTAAAAGTTTTTATTGATTATTTTTTAAAGTTTTATAAGTAACAGAGTGATATCGGTCCTAAAGAAAGTGAGTCTGGGGATTTAGTTATTAAAACTAAGGAGACAGCAAATTGATAAATATTTTCTATTCATCCCACAAGTAACATCCCAAAAAAACTGTAACTCAGCAAATTAAAAAGAGGGAGGAACTCAAAATAGAAACTGCATTGCACTAGAGAAGTGACACTGAGAGGGCTGACAAGTCTCCCAGTCTTGATGGACTTTTTTCTCAGGTCTTAAGAGAAGTGACTAGTGAGATAATTGATGCATTGGCTTTAATTTAACAAAACTTTTCTCAGATTCAGGGAAGATTTTATTATATTTTAAAAGCATACCTTAATTCAAAGAGCAAGTTAGACAGAAATCAGGAAAGAACATGCCAGTTAGATTAACATATATCATAGTGGAAGTGTTTGATGCTATAATTAAAGATGTTATCGCAGGGCACTTAGGAAAGTTCAAAGTGACCAGCCAAAGCCAACATGGTTTTGTGAAAGAAAATTATGTTTAGCCAAACTGTTAGAGTTTGTTGAGGAAGTAATGTGCTGTGGTTAAAGGGGAACTGGTGGATATACTTTACTTGGATTTCAGGAACAAATTTGATAATGCACCATGTCAAAGGTAATTGCAGAAAATTGAAGATAATAGTGAAAGATGTTAGAAACTGACACAGTTGGAAGTTTGGCTAGCTAACAGAAAACAAGAGAGTAGGTATTTTCTGGTTTGTAAGATGTAATGAGTGACATGTTACCAGGATCAATGCTAGTACTTCAAATTTTTCCAATTTATATAAATAACTTAGATGAAGAGACTGAAGAATCAGCTGTTAAATACAATGATTATTAGGAAAGTATGTTGTGAAGAGAACATAAGAAGGATTAGGTTAAGGGAATGAATAACGACCTGATAAATGAGTATAATGTGAGCAGAAATAAAATTCTCCACTATTATCTGAATGGTGGCAGATTACAAAGCTCTGAGATGAGGGGGATCTGGGTGTCAGCAGGTTGTACAACGATTGCCATGGTTGCAGTGGGTATTTGTTGTCCCTGAGTAACTCGCCTTATAGGCCAAACTGGACCCTCAAACACGCCAGGTTCCAAAACATAGTGGCCGTGCCAACTATCAGAGTAGTGGGACACACATCTCAAGGTTCTGGTTAAGCAATCACCGTTTGCCTGAACATTAACAGAATGGAGCCCTTTCCTGTTGATGTATTCTGTAGTGTTATGATCGGACCCTCTAAGCACCAGATGTGTGTACAGTTCATGACAGCCTGTACCTGGGGGAAGCAGCTATTTTCCCAAATCCTGTGACAACAAATACCCACTGCAACCATGGCAATCGTTGTACAACCTGCTGACACCCAGATCCCCCTCATCTCAGAGCTTTGTAATCTGCCACCATTCAGATAATAGTGGAGAATTTTATTTCTGCTCACATTATACTCATCAGGAATGAAATGAACTGGTGTGATCTTGGAAACAGATGGTATCAGTTACTGTCCTGACGCATTGTGGATGCACAACTCAGAGATCCTACACAGGTCATTTGTCACTCCCAGGCAGGACCAGTCACATAGAAGTTTAAAGCTGATGTCACCTTCACGGACACTGGAAGAGGTTGGCCTCTCATTCCTACAGCATCCAGGTTCTGCTCTACCCACAGTTCTGTCACAGTGTCCCAGGACATACAGAGAATGTGTTAACATGTCACCTTACTCATCCCCATCAAATTAAGTCAGGGTTTGAAAAACTCTGGTCCTCCTGCATTCTCTTTCACTTTCTCAGGAACTCAGCCACAAGGGACCAACATTCCACCAGCAGCGGAGCGTCTGGCAAAGACATATTTTGTGAAAATAAAGCACAATAAAGCATGCTTAGAACAATCAGTGGTTGCACACCTTGCAGATGAGGGTTGAACACACTCCTTCACACTTTGAGACATGCTGCATCCTAATAATGAGGGTCATGTTTCCACCATTCAGTCAATTTCAGTCATGCACTGGCTCAGTATTCAAAACATTACATCCCCTTCAGATACCAGATCCACGTCAACCATGAAGGATCACTAAATTCAATAGAGTCTGTTGTCATAGTTACATGACAGGTGATGAAGTGATCACCTCCATCTCTCACAGCACCCTTAGAAATTTCACAATTTATGGTTGGCCTTTAGCCAGCATTCACTGCATTTTTAGTCATTGCTGCTAACATCTGCACCATCGAGTCAATGTTCAATTTTCAAGGATCAGTGGCATGGTGTAAATTGCTTTTGACAAGCAATAATTCTGCATGCATTGCAAATAGACGATGAAATGATTGCAAATTAAACATGGCTGCAGTTTGCAAACATATGTATCATGTATTTGCCTGTGTAAGCCCCGCGACCATGTGCAGATTGTGCCTATGACTTAACATACGGGGATCCTCTGATTGACAGTGGCCCCCCTAAACTCGATGGAAGACTGTTGATATCTCAGTGTGCTATATAGCAACGTGTACCCCACACCTCCGGACAGATAATGTGTCTGTTGAAGAAAGCATGTCAATACGGCAGTACTCATAACCTTTAGAGTTTGGCCGATTGACCAAAGCAAAAATGTGTTCACAGGTGTGTTATGGTGTGGCAAGGCAAGGAGGTATAGATGCTGTGAGGAAACAGGCTCCAATTGTATGAGTGCGAAATAAGCAAGTTTGCATCCTTGAGATGCAGACTGGTCAATCTGTGAGGTAGGTGCCTGTTCCTGTACAGAAAGTGTCCCTCCAGCAACTTTTCAAAGCTAGTTGCTTGTGCACTCTGCAATGCAGGTCTGCATCTCCTAAGTGTCCTGCAAGTAAATCACAGAAATGCCATAAAGATCCTGAGAGGACGCCAATGTCCATGGACAAGGAGTGCATGCGTCTGGTGCCCGTGGATTGTATCCTGAGTAACAGAAGTCGTCAGGTACCTGCTCTGACTTCTATGCCGAGAATTCTTGCCATCAAATTTGCTCACGGAGGGTCGTAAGATAGACAATTGCATATTAAAGAGGTGACGTGTGCATTTATTAAAGTCAATAACAAGTAATAATCCCCCTTAATAGGTCACTTACTGCTAGCAAGAATCAATTTCATGCCTGGAACTTAGTTAAAGATGGAACAAATTGTTGCCAATGTCAAGATGGGCTTCACCAGAAATTCTGTAACATTTCTCACTATAGTCCATGGTGTTCAGACCACTATAAGATTTTTCACTATATTTTTAGGTAACTTTCTCTCAGATGTTAAGTTTCCCTTCCTTTTTAAGTTTTAGTCATTTTCTAGTGTGCTACATTTTGTCAAAACTTTTTATTGGTCATTCATCGTTAATAAGTATATGCTTTTTTTCCATTAACTACAGATGATGAGTCCTCCCATTGATGTTTTTTATTCTGTTGGAATAAATAAAAGTCTAGATATACAGAAATATCCACTTGAATGTCTGCTCTTCTATTTGTATAGACCTATGTCTTTGCCAGTTATGACTTTGTTGAATCAGACTGGGGGATTGCTATTCCTTCCATTCATGTTGTCATTAGAAGTGAACATTTTTATGGCCACGCAAGGAACAGTTCTGACATTTAATTTCAAATTCTTTCTAAGCCACATTATAAATAACATAAATATGGATTCCACTAATATCAGAGGATTACATCTGCAATTGCAATTTTTGAAGTGGTTCTCCTGATCTCAACAATGATCTGTAATTTTGCCAAAAGATCAGTAGAAGCCCCAAAGAAATGAGACAAATACTGAATGCACTACTGTCATAGATCGCTAAGCATAATAGTATCTTCAGTGAATTAAAAGGACATGATTTTCATTATGCCATTGCTGCAGGAAACTATATGGCATAGCATAAATGTCAATTGTGAATTTTGCCCAGAACATTGATAGCCCTTCCATTTTAATGTGATTATGTATCAGAAAACAGACAGGAATGCTAAAAAGAACATGCTAAGCTTCCTCAATGAACATAGAGCCCATGGGCCATATTTCACACTGAAGTGATGGTCAGTTTGTTGTTAACTCCTTTAAAACAGTGCCGTCACTAACAACTAAAGTAATCAACATATCTATGTGCTGATGAATTGTGACCATAAGATCATAAGATATAGGAGCCAAAGTAAGCCATTCAGCTCATCAAATATTTCTACCATTCGATGAGTTCATTGCTGATCTGATAACCAACTCCACTTTTCTGTCTTTTTTCTCCATAATCTTTGATTCCCTTACTGATTAAAAATCCATCTGAGCCTTGAATACACTTAATGATGCAGCCTCGACAGCTCTCTACAGCAAAGAATTCAACAGATTCAGTATCCTCAGAGAACCAATTCCTCTTCATCTCTAACTTAAATGGGTGACCCCTTATTCTGAGATTATGATCTCTATTCCTCGACTCTACCGCAAGCAAAAACACCCTTTCCTCATCAGCTCTCTCAAGTCCTCCAAGAATCTTGTGGGTTTCGATAAGGTTGCCTTTCATTCTCCTAAACTCCAAGAAGTAAGGGCTCAACTTACTCAACCTCTCTTCATAAGGCAGTCCATCCATAACTTGGATTAACCTAATAACTGTCACTAATGTTAGTATATCTTTCCTTAGGTAAGAGGACCAAATCTGTTAACTGTATTCCAGCTTTGGTCTGACGAGTGCCTTGCATAGGTTTAACAAGAACTTTCTATTCTTACATTCCATTTCCTTCGAAATAAAGGCTAATGTTCCATTTGTCTTTCCTATTACCTACTGCACTTGATATGCGAACTTCTTATGATTTAAGAATGAGAACTCCCAAATCCCTCTGTGTTGTAGCTTTTGCAGGCTTTCTCCATTTAGATAGTATTCACCGCCTCTATTCTATCTGACAAAGTGTACGACCTCACAATTTCCCACATATTCCATCTGCCAAGTTTTCCCACTCTCTTAACCAGTCTATATCCCTCTGCAAACTCTTTGTATTATCCTCACCATTTGCCTTCCCACCTATTTTTCTGTTATTATATCTTATTATTTGCAAGATACCTTACCATTTTTTAAACCTAAGTGTGCTGACCATAAAGTGACTAAATGTAACTATGATTTATTTCTTAAGAAATTGTAGAACAAACACTCCATTAGTCTATTAATCTGATGGGACCATGAAGAGATGACTGGATAAATTTGATTCCTCAAAAATTAAATACATGAATAGCACGTAAGAAGAACCCTCATGAGGTTAAATCTGGAATAGAATGATGAATGGAGAGACATCTCTGGACATTTCATGATTAGATAGCATGCTGAAAGGATAGCAAAAAATATTGACCAACGTGTGTGGCCCCATAGCCTATTGTTTGTCCTAATGATGACCCTATTGACATCTTATAAGCTGTTTGAAACTTTTTAAGGAAACAATTATGATGTTGTGCATTTAATTAACCAACCATTCATATGTTGCTTATTATAAAAACATGGATTTATTTTGATTTGAAAATGCAATCTGCTGTACTTGAATAAATTTCAATTAAAAAGAGTTACATGTATTCAAGTACATGGTTTCATGGGAATATTGAAAACAGGAGTAGGAGTGGGTCATTTGGTCCTTTTGAATCTGCTCTGCCATTCAAAATGATCATGGATGTTCCCACATTCTCCCCTTATACTTTGATCTCTTTAGCCGAGATATAGAACTATATCTAACTGCTTCTTGAAAACCATGTTTTGGATTCAGCTGCTTTCTGAGGTAGAAAATTCCACAGGCTCACCATTCTCTAGGTGAAGAGATTTCTTCTTATCTCAGTCTTAAATGGCCTAATCCATATCCTTAGACTGTGATGGCTGGTTATGGACTCCTTGGTCATCAGGAACATCTTTCCTGTGTTTTATCCTGTCTAGTCCAGTTTTAATTTTATAGGTTTACATGGGATTTTCCCCCACTCTCATTCTTCTAAACTCCATTGAATATAGTCCGAACTGATCTAGTCTCTCTTAATACTTCAGACATGCCATCCCAGGAATCAATCTGTCAAAGACTGATTGAAGACAGACAGACACCTCAAAGAATATAAAGATAGTAGGAAATAACTCAAAAATGGAATCAGGATGGCTAAAAGGAGCCACAAAATGTCTTTGGCAAAGAGGAATAAGGAAAATCCCAAAATATTTTATATGTATATACATAAGAAGCAAGAGGGTATCGAGGGAAAAGGAAGGTCCACTCAAGATCAAAGAAGGAATTATGCATGGTGGTGGAGGAAGTGGGTGAAGTCCTTAATGAATACTTTGCATCAGTATTCATAAATGAGAATGTGGATGGTGAGTATCAGGAGGGGCATGTCAATATTTTAGGGCATGTCAATGTAAAAAAGAGGTGGTATTGGGGGTTTTGAAAAGCATTAAAGGTAGACATAGTCTCCAGGTCCCAGTGGGATCTATCCCAGAAGGCTGAGTGAGGCAGGTGAGGAAATTGCTGGGGCCTTGTGCTAAATCTTTGTATCATCTTTCGTAACGGGAAATATCCCAGAAGACTGGAGAATAGCCAACATTATTTAAGGTCCTTGTGAAGATTTATAGCTCAGGTTGTGGTTGAAGTTGTTGGCTTGCTTGCTGAGCTGACTGGTTATCATACAGGCATTTCATACCATGCTAGGTAACATCATCAGTGCGGCTTCCGATGAAGAGATGTTGTTCTACTCTGCTTGGAATTTATATGATCTGGTCTGTTAAGTTGGGTTGTGTCATTTCCAATTCTTCTTTGTATGAGTTTGTATATAGGGTCTAATTCCACATGTTTTTTGATTGCATTACGGTTAAAAACCAGGCCTCTAGGAATTCCCATGCCTGTCTGTGGTTGGCTTGAGCTAGGATGGTCACTTTGTCCCAGTTAAATTGATGGCCTTCATTGCCTGAGTGCACTGAGATGAGAGAAAGTTCACTGAGTTGTTTTGCTGTTAGCTGGTGTTCGTGTATCCTGATGGCTACTTTCCTTCCGTTCTGGCTGATGTAATGTTTGTTGCGGTCAATGCAAGGTATTTTGTAAACTACATTGGTCCTGCATGTCATGGGTATGGGCTCTTTGGTCCTTTTGCCAGAACTATGCTAGAAGGAGGAAGAGCACCTATACAAGATATTTGCTAACAACGGATATCCCAACAACTTCATCCGCAGGTGCCTACTGGATAGACAATGCCAAGAGGACACATTACACTCCGAGACACTGGCCACACTATCTTATATCAAGAACATATCAGAACTGACAATGAGACTCCTATGGCCACTATGGAATCATAGTAGCCTACAAACTCTCAGGCATACTACGACAAACACTCACAAGGACCAAAGACCCCATTCCCATGAAATGCAGGACCAACGTAGTTTACAAAATATATTGCAATGACTGCAACAAGCATTACATCGGCCAGACCAGAAGGAAACTACCCATCAGGATACACGAGCACCAGCTAGCAGCAAAACGACACAACAAATGTTCCCTCATCTCAGTGCACTCGAGCAATGAAGGCCATCAATTTAACTGAAACAAGGTGACCATCCTAGCTCAAGCCAACCACAGACAGGCACGGAAATTCATAGAAGCCTGGTTTTCAAACCGTAATGGAATCAACAAACATGTGGAATTAGACCCCATAAACAAACCCATGCAAAAAAGAACTGAAATGACACAACCCAATTTAACAGACAGGATCATACAAATTCCAAGCGGAGTAGAACAGCATCACTTCATTGGAGGCCACACTAATGATGTTACCTAGCATGGTGATGAAACGTCTGTACGATAACCAGCCAGCTTGGCGAGCAAGCCAACAACCTCAGCTGACGTGTTTCTTGTTTAAGATAGGCAACAGGGATAATCCAGGAAATTACAGGCTGGTCAGCCTTACGTCAGTAGTAGAAAAATTATTGGTGAAGTTTCTTAGAACAGGACTTTCGCACATTTGAGGAAATATGGACTTATTAGCAATAGGCAGCATGGCTTCGGATAGGGAAAGTCATGTCTCACAAATGTCATTGAGTTTTTTTGAGGAAGTGACAAAGATGACTGATAAGAGTATTGTCCATATTGTCTATATGGACTTTAGCAAGGCCTTTGACAATGTCCCTCCGGGCAGGCTGATGAAAAAGATCAAGTCGCATGGGATCTGAACTGAGCTGGTAAGATGGATACAGGACTGGCTTAGTCATAGAAGACAGAGTGGAGTGGAAGGATGTTTTTCTGGTTGGGGATGTGTGACCAGTGATGTTCCATGAGGATCAGGATTTGACGAACTGCATATAGTGAAGAGGATTGCCAGAGGATACATCAGGATATGGATAGGCTGGAGACTTGGGCAGAGAAATGGCAGACGGAGTTTAATCCATACAAATGTGAGGTGATGCATTTTGGGAGATCTAATGCATAAGAGAAGCACACAGTAATTAGCAGAATCCTTAGTAGTATTAACATGTAGAGAGAGCTAGATATACAGGTCCATAGTTCTCTGAAATTGACAACACAGTGGATAAGGTGGTCAAGAAGACATATAGCACACTTGCCTTCATCGCTCAGGGCATAAAGTATAAAAATTTGCCAGTCATGTTACAGTTGTAGAGAACTTTAGTTAGGCTACATTTGAAATATTGTGGTTCTGGTCGTCAAACTATCAGCAGGATGTGGAGGCTTTGGAGAAGGTACAGAAATAGTTTACCAATATATTGCCTCATTTTGAAGGTATTAGCTACAAGGAAAGATAGGACAGGCTTGGTTTCTTTTCACTTGAACATCAAAGGAGGAGGGGCAACCTGATAGAAGTTTACAAAATTATGAGAGGCATGGATACAATGAATAGTCAGGATATTTTTCCCAGGGCAGAAATGTCAATTACTAGGATTCATTTTTAAGATAAAAAGGGGGCAATTTTAAAGGAGATGTGAGAGGCAAGTTTTTTTTTTACACAGAGGGTGATAAGTACCTAGAATGTGCTGCCAGAGGAGGCGGTGGTCGCCAATACAATATCAATGTTTAAGAGGCATCTTGATAAACATATGAATAGGCAGAAAATAGAGGGATATGGACAATGTAGAGGCAAATGGTTCTTAGTTTGGAAAGGCATCATATGTCAGCACATTCTTGGTGGATTGAAGGGCATATTCCTGTGCTTCTTTGTTCTAAACTTTTATTGCACTTCTTCCATACTTAGAAAAGCGTTCCTCAGAAGGAGACTAAAAATACACACAATACTCCAGGTTGGTCTTACCAAGGCTGTGTACAATTGCAGCAAGACATCCCTGCTCTGTGCTTGAATCCTCTCACTATGAAAGCCAACAAACCATTTGCCTTCTTAACTGCCCGTTGCATCTGTATGCCTACTTTCAGTGATAGTAGGAACTGCCGATGCTGGAAAATCTAAGATAACAAGGTGTAGAGCTGGATGAACACAGCAGTCTTGACCCGAAACGTCAGCTTTCCTGCTCCTCTGATGCTGCTTGGCCTGTTGTGTTCATCCAGCTCTACATCTTGTTATCTCTGCCTACTTTCAATGACTGGTTTATGAGGACACCCAGGTCTCACTGCACCTCCCACTTTCCCAATCTATTGTCATTCAGATAATAATCTACTTGCCAGTTTTTGTTATCGAAATGAATAACCTCACATTTATCCACTTTATACTGTGTCTGCCATGCATTTTCCCACTCATTCAACTTGTCCAAGTCACACTAAAACATCCCTGCATCCTCTTCACAGCTCACCCTCTAACCAAGCTTTGTGTCATCTGAAAACTTGAAGATATTATATTTAGCTCTCTCATCTAAATCATGAATATACATTGTGAGTAGCCAGGATCCAAGCACGGATCTCTGTGGTACACCACAAATCATTGCCTGCCACTCAGAAAAAGACCCATTTATTCCTACTCCTTGTTACCTGTTTGCCAACTAGTTGTCTATCCATGCCAGTATCTACCCCAAATCCCATGTGCTTTAATTTTATATGCCAATTTATTATGTGGAATCTTGTCAAAAGCCTTCTTAAAATTCAATTCTACTGGCTCTCCCTTATCAATTCAATTAGTTACATTCTCAAAAAATTCTTACAGTTTTGTCAAATTTGATTTCCATTTCATAAATCTAACCATCTCTGTATGATCCTGTTATTGTTTTCCAAGTGCTTTGTTATAACGGACACTAGCAGCTTCCCTACAACCAATGCCAGACTCACTGGCCAATGATCTGTTTGTTCTCTCTACATCCATTTTTAAATAGCAGGGTTACATTTGCTACCCTCCAAACTTTAGGAACTGTTGAGAAAGTATAGAATCTTGGAAGATGATCAAGAATGCATCCATTGTTTCTACAGTCATTTCTTAAAGAACTCCGAGATGTAGATTATCCGGGCCTGGGGATTTATTGGCCTTTACTCCTATCAATTTAGCCAACACTATTTTCTATTCATACTGATATCCTTCAGTATCTCCATCTTATAGGACCCTGCATGCCCCAAAATGTTTGGGGCCTTTATTAAGAGAGAATTAAAGTTTGTATTTAATTGATCTGCCATCTCTTCTTCCCCACAATATATTCCCCTGTTTCTTACTGTAAAGGACCTACAACTAATCTTTTTCTCGTCACATATCTATAGAAGCTTTTATAGTCAGTTTGCATGTTCCTCACAAGTTACTCCTTTTCTCTATTTTCTCCCCTCTTGATCAATCCCTTTGCCCTCCCTTCCTAAAATTAAAACTGCTCCCAATTCTCATGTCTGCTGTTTTTTTGTTGGCCAATACATATGTCCCTTCTTTGGATCAAATACAGTCCCTAATCTCCCTTGTTAGTCATGGTCAGACCACCTTTCTTGTTTTATTTTTGTGCCAGATGGAAGTGAACAATTGTTGCACTTCATTATTGCATTCTTTAAATGTTTGCCTACCCACTGTTATTCCTTTAACTAGCGTTTCCCCAGCTCATATCTCATACTGTCATTGTTTCATTTATTTAGATTCAGGACCCTAGTCTCAGAATTGATTATGTCACTTTCTGTTTTAATGAAAAATTCTACGATATTGCAACCACTCTTCTTCAAAAGCCTCACACAGCAAATTCTTCGTTTCTCATTACAATACTTAGTCTGGGATGGGCTGTTTAATAGTTGGTTCCTCAATATTTGATCCAGATACCTATCTCATACACATTCCAGGAATTCCTCTTCTACAGTATTGTTACTGATATGATTTGACCAATCTATATGGGGTTAAAGTCTCCCATGATTACTGCTGACCTTTTATGCAAGCATTTCTAATTTTCTGTTTGATGCCGTCCCCAGCATTACCACTACAGTTTGGGATTTATTTTTTCTGCCCCTTGGTGTTTCTAAGCTCTACCCATACGTATTCTACTTCACCAGGGCTATTATTATTGCATTTATTTCCTCCTTAATCTTCAATGCTACCCAGCCTCTTTTTCTTTTTTGCCTGACCTTCCTGAAAATTGAAAACTTGTTTCATGCAGAAGCCATGTCTCCACAATCTCAGCTATATCATGTCCATTTATAACTATTTGTGAAAATAATTCATGCATTTGATTATGAATGCTCCACTCATTAAGACACAAGGCTTTTCTTTTTAACATTCTAGTTCTGTTTGTGTTAATTTGCATCATGGCCCTATTTGATTATTGCCTTTGAATTCTCTGCCTATCACTTTCCTTATTTCCTATTCTGTCGTTTTCTTTTGCCTTTGTTTCTTTCTTTTTTTGTCTCCCTGTACAGGTTACCATCTCTCTATCATTTTAGTTTAAACCACACTAGCAAATACTCCCTCTAGGACATTAGTTCTGGCCCTGCTCAATGTTACAGCACAGAGAAGACAATCAGCTTTTATAATTCTATATTCACAGTGCAGTAAACATAAAATCTTCAAAGCCCCTCAGAATTGACTAAATGGTTCCTAACCAAACTTTTAAATAACCAGTCCTAGATTCTGCAAATAATCGATACCAGACACAAGTTTGTATCTTAATCAAAAGACTGGGCATTTTTAAAAAAAAATGTACCTTTATCAGAATAAAATCAAACAGCAGAAAATTCTAATTTGTTCATGCTTTAAATCCAAAACCTGTGTTTTCAGCTCCATCCACACAAAAGAGCCAGACAAATAAACACTGGGATAAATAGAATAGCAAAACTGGCCAGATTATTTAAGTAATTTTCACAGTATTTTGTTCCAAAGACGATGGCATCTAAGTTATTTTTTTGAAGGTGTCGATCAGGGTGAGTTTTTCAGTTCACTCATATAAAGGCAGTAATACTTATAACTTAGTTTTCTCTTTAAGTTTCGAAGAGCTGCTCAGGGAGGTGGGGCAGGGAGCTTTCAAATCTTCATGCCTCAGCATCAACAGCCAGATACCTCTTTTCTCACAGAAAACACAATCCAAAACCTAATTCAAACACTGACCATTCCCTGACAGACTAACCATCTCTGCCACAAGATCCCAGTTATCATTAAATATTTACTATCTGCTTTAGAGTTAGGTCTTTTCCAGATTTGCTGGAAACTATTTACCTCGTTAATAGATAACTGTGGCTATCAGTTTAAACATTATGATCTCTAGTGACAAAAAAAATCTGCAGAACTTTGATCATGAACCAAACATCAATGAACTTCAAGGCCTGGCCTCATAAGTAAACAGAAGGTTGTTTGTTCTGTTTTTCCTTTTAACACAAGGCATTACCCACAGTCCAAAAGTCATCTTTAACTCAAATTTTTAACCTGAGATCACTACCTTTGATTTTTGAACTTGCTCCTAACTCTCTATATTCTGATTTTAGTGCCTTATCCCTTTTATAACCTATGTTGTTCATACCGATGTATACCACGACCATTGCCTGTTCACTGTCCAGAACGTCCTACATCCACACAGAGATATCCTTGACTCTAGCACCTGAGAAGCAATTTACCATCCTGGAGTCTCAGTTGTCGTCAAATCTCCTTAAACTACTGCCTTCCCACACTTATTCCTCCATTCCCATCCAGCAAAGCCAACCATGATGCAACAAAGACAGAAATTGCTGGAGAAACTCAGAGAAATCTGTCTAGCAGCATCTGTGGGAAGAAAGCAGAGTTAATGTTTGAAGCCCCATGACTGTTCATCAGAATTAAAGCTCCCCTAAAAAAAAGTATCCAAAGCAATATATCTGTTCTGCAGGGGAATGACCATAGGGAACTCCTGCACTACCTGCCTAATCCTATTACTCTGACTGGTGATCATTTATCCCCTCATTGACTGTGGAGTCTTAGCTTACGGAATGTCCACATCTGTATGTGCTATCTATGATCCACTCAGCCTTGCAGATGCTTCACATTGTACCAACTATTTCATTGAAGATATCAACCCAATTGAAACTCAGTTAAAATAATAAACAAATGCATATAATACAAACACATCGGAAGTTGGTTGGTAATATTACCAGCAGCAATGTCAACAATTTGACCTCAAAAGCTATCAGCTATAAATAAAACGAACAGCTCCTTGCAGCAGTAACTGGAAAAGGAGTGAGTTAAACAGTCAGGGTAGGCAGGAACAAAGCAAAGAACAAGGTAGGACTGATAAATTAAACTGCATTTATTTCAGTACAAGAGACCTAACAAGTAAGGGAGATGAACTCAGGGCACAATTGGCGACATGGGACTGGGATATCATAGCGATTACGGACAGGCGGCTCAGGGTTGGACAGGACTAGCAGCTTAATGTTCTACGGTATAGATGCTATAGGAAGGGTAGTAAAGAGGTCAAGATAGGAGGGGGAGTGGCATTTTTGATTAGTGATAACATTGCAGCAATCTTAGAGAGAATATTCCTGGGAATATGTCCAGGGAAATTATTTCGGTGGTACTGAGAAATAAGAAAGGGATGATTGTGCTATAGACCCCCTAATATTAGTGGGAAATTGAGAAGCAAATTTGCAAGGAGATTTCAGTTATCTGTAAGAATAATAGGGTGGTAATGGTAGGGGATTTTACCTTTCCAAACATAGACTGGGACTGCCACGGTGTTAAGGGCTTGAATGGAGAAGAATTTGTTAAGCGCATACAAGCAAATTTTCTGATTCAGTACGTGGATGTACCTACTAAAGAAGGAGCAAAACTTGACCTGCTCTTGAGAAATAATGCAGGGCATGTGATGGAGGTGTCAGTGGGGGAGTGACCATGATTCTATTAGTTTTAAAATAGTGATGGAAGAGGATAGACCAAATCTAAAAGTCAAAGTTCTAAATTGGAGGAATGCCAATTTTGACAGTATTAAGCAAGAACTTTCAAAAGTTGATTGGAGGTGGATGTTCACAGATAAAGAGACAGCTGGAAAATGGGAAGCCATCAAAAATGAGACAACGAGAGTCCAGCGACAGTATGTTCCTGTTACGGTGAAGGGCAAGGCTGGTAGGTGTAGGGAACGCTGGATGACTAGAGAAATAGTGCTTTTGGTCAAGAAAAGAAGGAAGTATATGTCAGGTATTGACAGCAGGGATCGTGTGAATCCCTGGAAGAATATAAAGGCAGTAGGAATATACTTAAGAGGGAAATCAGGAGGGCAAAAATGGGATATCAGATAGCTTTAGCAAATTGGGTTTAGGAGATTCCAAAGGGATTCTACAAATAGATTAAGGACAAAAAAGTAACTAGGGAGAGAATATGGCCGCTTAAAGATCAGCAAAGCCATATGTGTGGAACCGCAGGAGATACTAAATGAATATTTTGCATCAGTGTTTACTCTGGAGAAGGATATGGAGGATAGAGAACGTGGGGAAATAAATAGCGACATCTTGAAAAATGTCCATATTACAGAGGTGGTGGTGCTGGTTGTTTTAAAATGCATAAAAGTGGATAAATCCCCAGGACCTGATCAGGTGTATCCTAGAACTCTGTGGGAAGTAGGGAAATGATTGCTGGGTCTCTTGCTGAGATATTTGTATCATCAATAGCCACACATGACATGCCAGAAGACTGGAGGTTGGCTAATGTGGTGACACTATTTAAGAAATGTGGTTAGGAAAAGCCAGGGAACTATAGACGAGTGAACCTGACTTTGGTGATGGGCAAGTTGTTTGAGCAAATCCTGAGGGACAGGATTTACATGTATTTGGAAAGGCAAGGACTGAGTAGGAATAGACTTTCTGTATGGGAAATTTTGTCTCACTAACAATTGAGTTTTTTGAAGAAGTAACGAAAAGGATTGATGAGGGCAGAACAGTGGACTCCAGTAAGATGTTTGACAAGGTTCTGCATGGTAGACTGGTTAGCAAAGTTAGGTCACATGGAATAAAGGGAGAACTAGCCATTTGGATACATAACTGGCTTGAAGGTAGGAGACAGAGGGTCATGGTGGAGGGTTGCTTTCCAGACTGGAGACCTGTGACCAGCAGTGTGCCACAAGATCGGTGCAGGGCCCACTGCTTTTAATCATTTATATAAATGATTTGGATGTGAACATAAGAGGTACGGTTAATAAGTTTGCAGATGACACCAAAATTAGAGGTGTAGTGGACAGCAAAGAAGGTTACCTCAAGACTACACGGGATCTTGATCCGATGGGCCAATGGGCTGCGGAGTGACAAATGGAGTTTAATGTAGGTGCTGCATTTTGGAAAGATAAATCAGGGCAGGACTTATACACTTAATGGTAAGGTTCAGGGGAGTGTTGCTGAACAAAGAGACCTTGGTGTGCAGGTTCATAGTTTCTTGAAAGTAGAGTCCCAGGTCAACAGGACAGTGAAGAAGGTGTTTGGTATACTTGTGTTTATTGGTTAGTATATTGAGTACAGGAGTTGGGGGATCATGTTGCACCTGTATGGGACTTTTGGAATACTGCGTGCAGTTCTGGTCTCCCTGCTATAGGAAGGACGTTGTGAAACTTGAATGGGTTCAGAAAATATTTACAAAAAGATTTGCCAGGGTTTGAGCTATAGGGAGAGGCTGAATAGGCTGGGGCTATTTTCCCTACAGTGTCGGAGGCTGAGGGGTAACATTATAGAGGTTTATAGAGGAGTGTGGATAGGGTGGATAGGGTGAATCGGCAAGGTATTTTCCCCAGATTGGAGGAGTCCAAAACAAGAGGGCATAGGTTTAAAGTGAGAGGGAAAAGATTTAGGAGGGACCTAAGGGGCAACGTTTTCATGCAGAGGGTGGTGCATGTATGGAATGAGCTGCCAGAGGAATTGGTAGAGGTTGGTACAATTACAACATTTAAAAGGCATCTGGATGTGTATACAAATAGGAAGGGCTTAGGGGGATAAGGGCCACACGCTGGCAAATTGGACTATATTAATTTAGGATATCTGGTCAGCATGGATGAGTTGAATCAAAGGGTCTGTTTCCATGCTGTACAGCTCTATGATTCATAAATGCCACAGAACCTAACAATATGTATTAGAAAATGCCTCACAATTGTGTATATGGGAACTGAGATCTTGTCTTCTAACATGGAAGAATAGAAGTAGTCAGTATACTTATAGACGGATACTGTCAGAAACATGGCATTCTTTCATTTATAACTTAATGGTCATGGCAGTTAAATAAAGTTATAAAACAAGTTATAAAGTTTTTTTGTGCTCTATAAATAGGAGTACAGAATATAAAACAAAAAGGTAATGAAGAAATTGCAATAATTTATGTGGTTTTAAGTGCACATTCATAGAAATCAAAGGCATCAAGATCATTTAGTCTGAATCACAAGAACAATACATGGGGTGAGAAGGAATGCTAATGAGGAGAGATGTGAGACATTGGACCTATTTCCACAGGATTAGAGAAAACTAGACAGTGATTTAATAGGATTTGTTGGGGTTGATGACTGTTGGCTATGATGAAGGAGTCACTTGGCACTGAGGAGATGCCAGTAAATTTAATCTCTGTTCAGAAAAGTACAAAAACAAGCACAAAAAGACTAACAGTTCTTTTTGAATTCACTGTAAAATAATATATTGATCATTGAGAGTAAATAACAACTTTGCAAGTAGCAGTTAACATAGATTCATGAAACAAACAAGGCAAAACAACAACAGATGCTTAAACAATCCCTTTAATCTCTGAGGAATTGACAAGCTAAGTAGACTATGTCCAGCTCTACCTGGACTTTCAAAGACATTTTATCAGATTCCACATGAAAATATAAATAGTTAGGGCGGCATGGTGGCTCAGTGGTTAGCACTGCTGCCTCACAGCACCAGTGACCCGGGTTCGATTCCACCCTTGGGCGACTGTCAGTGTGGAGTTTGCATATTCTCCCCGTGTTTGCGTGGGTTTCCTCCCACAGTCCAAAGATGTGCAGGCTAGGTGGATTGGCCATGCTAAATTGCCCGTAGTGTTGAGGGATGCATAGATTAGGTGGGTTATAGGGATGGGTCTGGGTGGGATGCTCTGAGTGTTGGTGTGGACTTGTTGGGCTGAAGGGCCTTTTTCCACACTGTAGGGATTCTATGAGTTAGTCTCGAAGATGTGGAAATCCATGGTTATCTGAAGGTCAAAACAAAGATTGGTACTCATTATAGTAGGTACACTGAGATGGGGAAAATGGAAGTGTTAATTGTAGTTCTCGAGGGATAGCAATGATTTGGGTTCCGAAACTCAGTGCAAGATGGGAAAAAAATGGAGATGATACCAAAGGAAATAGGGCAGTGCAATTGAAACAAATAGTTTAGAAATTATAAAATGAGTTACAGAAGGTATGTAACTTAGCAGAAAAATAGTGGCTGAAATTGAACACAGACATGTACAGTGAAAATGAAGCGCGCTATATGCATTCCAACAGTGGTTTTGAAACATCCAAGTGTAAAGCTGAAAAACAAACCTCAGATGCCCTAATAATTTAATTAAAACAGCCAAACAATACAGAGCAGACATGAACACAGCCAATTACAAGTTGAATTATATGGCAACACAAAATAAAAGACAAGGCGAGTCACAACCAAACTCAACCATTCAAATAACAATTTGAATACTGTATTTAATTCTGATCACTGAGATACATTTATAACTATATAAGCATTGGAGGGAGTTCACACCAAAATCAAAAGCTGTTCCCTGTGTTACAGCAATAAAAATAAAGACTTTTGAACATTTAAAGCTGAAACAAATGTGTCAGAGAAGTGAGCTTCAAAACGTAATATAAAATAATAGTCTCAAAAGTTAAATCTGCCAGATGGTGATGTGATAATGTGCTTGAAGGCAGAGGAGTGAGTGACACTGAAAGGTGTTTTAGTCAGAGGAGTGAAGAAGAATGCCAAGAAAGTTGGAATTTTATGCTACTTGTTTTTCCTGCCCTCCTGAAACTGGGGGCACTATATTCAAGTTTGAATGACAAGACTCCTGCCATTGACTCCTTTGGCCACTTCCACCAAATCCTGCTTGGTCTGAAAGGCTGGCCTCTTACTCCTGTCCTTGTCAAACATAAGCACACTGCAATCCCTCAATCTACTCAGCACTTTGTGCCAGTATTCACCAAAGAGAAGGAATTGGTGGATGAAGATCTCAGGGAAGGGAGTGTTGAATCTCTAAGACAAGTTGCTATTAAAAAGGAAGAGGTGTTATGCATCTTTAAAAGTATTAAGGTAGATAAGTCCCCGAGTCCTGATGGGATCTATCCCAGAATATTGAGGGAGGCAAGAAAACAAATTGCTGGAGCATTAACAGACACTTTTGTATCCTCTTTAGCCATGGGTGAGGTCCCAGAAGACTGCGAAGTAGCCAATGTTCTCCCATTGTTTAAGAAGGGTAACAGCCAATAGTCCTGGACATTACAGGCCTGTGACCCTCAATTTGGTGCTAGGGAAATTATTGGACAAGATCTATATGGATTTAGAAGCAAATTGACTTATTAGCGATAGACAGCATGGCTTTGTGCGGGGGAGGTCGTGCCTCACTAACTTGACTGAGCTTTTCAAGAAGGCGACAAAGATGATTGATGGGGAAAATGCGGTTGATGCTGTCTACATGGACTTCAGTAAACAAGGTCCCTCATGGCAGACTGGTACAAAAGGTGAAGCCACATAATATGAGGTGTGAGCTGGCAAGACAGATACAAAACTGGCTTAGTCATAGGAGACAGAAGATAATGGTGGAAAAATGCTTTTCGGGAATGGAGGGCTGGAACTAGTGGTGTTCCACAGGGATCAGTGTTGGGACCTCTGCTGTTCGTGGCCGACATAAATGATTTGGAAGAAAATGTAGCTGGTCTAATTATTAAGTTTGCAGACAATACAAAGATTGGTGGTGTTGTGGATAGTGAGGAGGACTGATAGAGGATACTGCAGAATATAGATCAGTTGGAACCATGGATAGAAAAATGGCAGATGGGATTTAATCCAGATAAATGTGAGGTGATGCATTTTGAAAGGTCAAGTACAGGTGGAAATTATACAGTGAATGGCAGAACCCCTAGGAGTATGGATATGCAGAGGATTCTGGATGTACTGGACCACAGATCACTGAAAGTGGCAGCATAGGTAGATAAGGTAGTAAAAAAAAAGGCCTATGACATGCTTACTTTCATTGGAAGGGGCGTTGAGTATAAGGATAGGCAAGTTATGTTGTAGCTTTATAGAACTTTAGTTAGGTCACATTTGGAATATTGCGTAGAGTTCTGGTCACCACAATACCAGAAGGATATGAATGCTTTGGAGAGGGTACATTAAAGGTTTACCAGGATGTTGCCTGGTATGAGGGATTTTAGCTATGAAGAAAGATTGGATAGACTGTGTTTGTTTTCTCTGGAACACTGGAGGTTCAGGGGCAACCTTAGAGAAGTTTATAAGATTGTGAACGGCATAGATAGAATGTAAAATATGAGACTTTTCCCCAGGGTGGAGGGATCAATTACTAGGGGACACAGGTTCAAGGTGTAGGGGTGGGAGGGTGTTTAAAAGAGATGTGCCAGCAAAGTTTTTCGTATAGAGGATGGTGAGTACCTGGAACATATTGCCAGAGGAGGTGGTGGAAGCAGACACAATAGCAGCATTCAAGAAACACCTGGATGAATCCATGAATAGGAAGGGAATAAAGGGATACGAATCCTGTAAGTGAAGTAAGTTTTAGTATGGAAGTGCAAAATGTGTTGGTGCAGGTTTGGAGGGCTGAAGGGCATATTCCTGCGCTGTATTGTTCTTTATTCTTCTTTGATACGCAGGTAAGGATTATCAGGTATTATCAGGTCCATATTTCATTCCTGTCATTGCTGAACCATAGCAATTAATGTGTAACTCACCCATTCTGATATTTTATGGGGTCTCTTATATTAGAAATCTTCCTTTGATAGATTTGGCATTATATTATCTGGGAAAGACAGTAGTGTGATTCCAATGAAGTAGCTGAGATAAGGATACATGGTCAGGCACTAAATGGGCTCCTGACTCACTGCTGATCACCCTAAGCTGAGCAGGTCGGTTCTGCCTTACAACATCCAGATCTCCCACTGAAAAGCACTTAGGTGGCAACTTGGATTACATGCTCAAATCTTGTAGTTGTGATTTGAGACCCTAAACTTCACACTCAAGAAGTTCCCTCATAAAGTGACATAAATGGTGAGGCCGCCGATGAAGCGATGTTGTTCTACTCCGCTTGGAATTTATACTGTCTGGTCTGTTCTGGTGCGTTGTGTCATTTCCGGTTCTGTTCTGTACGTGTTTGTATATGGGGTCCCATTCTCTTTGTTTGCTAATTGCACTATAGGTTGACAACCATGCCTTGAGGAATTCCTGTGTGTGTCTATGTTTGGCTTGGGCTAATATAATTGCCTTGTCCCAGTTAAACTGATGTCCTTCATTGTCCTTCACTAACTTGACTAAGCTTTTCAAGAAGGCGACAAAGATGATTGATGGGGAAAAAGCTGTCTACATGGAGTGTACTGATATTAAGGAAAGTTTGTTGTGTTGTTTTGCTGCTAGCCGATATTCATGTATTCTGATAGCTAGTTTCCTTCCTGTCTGTCCAATGCAATGTTTGTAGCAGTCCTTGCATGGTATTTTGTAAACTACGTTGGTTCTGCATGTTGTGGGTATGGGGTCTTTAATCCTTGTGAGTGTTTGCCGTAACGTGGCTGTGGGCTTGTGTGCCACCAAGATTCCTAGTGGTTGCAGGAGTCTCGTTGTCAGTTCTGATACGTTCTCAATGTAGGGCAGTGTGGTCACTGTGTTAGGGTGTACTGTGTCCTCTTGGTGTTGTTTATTTAGTCGGCACCTGTGGATGAATAGTATTGTATAGAATTGTATAGGTGCTCTTCCTCCTTCCTGTTTTAGCTTGTTGTAGTGAGTGGTGGCCCGTTTAAATAGTGTCCTAACACAGCTTTGTTTGTGGACGTGAATTTGCTCCTGGCAAATGCGCTGTTGATGAGGTGGTGGGTCTCTTCCAGTTTGGTGCATTTAATGATGACAAATGTGTTGTCCATGTATCAGATCCAGTTTAGGTTGAATGAGGGGGAGGGTAGTGTGTTCTAGTCTTTGCATGATTGCCTCTGCGATGAGCCCTGAGATGGGTGACCCATGGGTGTGCCATTGATCTGTTTGTATATTTGACCATTAAAGATGAAAGGTGTAGTGAGGCACAGGTCTAGTAGTTTGAGTATGTTGTCATTGCTGATGGAGCTCATTGCGTTCCTGCTTCCTCTAGTAATGTGGCCAGTGTTTCTTTGGCTAGTGGGATGTCAATTGACGTGAATAATGCGGTGACATCAAATGATACCATAATCTCGTCATCACTGATGTTTATGTTCTTGAGGCTATTGAGGAATTCTTGGGTTGAGTGGATGGAATGGAGTGATCATATGAACAGGTCAATGGCTTGAGAGAAGAAGAAAACAACAATCAGCTTCCGTTTCTGGATGTCAGAGTTGAACATATGACCAACGGGGAGTTCCAAAACTCAGTGTACAGGAAAGCAACCCACACTGACCAAATCCTCAACTTCCACACCAACCACCCCAACGTCCAAAAACAAAACTGTGTTAGGACACTATTTAACAGGCCATCAACCTCACCGAACTCCAACCTCACACCAACCTGCCAGAACTACGCAGGAAAGAAGAAGAGCTAGCTATGCAAAATCTTTGCTATGAACAGATATCCCCACAACTTCATCCGCAGGTGCCTACTAAATAGGCAACACCAAGAGGACACAGTACGCCTATCACATTGGCCACACTGCCCTACATCAAGAACATATCAGAACTGACAACGAGACTCCTACGCCCACTAGGAATCATGGTGGCACACAAGCCCTCAGCCATGTTTTGATAAACACTCACAAGGATTAAAGTCCCCATACCCACGACATGCAGAACAAACTTAACTTACAAAATATCATGCAACGACTGCCACAAACATTACATTGGACAGACAGGAAGGAAACTAGCCATCAGAATACATGAACATTGGCTAGCCGCAAAACGACACAACGAACTCTCCTTAATATTAGTACACTTGGACAATGAAGGACATCAGTTTAACTGGGACAAGGTAACCATAGTAGCCAAAGCCAAACATAGACATGCACGGGAATTCCTTGAGGCATGGTCCTCGACCCATAATGCAATCAAAAAACATATAGAATGGGACCCCATATACAAACCCATACAGAACAGAATTGGAAATGACACTACTCACCATAACAAACCAGACAATATAAATTCCAAGTGGAGTAGAACAACATCTCTTCATTAGAAGCCTCACTGATGATGTTACCTAGCATGGTGATGAAACATCTGAACAAGAGCAAGCCCCCTTGGCAAGCAAGTCAACAATCCCATCCACAACCCGAGCTACAAATCTTTGCAAAAACCTTAAAGGGACATAAAGTTGTCTCTGAACAATTGTTGTCCACTCAATCATGGATTTTTTCATACTGACATTGGCAGAAGTTTGCTAGGGCATCATTTGGTTGAACTGGAAGATTGAAACCATACTGTGTTCCAACAAAGTTACTGGAAATGATGCAAAACACCTTAAAGAAATCAGTGAAGATAACTTGAAGTGAACAAACAATATAGATAATTGACAATGGTAAGGGTAATAGAAGAGAATGGGAAAATGGCTTTTTGAAGCAGATCAGTCATAAGCTAATTGAAAGTTGCAGCAGGCTCAAGGGATTGAATAGGTTATTCCTCTTCCTATGCTCTATTTGTGAAAGGCTGCACCATTCATATCCTAATTAGATATTTGTAGAGTTAGCCAGAGAAGAAATACTGTGGGCCATTTTTCAATCACTGATGTCAAAGAAAAATATTGAAAATGTAAGGAAATCATAGTTCTTGAAGCATTCCAAAATTCTTCCACGATAAGCATAAAATGCTGAACATTTAAAGTCAAAACTATCCTAAATTTTGAAGATTATATATTTTTCTGTTAGAAGAGTTGACCATAAAACAGTGGGGAATTTCTTCAACTTACTGTGGCAAACAATTATGTACACCAGTATGTAATATAACACTGTTGCAAAAGTATAGATACAGGAATGAGTGAATGTAGGTTTAAGGGAGTTCTGCACTGACTATTATTTTCCTGGAGAATGGGAAAGTGAGATTCCATACACAAAGAGACCAATATTTTGGAACACTGTGCATAATATTATTTTAAGTTGACAACATTGTTATCTCACTGGAACATCAGATCAAACTAAAGGTTGCAAGGGAGACTTCTACAGATTTAGCCCTTTTTCTACTTTATTATGTTTCTCAATGAGGAATTATATTGAGCCTGATTCTTATATCTGAAGATTACAATTTAATTTTCTCAAAGGTAGAGCTGTTCAAAAATCCAGGCCAACATAATTTGAGAGTCAATAGGCTGCTATTATTTAGGTTTGTCCACTTACTGTTGAAATTTTTGAAACTCTGCCTTCCCTTCTGGTCTACTGGCACATTACCAACTTGTCAGAAAATAATACTTGCAATTGGGAAAAATGATCACTTAAATAGAATTCAGAGAATGGTTTTCTTTCCAATCTCTAATTGCATCTTATTATCAAAATCATGAATCCTTGGCTTATTTCGTGAGGTTATTTATATTATTACTTGATTCACTACTTGACGATGCAACTGCCAATTCCATAAAAAGCATAGGGAAGCAATATGTTAGTCAACAAAAAGGTTAAATATTACCATCTGAACACAAAATGGGCAACTCTCGATTCATTAGGCATTCTTTTAAGTTATTTAAAGTTCTGAAGTAGAATAACAAGGACAGGCAACAGCCTCCATTTTAGCATTCCTTGGTTCCTGATGTGACAGTTAGTCAGTTAACTGAAGGCAGTGCTGCCAAAATTGGGAGAAAGGAAGAGCAGTCAGCAATCAGTCTTATTTCAAAATAACTTGATTAGTTCATGGAATGTTCGCTTTTTGCTATAATTTTAAGGCTAAAAAGTTTGTGAGACTGGTATTCAGTGTAAATCAATCTTTCAGCTTAAAAAAAATGGTGAGCTTCAGTTGGAAAAAAATGACATTTTCAATCTTGTAATTTTTCTTTTGCCCTTTTTCATAACAAATTGAAAATAGCCTGGGTAAAAATTATGTAGGAGTCTTTTACTTCATCCTTACAATGCTTTGATTAAAAACTCTCCAGTTATTTTCAATAAGTTAATTTTCTTATTATTTGCATTGCAGTGTAAGATTGTATTTCAATAGAATTTCAATTCAATGTTAGCAATTTTATCACAATACATTATAAGTGCTTCTTATCAAACTTTTTTTTTAATAAATAATCATTAAGGGCCATCTGTACCAATGAATAAAGTTTATATTTAAAGAAGGTCATTCACTGACAGATCTTAGCATTAAAATTATAGCCCAAAACATTTTCCAACCATACTCACTTATTATGTAGCCAGACAATTTTAGGCTTGGGATTCCCTTCAGCTCTACAGGTAAAGTAAACAGTGTTTCCTAAGGTTACATCCACATCCCGTGGTTCTGAAGTAATTCGTGGCCTCGCTGGAAAAAAAGAGTTGCATTACATGCATACTGAAAGAGTATACTTATTTAGAACAAAAATATTCCATTCCAGTGCATTGGACTTTGCAGGATTCTAACAGTGCACACTATTAAAATTAACTCAAAAGATAAGAATATAATGTATGAATGTTTCACTTCGTTACACTGCTGCTTTAAAGCTGGTGGAGGTGTGTATCAAGGCAAAGTTATGCCTGGCACTTTATTTGATTTACTCTCCTGTATTATTCTATGAACCATGTTTCATTCCTGACTTGAAGATAATGCTAGAGTGAAGGACAGGCTGCGTCAAAAGGTTATAGATTATGTTTGGATATAATTCTGTTTTTGCTGATGGTCCAAACTGCCTCATGGATGTCAGATTTTTGGCTGCTGAACTTGTTCTGAATCCATCCCATTCAGCATGGTAGGAGTGTCACACAATATGGTAGAGGATATCTTCAATGTAAAGACAGAACTTTGTCTCTACATGGGCTTGGTGATTGTCATTCCGACCAATAATGTCATGGACAGTTGGATCTGCGACAGTTAGATTGGTGACAATGAGGTCAAGTATATTTTTCTTTTGATTCGGTTCCCACACCAGTTCCAACAGACCCAGTCTAGCAGCGAGGTCTTTCTATGTGCTTCCGGACTCTGTCAGTTAAGTTCATAGTGAGACTAGTATACAGTCATAGAGTCACAGACCCTTCAGCCCAACTCATCCATGTCGAGCAGATATCCTAAGTTAATCTAGACCCATTTGTCAGCATTTGGCCCATATCCCTCTAAAACCTTTTCATATACCCATTCAGATGCCTTTTAAAAGTTGTAGTTGTATCAGACTCCACCATTTCCTCTGGCTGTTCATTCTATACATGCACAAATCTTGGTGATGGATATTGAAGTTATCCATCCAGTGTGCATTCTCTGCCTTTGCCATTGACTGTGTTTCATCCAGGTAGTCTCTAACATAGAGCAGAATTGATTTATCAGCTATGGGATAGTAGTGGGAGGTAATCAGCTGGAGATTTTCTTGTCCGTGTTTACCTTAATACCACGAGACTTCATGTGCTACTACACTGATAGATCTCTCCTGGTTCTAGTATAGGACAAACCCAGGGATGATGTTGGTGGGGTCAGTCACATTGCCTGAATCACAGGTGTGATTCAGTGAGTATAATGATATCATGCTGTTACTTGACACATTGTGGGACAGTTCTCCCAGTTTTTGCATAAGCATCCAGAAGTGGGTATGGAGGAATTTCAGGGTCATCAAGGCTGGACATGATGCTGTCATTTCCAGTACCATGGCCATGTGGTCGACTCATTATTGTTCTTCCTTTTGTTTTCTTCTTAAAAGTTTAGTACGCCTGAGTGAATTGCTAGGCCATTTCAGAGCATGGTCAACCATTCCACCATGTTCTGTGCTACCATAAAATATTTACAGCACTGGAGAAGACTATTTCACTTGGTGTACCAGTGTTAACTCACTGCAAGGGAAACTTAGCTTAGTCCCTTTCCTCTGCCTTTTCCCCCATTACTTTAGACACATTTTCCCTTTAGATACAAGCATTTTTAAAATCCACAATTGAATCCATCTTCATCACATTCACCCACTGACATTCAACCAGTGCCTGTATCTCAACCAGTGCCTGTGTAAAAACATTATTGTTCATGTCATCTTTAGTATGATCAAACACTATACCTTGACATGCAGTGTCAATGGGAAGGTGGAAAGGTGAGGTGTGGGACTCTTGATGAACAGAGACTTGAGATTGTGGTTACTGGTATTGCACTCAGATTAGGCAATCATGATTTCAGCTGTGGGATTGAGGGTTTACACTCCCTGTGCATCTCAGTGTGCTTTACTGTCATTTGCCATGAGCAGATAATGAACAGAAGTAAATGCTTCTCAACCCCAGGAGCAATTGGAAGGTGGGTGGGAATTAATATAATTGGGAAGGATGCAGTGGGGTAGACAAAATGTCTCCTTCCAGTCACTCCTGATTCAGACAGGAATATGGAAAGTCTAGAACAATTGATGCCCTTGGGTGGCCATTTCTGGCCCCAGGCCACCTTTTTTGCCCTGAGTCTCTGCTTTCAGTCTCCCTGTGTTTCAAGGACCTATCAGCAGCAATGGGCACCACTGCCATAAGGACCTCCCTACACTTCCGTTGACCACATTCTGTCATCAGGGTTTGTCTAATTGGCCTGGGTGAGCTCAATCCACTTACCTCTTCTTCAGGCTCCAGTACTGCACTAGGATTCAGTCCACCTGCAGTCCAGTAGTGACATTCACTCTTATTGCTGTTGCTGGAACTGAAGAGCTGCTAGCACTTTTATTGGCTGGCAGCTCTTAAAGGTAGAACTTCACCCTGACGACAGGCACACAGGATTGAAATGTAATCCTGTTGGACCACCTTTTTCTTTAACCTGGTGAAAATGCCAAACAGCCATAAAATTCAGCTCTATGGGTTTAAATATCTTCCAATTCAGTGGAACAGGGTTGATTTGTTAAAACATAAGATACTGATAAATTAGGAAAACCATTTTTTTCAAGTGTTAAGGATTTGGGCATTGATAAAAATAAGGGAATCTTGAGTATTGCTGAGAAAGGGCACATTTTTCTCAAAACTGTTTATCTTGCATTCCTCAGCAAGAATGCCAAAACAAGAGGAGGACCGATATTTATGCTGCATGAGAGGTAAGTGCTGATTGGCTGGAAACTGGACTCTGATCAGTAACAATTATTACAATTGAAAGGCAAGACATATTAATGGTTTTAATAGGCTTAGAGTTGGAGAAGTTCTGAGGCTACGATGAGATGTAAGCCAGGCTGCTGTTGGAGGAAGGGAAGAAATTACAGGGACCCTAACATTAATGTTCAAATTTTCTCTGAACACAGGAGAATTACCAGATGATAGAAGAACTGATAATGTAGTATCGTTATTCAAGAAGGCTGATAGGCATAAACAGGGAAACTATAGGTAAATGAGTCTAACATCAGTAGCAAGGCAACTATTGGAAAAATCTCTAAAGGACAGAATTAATCTCCATTTGAAGAGGGAAGGATTAATCAAAGGTAGTCAGCATGGTTCTATCATGTCAAAATCATGTTTGAGAGGTTTGATTGGGATTTTCAAGGAGGCGTCTAGTGCATTAATAAGAGTAGTGCAGTGGATAAAATCTACGTGGACTTTAGGAATCCATTTAACAAGGTCTCCCATGAAAGACTGTCAAGAAACAAGAGCCCATGGGGTCCAAGACAATTTGGAACAATTGGATTCAAAACTGGCTTAGTGGCAGGAGGGAGAGGGTGACGGTTGAACATTGTTTTTGTGACTGCAAGCCTGTGTCCGGTGGTGTACTGTAGGGTTCGATAATGGGTCCTTTGCCATTTATAGGGTACATTAATGATCTAGATATGAATGCAGAATGTTTGATTACTAAGTTTACAGAGGGCATGAAAATTGCTAGTGTGGTAAAGAGACAGGAAGAGAGTCTTAGGAAGATATAGATGAAGTGGTCAGATGGGGTAAACAATGGCAAATGGAATTTAATCTTGAAAGATTTTATGCAATGAGTTTTGGAAGGATTATAAGGCAAGGGAGTACATGACAAATAGTATGACCCTAGGAAGATCAGAGGAACCTTGGTGTCTACAGCTCCTTGAAGACAACAGCACAAATTAATAAGTTAGTTAAGAAAGCATGTGGGGTAATTGCCGTTATTAGGTGAGGAATTGAATAAAAAAGCAGGAACGTTATGTTGCAGCTGTATGAGAATTAGATAGGCCACAATTGAAGTACTATGTGCGGTTCCTGTCGTCACATTATAGAAAGGATTTGCTTGCACTCGTGAGGGTGCAGATGGGATTCACCAGGATGCTGCCTGGGCAGGAATGTTTCAGCTATGAAGAGAGACTGGATATGCTGGGGTCATTTTCCTTTGAGCAGAGAAGGCTGAGGAGGGATCTGATCAAGACATACAAAATTATGAGGAGCAAAGATAAGGATGTTTTTCTTTTCTTGTTAGTGTGGTAAAAGCAGAATTGTTTTTTTCAATCCCACAGGGAATTCTCTCTACCCCAGACTCCATACCACATATAGTTTGTTGATTGGAAACTGCTCCCAAAACTCCCATCCAATAACTGATCTGTAAGGTGGGAAACTTCAGTCCTCAGTTTGCCAATGTTCAATATTTCGCATCCACCTGTCTGCTGGCCCATTTCCAATTCTGGATAGGCAACTGGTTGTAGGCATACAATGAACTTCTGGGAGTTAAATTCACTTGAGCCACAATGAGAGGGATTTGGCACTTACTTGCTTGTTCAGTTAATGTTGCATTTGACCTCAGAGTTATATTCACTGTTGGTATGGAGACTATTGCAACAAACTTATTTTAATACTGATTTCAAAACTGCCACTTCTTCAAATGCAACACTCCTACATGACCTGTTGTCTCTGGTTCAGAGCTAAGATTACTATCAACTGTTTCAAGCTGATACTTGCAAAATCTAAACAGTTTGAAGCTGTCAACAGTTATCCAACCAAGACATAAGAAGATAAGAACATAATAAATAGGACCAGCAGCAAGCCATTCAGCCCTTCAATCATGCTCTGCCATCTAATAAGGCCCTAACTGATCTTCAGCGACAACACCACTTTCCCACATTATCCCCATTTCTCTCAATGCTTTTAATATGCAGCAATCTAGCACTTTTAGTCTCAACAATCTCAATAACTGAGCGTGCATGGTGTTCTGGGGTAAAAGAATTCTAAAGATTCATTACTTTCTGAGTAAAGAAATCTACCTCATCTCAGTCTTTAAATGGCCTCCTTCTTAGCCTGGAATTTTGTTGCCTGATTCTAACAACCACCACCACCAGCTTCATGCATCCACCCTGCAATTAATATAAAGATAAAGGCTAAATCAGTTCAAGCTTTCTTCATTGCGCTATCCCTCCAACCCAGGAATTAATTTGATGAATCTTTGTCGCACTCCCTCAATGACAAGTGTATTTTCCCTTAAGTAAGGAGATCAATTCTGCCACGATACTCCAGGAGTTCTGGGGAAGAGTCACTCGACATGAAACATTAACTCTAATTTCTCTCCATAGATGTTGCTAGACCTGCTGAACTTTTCCAGCAATTTCTGTTTTTGTATCATTTATCACAATGTTTGTTACCTATTCTAGCATTTCTTGTGACAAAAATAAGATTTCTGTGACAGATTTAAGAGCAGCTTCTTCCCCACTGTTATCAGACTTATGAACTCTCATATAGAGTCACAGTCATCGAGTCATACAGCACGGAAACAGACCCTTTGGTCTAACCAGTCCATACCAATCATAATCCCAAACTAAACTAGCCCCGCCTGCCTACTCCTGGCTCATATCCCTCTAAACCTTAAACTGTTCCAAAAGCTGAATATCTATTTGATAGAGGAATAGCCACCAGAAACTTTTGAACTACCTTCTTACCTTTCCTGACAGTCACCCATCTATCTGACTGAAGTTGCTGGGTAATAACTTTGCTAAATCTACTAGCCATCTCACTCTGTACCTCATGTATGGCCTTAATAACATTAAGCATACAAAAACTGGATGTTTCAATAACACCTCATATATAAAATAAACTACCTTTCATTACCTGCAGAAAATAATGCTAAAATGGAAAAAAATAAAAAACTCCAACAAATAAAACTTAAATAAAATCAACCACTTAACTGAGTAACTGAATAAAGATGACTCCTCTTCAATAAATTCCTCAAAGAAAAGAAAATCTTCTCCGGAGCTGACCATGTGTAGGATTCTCCGGAACGAAAACACAACTCCTTATTTATCCTTTCTCTGCATCTTCTCTGTAGCTTTAAAACTATATTCTGCATTTTGTTCTATTACCCTGATGTATTTATGCCAGCTATGATTTGTCTGGCTAGCATGCAAAAAATACTTTTCACTGTATCTTGGTACATGTAACAATAACAATAAATCAAATCAAATTAAATGAGGTGAATAGATCTGTAGTACCTCATTTTATTTTTCTCCCTACTTTCTTAAATAAAGGGGTTATATTTGTCACCTTCTAATTTTCAGGAATGTTTCCAGAGTTTTAAAGGATGATCATCAATGTATTGATTAATTCCCCAGACACCTTCTTTAACAATGAGATGTATATCATCAGGTGCAGAGGCTTCAACTACTTGAAGTCCATTTAATTGCTCTAATGTTTGAAAAGAACATTAATATATTACAGTTGCACCCTTACCCTTGATTCTTGATTATTCTTGGGAGGTTTTTAGTATTTTTCTCTGTGAAGACAGGCACCAGGTTTGTGTTTAGCTTCTCTATCATTTCCTTATTCCTCTTTATAAATTCTCCTGACTCATTTACATGGACCCACATTTGTTTTTGCTAATATTTTTCTTTTTACAAACTTATATAAGCTCTTGCAGGCCTCTTTTGTTTCTCCTTAAATACTTCCACATTTTTTTCTTAATTTTTTCTTGTTCCCATTAAAATCTTCACAAACCCTGAAGTTAGATTTTTTGGCAAATTTAAACCCCTCTTTAACTGGTCTAATGTATCCCTTGATTGTCTTTGCGAGCCATAATTGGAACACTTGCAGGGCTTTTTTTTGCTCATTAAAGTAATGGATTTTTGTCTTAAATATATATTAATTCTTTAAATGTTAGGTATGTGCTGTTCAACACTAAAATATAACTTTAACGTAGTTTTCCAATCTACCATTGAAATTTGCATCTCACAGCTACACAGTTTTATTTATTTAAGATGTTACTTTTTGCTTGAACAACATTATTTTCAAACTTGCCACAAAATTCTATCTTATCTTATGGTTATTTTTTTCCAAAAGGCTTCTTTTTACACAAGACCATGTACAACTTACTGGAATTTTGAAATTAATTTTTAAAGTAACCATAATAACTTTCACATATTCCAAATAATCAAGCGTTTTCATACAGTTTCATTTAAATAAACTGACATGTAACTTGCATGTATCAAACTATTCAAAGTTAAATCCAAAAGGATAATGATTTTCAAACTGAGTTAGACTGATCCTTGTGTTATCATCGGCAGAGAAACTGATGTGCTAAAAGAAATGAACTGTCATGAAGCTAATGGAAAGAAGACTGATGGACTAGATTTCACTTACTGTAACAAACCATCTATTAATTATGTGAAGGATACTTCAAACAAGAAGGTATTTTTAATTTCAGATACTTTAAACAACAGATTGCCCTCACGTAATTACAAGCACTCATATCATCTCCTGCACAATGTAGCTTTATATGCGATCTCTTTTTTTTAGGATTTCTCACTTTGTACCTGAAGATTTCTCACTTTGTACCTGAAGATTTCAACCTTTGAGACACATTCAACAGTATGCCATCTGAAGTCCCCAGACCACTGAAAAGACTTAGGTCACAATAGTCTTGATTAAAAATCACACGAAACCAGGTTATAGTTTAACAGGTTTATTTGAAAACACTAGCTTTCAGAGCTATGCTCCTTCCTCAGGTACAGTGTGGAAGAGAAGAATTTATAAGGAGAAATGTAACAACCATAAAAATGTCTCGCTGACCACCTCCTGTTGAATCTTTAATCAGTTAGAAAGGAGACACAGGTTTCTGTTGATTAAAATGCAAATCCCAGAATTTCTTTCAAGTCATTGCCCCAAGATAATTAAAGATTTTAGCAGTGTATACAAGAGGTGATGTCTCAGGTCAGACAATGCATTTTTGGTGTGAGGCCTTGTTTAGAATCTGTCTGTGTTTTAACCTGGAATCAGGCTGTTTTTTTTTGAACAAAATAGAATGTATCTGCACGTACACAAACATCTTGGATGAAATAATTCACCCCATCGATTTATATGCATTTGCGTGCATGTGTGTGCTTTTGTGTGTGTGTATGTGTGTGTAGAGAGAGAGAGAGAGAGAATGGTATGGAACTGCCAGGGATTTGCCCCTCCAACCCTTTTAACAAATCTGATTGATTCTAACAGCACTGAAATTTCAGCTGTGGCCCTTATCCAATCAATAAAAACTTGGCCTTTCTGTCTTCAGCTCTCCATCTTTTCTAAGTGCATTACACAACTGTAACCCAGTTTTTGCTCTGTTCTCAGAGACCTGCTTCACCACAAAGATATGGCCAAAAATTGGAAAGCTAAACTAAACTGTTCCATTCAAAAATAACCTTAGGGACACATGCAATATCCCTAAATGACTGCCGCCCAATAGCTCTGATTTCATTAATCATGAAGTGCTTTGAGAGGCTGGTCATGGCCCACATCAACCCTGCCTTGATCCACTACAATTTGCCTACCGACATAACAGGTCCACAGCAGATGCCATATCCCTAGCCCTGCGCTCATCCCTGGCCCTGCACTCATCCCTGGAATATCTGGACAACAAAGACACTTACATCAGACTCCTGCTCATTGTCTACAGCTCAGTCTTCAACACCATTATCCCCTCTGGGATGATCTCAAAAACTGTATGATCATGGTCTCAGTTCTACCCTCTGCAGCTTGATCCTCAGTTTTCTGACCTATAGGCCGCAATCAGTGATGATAGGTAACTACACCTCCACCACAAAAACACTTAACACTGGAGCCCCCCAAGGATGCATCCTCAACCCCCTACAGTACTCCCTGCACACCTATGACTGTGTTTCCAAATTCCAAACAAACGCCCATCTACAAGTTCGCTGCTGACATCACCGCCCAACAACGATGAGTCAAAATACAGAAGGGAGATACAGGGCTTTTTGACATGGTGCAATGAAAACAATCTATCTCTCAACGTCGGGAAAACTAAAGAACTGATCATCATCTTCAGAAAGAAAGGAGGAGAACATGCCCCATCTACATCAACGGATGAGGTTGAGAGAGTGAAGAGCATCAAGTTCCTCAGAGTGACGATAACCAACAACCTGTCCTGAATTTCCCACATAAATGCAACAGTCAAGAAGGCACAACAATGCCTCTTCTTCCTCGGGCGGCTCAGGAAATTTGGCATGTCCATAGGGTCCCTCACCAATTTTTATAGCTGCACTGGGTGCAAAACGGTCTGGTATAGCAACTGCTGCACAGGTCTGTACAAAACTACAGAAGTTGGTACGCCCAGCTCAGACCATCACGGAAACTTCCATCGATGGACTCTATTTACACGGCTCGCTGCCGTGGCAAGATGACTAACATCATCAAAGACCCATCGCAACCTGGTAATGACCTCCTACAGCCCATTCCATCAGGCAGTTATACAGAAGCCTGAACTCACACATGAGCAGGTTCAGGAACAGCTTCTTTCCAGCCATTATCAGACGGTTGAATGGACTCTAGCCTCAAATAGTGTAACCTGCAATGTAACCTGTATGCCTCTAAGTCTTTTTGATCTGTACATCCTTTGTTTGTTGTGATTTGCCTATACTGCTCATAAACAAAGCTTTTCACTGTATTTTGGTGCATGTGACAATGAAATCAATCAAAATTTTGATCAAATTTATTTCACCTCACTCAAATTCTTACAGTGTTTTGAACTACCAGACATAAACACATCATTGTTGAACTGCAAAATTAGCTTTCTATTTACTCTATGCTTCTTAGCTTTTCACTCCCATGGTAACCCCAGTTTATGTGGGTATTTCTTGGAATTTAAGGCTGTTATAATCAAGAAATCAATTTGACGGCATTTCTTTCCCTTATGCAATTGCCTGCACTTGACAAATGCTGAAAACATGGCTAATTAACGATATATTTGTGTAAAAGGGTCTGAAAAAGGTTAATGCTGAAGAGTGCCTTAAGGACCATCTTAATGTCATATGAGTTTGGTGGGAGAATATCTTAGAATCTCAAAGGCCAAACATCTGAGTCTTCCTCGGTCTCAGTGGTTAGCACTGCTGCTTCATAGCGCTAGGGACGGGGGTTCAACTCCAGCCTCAGCCGACTGTCTGTGTGAAGTTTGCACATTCTCCCTGTGTGTCTATGTTGTTTGCTCCTGAGTGCTTTAGTTTCTTCTCATACTCCAAAGTTGTGCAGGTTAGGTGGATTAGTCATGCTAAATTTCCCATAGAGTCCAGGGATGTGCAGGCTAGGTGGATTAGCCATGGGAAATGCAGTGTTACAGGATTATGGTAGGGGATGGGTCTGGATGGGATGCCCTTTATCAGGTCAATGTGGACTCAGTGGGCCAAATAGCCTTTCCACGCTGTAGGTAATTCTATGAACGTGGTGAACAGGACTTTGGAATGCTCATACAGCAATTAGGAGCTTGCAATAAGGGAAACTACATATTGATTCACATCCTGATGTAGATTCCTTTAGTATTCCAGAGAATTAACCAGAAACTTAACAAGAATGCAATGAGCAACAAATGGTACTCCCAATCACAGAGGCTGTGCACATCACTAAAAGATGTAAATGATGGAGGCAATAGCCTTTTCTCCCAAGGAGAAAAGTACCCATTTGTGAAAATAGTGCCATAGTGGATTATGTTAATGTCCTACTAATAATTGTATAACAGAAATACTTTAAGGATTATGTGAATGGACCACTAAAACTAATAATAACGGAATAGGGATTATGCTAATGCCCTACTAATCCAAGAACTAAACTAATAAGAAAGGAAATGAGTTCAAATCCCATTATGCAGCTGTGAATTTGAATTTTGCTTAAAAATATCCAGAAATAAGAAACTTGTGTAAGTACACATGACCATAATCTCCACTGAATCATAGAATCCCTACAGTGTGGAAACAGGCCATTTGGCCCAACCAGTCCACACCGCCCCTCTGAAGAGCATCCCAACCTGACTCATTTCCCTACCCCTGCATTTCCCCATGTATAACCCAAACATCCTTGGCACTACAGGCAATTTAGCATAGCCAAGCCACCTAGCCTGCATATCTTTGGACTATGGGAGGAAACCGGAGTACCCGGAGGAAACCCACACAGACACAGGGAGAATGTGCAAACTCCACACAGGCAGTCGCCCAAGGGTGAAATTAAACCCGGGTCCCTGGTGCTGTGAGGCAGCAGTGCTAACCACTGAGCCACCGTGCTGCCCCACTGTGCACTGATTCACTAACATCCTATAGGGAAGACGACCACTTATCCTTACCCAGTTTGGCATGAATTTGACTTCAGGCCAACTCAAAAGCAGTTGACCCTTAATTGCTCTTTGAGGCAACCTAGCAAATGAGTCAGTTTTATTCAACCACTAACAACAGTTCAATCAGAAAGTTCACTACAATCGCTTCAGGTAGACTAAAGATGGGTAATAACTGTCAGCCTTGCCAAAACAGTCATGTTGCAAGAATAGATGTAAAACATACAATTTACTAAATCAGTGACTATGCATTGAACAGAAAGGGAATTCAGATTTAACATATATAGCCTGACACAAATGTATGAGATAAAATGCACAAAATATAAGGTTCTTGCATGATTAGGACAGCAAAGCACAGAAAGGAAAACCGTATGGGACAACATGCAAGAAATTATATGAACCCACAAAGTACAAATCTGTTCTACCCTACTTCTGAAAGTGATGACTTTTACTGTGGCACAGTTTAAGTGCACACAGGTTCTTCTCTCTACAACTGCAGCTTCCCTGTTATTGCTATGGGACTGAGATCAGCTAACAAAGAGAAAACCTTTCTAATCATTTTTGCCTCGCTCCTTAAAGAGAAGGCAATTTACAAATTCTGCCAAAATATTTCATTACCATAGTTTCTAATGTTGCTTACATCTATTATGAAAATTTGAGCAACATTTCTGGCACTAATCAATTTTGAGATAAATTCAGCTTGCCCTCACCATTTTCTGAAGCTGACCAAAGCAGTTTCCATCAGATCTTTAGCATCCTACTGATATTGTGTTGTGAGGTGCGTGATTAATATATGTTTTAATATCATTTGTTTTGGATTTTTGAACTTTGAACTATTGGCACATGTTTTCTGAGTTTGAAGGGGGTTATTGATTTACTTGTAAGTATTTCTGCAGTCATATTTTAAAATACAGTCTGAGAGAGACTTCCTGGAGAGGAATGAGGTTTTGTTTATATTGGGTGAGTTTACAAACAAACAGATTTAGACTTTCAGATAGAAGCTAAACTGAATGGTTAGCCTTTGAGATTCTCAGGTGTTCTCCCACCAACGTTATATGACATTAAGATGGTCTTGCAGAAATAGCATAGCTTGAAAATAAAAGCTTTCTGAGTTTCATTTGGGCAGTTGCCTGATTGCAGAAGTCTTGGCTAAGCCTGACTGTATAAAACAGTTGCTCTGGAGAAAGATGAACACAGCAGGCCAAGCAGCATCAGAGGAGCAGGAAGGCTGACGTTTCAGGCCTAGACCCTTCTTCAGAAACCT
>NC_063335.1:65449980-65487328 GCF_021869965.1 Rhincodon typus | reverse complement strand
TCCAGCTCTACACCTTGTTATCTCAGATTCTCCAGCATCGGCAGTTCCTACTATCTCTCTCCAGAACATTACTTGAGTCCTGGATTAATAGTCTAAGTTTAATAGGAAATTAACCTCCCCTATATGTATTCTGACAGATTTGTGACTGATCACTTTGATACCCCTTGACGGAGTGAAACCCTAAGCTAAGTTTGATGTGTATTCACTTGGAATATATATTAATGACTTGGACAATGAAAAAGATTGTTCTATTACCTAGTCAGCGAAAGACACAAAAATAAGTGGGAAGGCAAGTGAGGATGTCAGAGTCTACAGAGGGACATAAAAAGGTGACTAGGCAAAATTTGGTGGATGGTAAAGAATGTGGGAGAATGTAAGGTTTTGTACTTCTGCAGGAAAAAAAAAGCTTAATGTTATTTAAATGGAGAAAGTCTGTAGACAGCTGCAGTACAGTGTGATTTAGGAGTCCTCATGCATATATCACAAAAAAAATCTAGCATACAAGTTCAGTGGGTACAGGGAAGGCAAGTGGACTCTTGATCTTTATTCCAAAGGGAATGGAGTTTAAAAAAGGGAGGTCTTACTAAAACTATACAAGACACTAGTCAGACCATATCTGGAATATTATAAACAAATTTGGTCTCCCTATCTAAGGAAAGATATACTGACATTGGAAGCAGTCCTGAGAAGGTTCATTAGGCTGACTCTGGGCATGGAGAGATTTTCTTATGAGGAGAGGTTGAATAGGTTGGGCCTGTACTCATCGGAGCTTAGAAGATTGAAAGGAAACTTTACTAATATATAAAAGATTCGTAAGGGACATGTGATAATAGATGCAGAGAGGTTGTTTCCCCTTCTAGGAAAATCTAAGACTAGAAGGCATAATCTCAGGTCAAACAATCACACATTTAAAACAGAGCTGAGGAAGAATTTCTTCTCTGAAGTTAATGAATCTGTGGAATTCTTTAGTGCAGAAGTTTGTCAAGGCTGGTTGGGTAAGTATATTCAAGGCTGAGATAGGCAGATCTCATGAGAAAGAGAACGAGCTTGTCATTCCAATTCTGGGAGCTTCCTGATGCATCAATGATTACCTCATGAACCTCCATCAACAACTTGCGAAAAACCTATAGGCAACAGTTGTGAGTGCCTGATTCCAAGTCTTGACGTCAAAGATGAGTCCAAGGAAGGCTTCTTCTCCACCCTGGACACCGTACTCACCAATGTCTCCAGTGAAGATAAAATTTCCTTGGAGAACTCCAACACCAGGATTTGAAAGCACACCCAACTCTGGAATGGAACCATCAGAAAGGAAGGAATCAAGAATTGCAATTCCAATGGGATTCTCCTGCTCACCAAATGTGCATCACAGGTTGGTCATCACCAACACATTGGCACATGATTATCTACGTCATTGTCCAATCCTGAGACTAAAACAATGTCCTCATTACCAATGTAATGACCAGTACAAATGACTGCTGGACAGATCGTTGGCTCATACAATGTCCACCAAATGCCACCAGAAGCAGTTAAGACAAAGAAACAGTTCAGAAAACAGCCCAACCTTGAGGAGCTTCAAGCGCAGAGCAGACTGGCGAAAGTCCAACAATATCTTCTCAAAAATCTTCAAAGTATCAATTTTAGCGGAGTGGAGGAAATCTAGAAAGAGCTGTATTATCTTGTGCTATGAATAAACCATTAGCTACAAGACCAGAAACCACCAAGACTGGTTCAATGAGAATGACCACATCGTCCAAGTCCTCATTAATAAGAGGAAAGCTCTTCAAGCCTGATGAAACAACATCACAGCATGGCAATGAGGAGTACTCATCAAACAGCAAAACTGCAGTTTCAAAGAAGAACAAGGGAAATTAGAACCAATGGTGGACTGAGAATGCTAAGGAGCTGACATGCACATGCCAGGGGTTTCTTTGGTGTCACCATGGCAACACTCTCAGCCTCAAAGTGGTATGGAGTGAGGATGGAATCCTTTTAAGAGATAGGGAAAACCTCAGCCTCCAATGAAAAGAAAATTTTAAGAACTCCTAGACCACAATACCATCATTGATGAGAACATTTTTGAGGAAATCTCCCAACTTCCATCAAAAAAGATCTTCGACTCCCACCAAGTGTGGCCGAAGTTGAAGCCTCCATTAGACACATGAAGAATGAAAAAACCACAAGACTGCATGGGATTCTAATGGAGATTTTCATATATGGAGGAGCAGATGTTACCCATCATCTCCATCAACCATTACTGAAAATCTGGGGCAAAGAAGAAATACCTGACCATCATCATGGTCTTCAATGGAAGAGACAAAAAGGGTTATACAAACTACCGAGGACTTTTGCTAGTCTCCATCACCAGGAAGACAATTGGCTAAATCCACGTTAGATGCTTCTCCCAGTTTCTGAGAAAATCCTTCCTGAAAGCAGGTGTGGCTTTTGACCACAATCCTTTGCGGTCAAGACAGGGGTCAAATCATTGCAAGCTTCCAACCTCCATACCCCCTTTCCCCACACCTTCTCCACTTTCACTGCGACCATTCTTCATCTTGTCAAGAGAAAGCTTCCAACTGGCTGAAATCCAAGATGATAATGACACCAACCTCACTTGCGGAATTTCAGTATGTAGATGATAATGTCATCTCTGCTCTCTTGGTTTACTGATGAATTGGTCTCAGCCTTAACCTCAAGAAGACTCAGATCCTTTACCAAAGAATGGCAAGAGGAAAGCTGTGGCAAAACAACATCACCAGTGAGGCAAAGAGGAGAACTCATCAACACCAAAAGTGGAGTGACAAAGAACAAGGGAAATCAAGAAACAATGGTGGACTGAAAAGGCTAAGGAGCTGCAAGTCCTTTACCCCAAATCCTTTACCATCCAGTCCAACCCTCCATTAAGATCAAAAAATTCTTCCCAAACATGAAACATTTTGCTTACCTGGGAAGCTACATCTCATCTAAGGCTGACATTGATGCAGGGATTTCTTTGCATTTGCATTGATTACATCCAATTTGCAAGTGCCACCTTCAGATGGCTAAGGATAAGAATCTTCGACAACTCTGACATTCATGCTGATCCTTGCCAATACCAAGATTCTTGTGTATAATGCAGGCATCCTTCAGAATCTTGGATGTGGTTCCAAACCATGGATTACAAATAGACACTGCCTCAAGACCCTTGAGAAGTACCATTAACACTGTTTGAGATGAATTTTCCACAATTGCTGGGAGGACAGGTGTACTGACATCAGCATCTTTGAAGCAGCTAAAAGCACCAGCATCAAGGCCACAATCATCTAAAACCAACTCTGCTGAGGTTGCCAAGTGCTTAGGATGCCTGAATTTCCAACTACCAAAGCAAATCTTCTTCATCCAGCTCAATGAAGGTACTCAAACGGAAGGAGAATGAAGGAAGCATTTCAAAGATTCCCTCAAGGCTTACCTCAAGAAATACAATGTAGATGTCAATGATGGGAGACCCTTGTTCAGAAGAAACCAACTTGGATGAAACTCTTGTATGAAGGGACACAATTCTTTCAAAACATCCATCAGCAAGAAGAAGCACAGAAAAGGAACTACAGAAAGGAATGCCAAAGGTGTGAAGGCCGAGTCCAACAACAACTCTCAGAAACACCTGCCAAATGTATGGTCAAAGATGCAGTTCTAGGATTAGGTTCATCAGTGCAGCGGTGTTGGGCCAAAAGGCCTGTTTGTGTACTGTACTGTTCTATGTTCACACAATGACCTACGGAACCTATGACTAGTGACATGGTATTTCCTAGGTGGACAATCATATTCATTAGTGAGTGATTGCCTATGATGAAGTTTAATAAAATAGATTCGCAAAATCAAAAATCAAATTTACAGGTTTTACAGTGTGATTAATAATCTACCTACTAATGTGTCTAAAAGCACAGTAATAAAAAGCAAGAGTAAGCCATTAGGGCAGTCAAAGCCTGATTCACCGTGCAGTCCAATCATGATTAATTTGAGTTTCAACCATGTTTTCCAAGCTGCTCTCCTTAAACCATTTTTACATGACAGCTCAAAAATCCGTCTATCCCAAACTTGAAAGTATTGAATGGTGGAGAATTTACAATTCTTTAAGTTAGATGACTCCAAAGATTTCATGTCTTTCTGTGAAGTAATTTCTCCTGTTCTCAGTTGTAAATGATCAGCTCTTAGACTGAGGCTGTGGTCCCCTGTTCAAGATACCCTCACCAGTGGAAAATTCTCAGCATCCATCCTGTCATACTCCTTCAGAATCTGGTACATTTCCATGAGATCATCTCTGATTCTTCTCATATGAGGAAATTGTGAATCTGATTTACTTACTCTCTCATTATAGTGCATACCCTTCATCCCATGAACCAGTCTAGTGAACCTTGTTGCATTGCTTCCAAGTTCCTGTTCTGTTCAATCTTGAGATTGAAACTGCACACAATCTTCTCGATATAGTCTTATTAAAATCATGTAGAATTGCAGCAAGAATTCTTTATTCCTATAATTCAAACCTCTTGAAATAAAGGCCAATATGCCACTTTTTTTTTATTCATTCATGGGACGAGGGTATCACTGGCTAGGCAGCATTTATTGCCCATCCCTAATTGCCCAGAGGGCAGTTAAGAGTCAACCACATTGCTGTGGTCTGGAGTCACGTGTAGGCCAGACCAGGTAAGGATGGCAATTTCCTTCCCTAAAGGACATTAGTAAACCCTGTTATTTCCTAGTGGATCTTCTAGCTTTTGACATTATTAGTCTGTTTCATTATCAAATACTATGTTTAATCAGTTCCACAATACATTGCTCCAGGAAACTGTCACATCTACCATCTTCTGGACCATCTTTGCCGATTTGATTGTCCTTGTCTATTTGAAGACTTCAATGTCTCTCCCCACTTCTCCAAATATTTTTTATTACACTTTATTACATTTTCTTTGATACTAGTAATTCCTTGTTTAATGATCTATCCTTGGTGTAGCTAAAGTTAGGGGAGCTATAACTACTTCCAACAGTATTTTCTGACTTTTGCTATTCTTAAATTTCACTCAAACTGATTCTACTTCATTGTCTCTTGAGGCTAGAATCTTTTTTATTAATATCTTCATGTCATCCTTTATGGCCAAAATTATCACTCTGCCTTTTCAATTAAGTGTGTCTTTCTGAAATACTGGCTATCCCAGAATGTTTATTTCCTAACATTTATCAGCTTCCAACCGTGTCTCTGTCGCTGCTAATTAAATTTAAACCATTTACCTCTATTTATGTCATTAGCTTCTCTATCTTATTGCCAATTATACATTCAGGCGAAGTTAATTTCATTTGTTTCCCTCTATTCCCCGCAATTACTTTATTCATTGAGGTACACTTTTTGTTAAACTCTCTATTCTTTTCTCTCTGACTCTGTCTTTATCTACATTGTTATAGTGGTCCAAAGCTCAATCTTTTTCTTTGAATTTTGAAATTTCTCTTCAACCTCACCCCAGTCTGTTAGTTTAAAACATTGTTTACAGCCCTACTCATAACTGACCAGGACACAGATCCTACCCCAAATTAAATGGAGATCTTCTCAATGGAATAACAAGGTGTGGAGCTGGATGAACACAGCAGGCCAAGCAGCATCAGAGGAGCAGGAAAGCTGACATTTCGGGCCTCCCTCTCAATGGAATATTTCATTACTCCCTGAGTGCCCTATCAATTGAAATAACATCTGCCCACTTCAGTCTTTACGCCACACATTTAATTTTTTAATTGCTTGCTCCTATGCCAATTGGCATGAGGCTCTGGTAACAATCCAGAGATGATTACCTTTAATGTTCTGTGTTTCTACTTGAAATCTAGCTCCTGAAAATCTTTTAGTAGAACATCATTCCTGGATTCACCTATGTCATTGTTTCCAATATGGAACATGACAACTTGATCTTCCTCCTCCTTCACTAATTTTCTATCTAGCCACGAACAGAAGTCTTTTGGCTGTCAACACAGGCCTTCAGAATCCTCAGTCACAACTACAGACAACAGTTTCTTACCCCTTGGTACAGTCCCCTCCAACCACTGTCAAGATCCTTTTTACTCCCAACGTAATTGGCATCCAGAACAAATCATTTATTTTTGCTAAGAAATTTAGCCTGTTAAAAACATGAACCATTTCATTAGTTGTTGGCTCTAGGTATTTTGTTGTTGCAATGTTGGAAGAAGACCTTTTCATGTAGATTGGAATTTCTCAATTGAAATATATTTTTAATCTCATCTTCCTACTCCCATCTTAAGAGCACAGTGGATGTACCTACCCCCATGGGCTGCAGTGGTTCAAGAATGCAGCTCACCACAACCTTGTTGAGGACAATTAGGGACCAGCAATAAATGCTGGCCAAGTCAGCGATGTCCACATCTCATAAAGAAATGCGGCAAAAAAACTTCAGTAACTTCAATTTTACAATTGTAATATTTGAATGTGTTTGTTGTGGACAAATCTATAATGCAAATTGGGAAATAAATGTTACAGAGTGCTTAATTTTGTTGATTATTCATGTGGTCTGTGTGCTTTAGGAAAATAATTTTGTTGTGTTTTCTCAATATATTTATACCTGCATGCAGATAAAACCATACCTATATCCTCTATCTAACTGAAAAGCAACACATTTACAATAATACTCTGATTTACAAGACAATGTCTAACAGATAACAGCCTTGAAACACATTGCACTAATCTACAGAGCATATGTAGAAATTTAATGTCATTTGACTTTACTTAAAAAAATCATAAATGCAAATCAAACAGAATGATAGTCATTGGGACCAAGGCGAACATCAGGAAAGTTACATTTCATTTCCTTTAGAAGCTGATTGTAGGAGCTTGTTCACCAGCGATAAGGCCTCACTGATCACTTTGATACGTTATGAACAGTCTTTATTCGATACGATTTGCAGTGTATTTTATTCATTACATAACCCTTCACAGTGTATGCTAAATTGTGTGAAAAAAATCCAGTTCATTTTACGACTTATAATTAGTTTGAGTTAGAAATCCCATTTTTAAAAATCTTTGTTGTATAAAGTTACATTTCCAAGAAAAAAGTATTTTTAATGCTAGAGTTTCAGAAGAGGTATTATGGAAAATAAAAATAAAATTCTAAAAGGTTGATGGACTGGAACTGTGCTGGGGCCAGTGTTTTGATGAATCAAATGACTGGGACTGCAGAGAGGGCTTTAAACTAATTGGGGGGGAAGAAAGTTTGAGTGAAAGGCAACATTGGCTTATAAAGGAAGAGGATATGGAAGCATTATGGGACAGCTATTTAGGCAACAATAAGCAGGGTTGGAAAAGGAAGAGGCAGAGTGTACAAATATAGAATAAATATAGTAAATAGGGTTAAACGGGGGGAAAAAAAACTGGCAAAAGGCCAAAATCAATGTTTCTATTCAAGAATGCATTCTAGCATTCGGAACAAAGGAAATTAATTAACAGCACAAATACTTGTTAATGGGTATGTTCTTATAGCTGTTATGGAGACAGGGTTACAAGGAGATCAAAGTTTGAAAGGACAGGCAGGAAGGAAAGAATGGTGTGTTACCATTGTTAGTACTGAATAGATTAAGTATAAAAGTGAGACATGATCCTGAATTGGAAGATGAAGAATCCATATGGGCAGAGATAAGAAATAAAAAGGGAATGTAGATGCTGGTAGGAGCATCTGTAACTCCCCTAAAATTAGCTATACTTTAGGAGAGAGAGTAAATCAGGAGAAATAAGGGCCATGTAACAAAGGCAAAAACAGTAATCATGGGTGAGTTTAATCTTCATGTAGATTAGAAAAGTTAGATTGGCAGAGGTCACCATGAGGAAGAATTCATAGGGAGTATTATGGACTGTTTCCTAGAACAATATGTCGTGGATCCAACCAGGGTACAGGCTATTTTGGTTCTGGTGATATGTAGTGAAGCAGGTTTAATAAATTACGTCAGATTAAAAGATCTACTTGGAAACAGTGATCAGAGCATGGTAAAATTTAATATTCAGTTTGAGAGGGAGAAACTTGGGTGAGAAACAACTGTGTTAAACTTAAAGGTAATTACAAAGGAATGGGGACTAACAGGATTGGACTGGGATAGGAGGTTAGCAGCAAAGATGGTTGAGGAAAAGTAGAAGATATTTAAGAAAATAGTTCGTGGCTCACAGAAAAGACATATCCCAATGAGAAGAGAGGATTCTAGGAAGGGATTAAGCCAACCATGGTTAACCAGGAAAGTTAAAGATAGCACTGCAAATACTATGTGGCAAAGGTTAGTGGTAAGTCAGATGGTTGGGAAAGTTTTAAAACTTGTAAATTTTATTAAGACAGACAGCAACAGCTTCATTAAATATATAAAAAGGCTTAGAGAAACCAAGTGAACATTCAGCCCTCATAGAATGGGACAAGGGAAATTGTAATGGGAAACTAAGAGATAACAGATAAGTTGAAAAATAGTTCCAACAGTCTTCTTAGTAGAAGTTACAAATAACAATCCAAAAAATACAGAAAAATCATAAGGCCAAAACGACAGGAAATAAATGCATCTTAGGATATTTAAATAAATAGTTACAGAGATAATTGATGCACTTATTGTAGTTTCCAAGAAACCTTACACTCTGAAAAAGTGTCAGAAGATGGAAAAACTGCCAATGTCTTCTACATCTTTTATTTAGAAAGGGAAGAAGACAAAAAAAAAAACAGGCAGCCATAGGCCAGTTTGCTTAGCATTTATTATTTGGAATAATGTTGAATTCTATTTCAGAAGGATGGAATAGCAGAACATTTAGAAATACAAAATATAATCAAGCAGAGTCAGCATGGCTTTACAAAGGTGAAATTGTGGCAAGCAAATTTATTAGATTCTTCGAGGAGGTAACAAACGGGATAGATTTAGGGGAAGCAGTGGATGTAATATATTTGCATTTCCTGAAGGCATTCAATAAGGCGCCACACATAAAGACTACTTAGTAGGATAAGAATCATGATGTTGGAGGTACAATATTAGCACAGATACAGGATTGGCTAACTTATAGGAGACTGAAAATTGGGAAAAGGGCATTTTCAGATGGTAATCTATGTCTGGCGGAGTGCCACTGGAATAGATGTTGGTGCTGCAATTATTTACAATATATATTAATGACTTAGAGGAGAAAAGAAAATGTACTGTAGCCAGGTTTGCAGATGACACAAAAATGGGTGGGAACATACGTAGTGAGGTTAACACAAATAGTCTGCAGAGAGGTATAGATGAGGTAAGCAAGTAGGCAGAAGCCTGGCAGTTGAAATATACTGTGGGAAAATGTAACGTTATTTATTTTGGTGGAACAATAGATGAGCTGAAAATTATTTAAATTGAGGAACATTGCTGACAGCTACAGCACAGAGGGATTTGGGAGTCCTCATGCATACATCACAAAAACCAACCATACAAGTTCAACAGGTAATAGGAAAGGAAAATGGAATGTTGACCTTTATTTCAAAGAGAATTGAGTATTAAAAATAGGGAGGTCATACCAAAACTATATAAGGCACTCGTTAGACATCTGGCATTCTATTAATAGTGTTGGTCCCCTTATCTAATGCAAGATATATTGGCATTGGAGGCAGTTCAGAGAAGGTTCACTATGTTAATGCAGGTATGGAGGTATTATTTTATGAGGCGATGTTGAGTAGTTAGGACTTATACTCATTGGAGTTTAGGAAAATGAGGTGACCTTATTGAAACATACAAGATTCTTAGAGGATCTGAAAATGTAGATGTGGAAAGAGCGTTCCCTTTGAGGGAGATTCTAGGACTAGAGGGTATAATCTCAGAATGAAGGTTTGATCATGTAAAGCAGAGATAAGGAGGAATTACACCTCCAGAGGGTAATGAACCTGAAGTTTTTTTTTAAACCAGTGAGGGCTGTAGTGATTAGATCCTTAAGTGTATTCAAGGATGAGATTGACAGATTTTTAATGAGTAAGGGAATCAAGGCAGGAAAGTGGAGTTGAAGATTATTAGATCAGCCAGAATCTCATTAAATGTTGGAGTAGGCTGAATGGCTTACTAGTGCTCCAATATCTTATGATCACTGTTGCTGAAAATCTCAAGAGATTTTTGCATGTTTAATTATTCTAGTCTGACTGCCTAATGTCTGACTTCAGAAAAAATGCATCTTAAATATTATTTCAATTATACAGAAAAGCAGTTTTAAACATCAATATTTTTAAAGTTATGGGTAATTGCAATTTTTTTGTCTGAAGAGTGTATTTGTCTTCATGAGGAATCTCAGATTATTACATTTCATTAATGTTTCTGAAGAATTTTATTAGACACAGGCATGTATTCTGTAATCTTAATCAGAAAGTTTTAAGTAATAAAAACAATTAAATAAATTATAAAGTGGCTTGGATGAAAGGTTTGACTGTACGGTTGCTAAATTTGCCAATGATTCATAGACAGGTAGGAGAAAGTAAAATGTCAAGAAGAGGTGGAAAAAGTATATAGACAGCTAAAGTGAAGGGGCAAAAATTTTAGTGTATAATTTGAGAAAATGTGAACTTATTCACTTTGTTGGATAACATAGAAAAGCAGTGTATTATTTAAATAGAGATTACAGAACTTGGTGTCACAGAGGGCCTTGGTTCAAGAATCAGAAAAACTTTAGTATGCAGTGACAAGAAGCAATTATGAAGGCAAATGCAATGTTATTGTTTATTGCAAGGGGAATTGAATATACAAGTAGTGAAGCTTTATTGTAACTGTGCTGCATGTTTGTGAGGTCACATCTGGAGCACTGTGCACAGTTTTGGTTTCCTTATTTGAAAAAAAATAGATAATTGCATGAGAAGCAGTTCAGAGAAAGTTCACTCAACTCACTCCTGAGAAGAAGGCTTTCCTTTGTGAATAAAAGTTGAACCGGGTTGTGCCTATACCCATTGAAGGTTAGAAGAAAGAGGGATGATCTTACCATAGCACAGATAGGGTGGAAATTTAAACTAGGCGACACTGTTTAAGAATTTAAGATCTCCCTTTTAAGATAGTGGTGAAAAAGTATTTTTACTCTCAGCGAGACTTTGATGTGAATTCCCTTCCCCAGAAAGCAGTGGAGGCTAGGTCTTTGAATTTATTTAAGGCAGAGTTTAATCCATTGTTGATGAAGAGGGAAGATTATGATGTCCAGGAAAGTGAAGTTGAGACCAGAACCAGACTAGACATTGTTTTATTGAATGGCACAGCAAACTCAACAGGCTGAATGGTTTACTCCTGCCTGCTCTTAAGTACTATTTTCCTGTTTCATTTTGTTTTATATGGCTAAACTGGAATTTTTTCAGTGAAATTCTACTTTAGCTTAGGTGAGATACTTCTACATCAGTTGGGTAACATTCACAGTAAGTACCTATTTCTCTTGCTACTGTCTCGATCCTCTGATTCTCAATTATATATTTGAGAAATGCATTTTCATTGACCCTTTTAATACACACATCCACCCACACAATGTACTCAAGTTTGCAAACACACAGGTCAGGACATGGAGAAAAAATATCAGCCTCCTTTTTCAACTTCGTATTACGGACCAGACCAAACACCTACAGAATATTCAGAAAATAGTCTAGACTCCAATATTTTCTTATTTTAAAGGTAAATGTAATTTGATTGGTCAAACTACCAGATTTAATGCAAAAGACACTTTATTCATTGACAAGTATAACAAAAGAAAGAAGAAATTGGAATAACTTAACCCTACTGGAAAACTTAACAGAATAATAGATATAGTAAATATTATTAATTAACTGTTCCAATATAGCAACATCCCATAAACACACCCTTGGCAAAAGACAAATTCAGAAAGCAGATTATCTCACATGCAACTCGAGTAGCAGGAAGAGAACCCCCAGCTTTTGGCTGTAACTGACAGAAGGAAAAGAATAGCTTCTACCTCTTCAAGACCCCAACTGTAACCATTGAAAACTAAAAGTAAAAATCCTGGTTCTGTGGGACTTTGACCAGACCCATTCAGATTGCTCCTATTGTTCCAAAGTTTTTTTAAAAATAAACTTAAGGCTTCCAAGCTATTTACTCCAGTGGCTTGGTAGACTGCTCTGCACCTCTGCCTTAAAACCTCTCTTCAAAAAAAAGGACAAAATACACCTCTTAAAGCCACAGTATTGTCACATTAGTTCTAGTGACAGTTTTATGGGCCACTTCAACATTAACTAAAGAGGGGAGACTGACATAAGGACAGGTCATGAATTTTCATTTGAGCATTCCTTTACTCGGGACAGAAATATCAAAGTGTCTTTTGAGTAACATTGTTAAAACTAGATATATACTATAATCCACTTCTTTGAGGGATGTGAAACTGGAAATGCTTGAGATTCCAGCACAGTACAAAAAGCCATTAGGTTAATTAGTTAGTTCTATGACAAAAACACACATATAGTAGATTAAACAGTACTCCATGCATCACTTACAATCTCTCCAGTTTGGGAAGATCGCTAAAGGTTTCTGGCTCTAGTATCTCTATGTAGTTGAAATGAATGTATCTGTTGAAACAATTCACATTAAGAGTTAGCATTCATAATTGATGCCTGCGATGTGCTTTTTTTCAGAATCCAACCTAAGCTATTTCAAATTGAAGATGCAACTAATATTAGAAGCCTAATATAAGCATCAATGCTTTAAACACTGATTCCGTCCATTGGTCTTGTTACTGTGCTCACACTTTTTTTATACGATTAACAAAGAGCATTAATTGTAAGAACTGGGACTCTTCCCAACTTTTCCGGAGTGATGGCGGATTCGAAAGGGGAATATTAATTGTTCATCCTTCTATTTTGCAATAACATTAACAATATGACTTCATGCATATGGATTAGAATTTGTAATTTCCTGATATGTAAAGCAGTTGGCATCTTTCTGAACATTCAGTGTTACAGGCCGTCTTTAGTTGCAACCATTGCTGTCACTTACTACCGATGCATCTGGTTTCTTACAATCCAACCAAACCTCTTCAACGTTAGTAAAAGGAAATTATAAAGCAGATAGAGGATTCCATATCAGCAGCTAGGTAACTTTTTAAATCCAATATTAAAGATTATTTAGCTATTTGCTCAGACTGTATCATTTGTGAGTTCTGACTTTCTGCTCAGAGTTTAGACGCATGTATTACCCAAAACTATATTCATGGTCTGCGATCCTGCTGAATGGAAATTAAGGAGTGGAATTCAATCATCATGTAAAAATGAAGTCACTCATAATTAATCATTTAAGTTGTCACATTTGAGATTCCTTTCAGTTTCAAACTTAGAATTAAACATATACCCAAATGGTGCACACAACATTCAGGAATTGGAATTTAACAACTTTCCATGGTTCGTTAACCTGCTAAACAACTTTCAAAATACAAGATATTATTAACAAGAAGAAAACCTTCCAATTTACTGTAGTAGGAAACAGAAGAGGGAATGTAGAAAAAAATACTAATTCTAAAGTGACATGCTTATCACTTTAAGTTGTTTAAGGAAGAATGTCCTGTGCTTTTCATCTTCTGTGCAGTCAATATTCAATAGTGTGCCAATGCCATAAAATTCTGACAGACAGGCTGCGTAGCAAATATCAATAAATAGCAACCTGTCAATTGATATTTGTTTAAGATGACAAATACTGCATTCAACCCATTAATGTATTTTTCATGATAGGAATAATCACAACTGATTTTTTTCTCTCTCTCTAGCGCCTAAGGCACCAGGGGTCATGGCGACACACTTGATGAGGTCAATCGACTCAACAGAACAGAGACTGGCATTGTTACTTTTAATTTTGTTAAGGCTAAGTTCCATCTTAAGCAATTAACATAAGATTTCAACTTTTTGAAAAGTAGTTGAAACTATTTGACTGTTTACCACTAAAGTGTTTGCAGTAAGAGATGTTATTACATCCACATACTTGGTAATAGTCATACATATGACAAGTAAATACAGCTCAGGACATAAAACTACAGAATTTATAGACATGACGTGTAAAAGATACAATAAAACCAGCAATCTTCATTAAGTAGTTGATTTGGTTTACATATAGCTATTTTTGTTATTAACTGTAAATAGATTACAAGTGTTTAGAAACATTGTTGCAATTAAATATATTTCAGTTAATAAAGTACAAATAATGTCATCAAAATATTAATTAACATGTTGGATGTAATTCTAACGGTTGTAGTCCATTACATTTGGTGAAATACGTTTATAGTGGGAAGGGTGAAGTGAGTAATGCCTGTGTGTATGGAGCAGCAGACAGAAGAAGGTGCCACTTACCTTTGCAGAGCACAGGATATCATTGGCCTTCTTTCTGCATTGCTGCCTACCCCTTTGCACAATGGAGACAGAACTGACCCATGCTGCTATCGCTGCCTGGAGTGTCTGGGTCTGGAGAGATGTTCAACTGTTGCAGTCAGCAGGGAAGAGGGTTGACCTTCTCTCTTTTACTTCGTCTGCCAGTGTCAACTTTCTCCATAATGCAAGAGGCTAGCTTAAATTGCTTGTGTGCCATCTGCTGAAATTTTTCATGCAACTGCCCAGAGGCTGAGGCAATGCTCCTATCTTGCAGCATCTGAAGTGGTATAGTATATAGCTGACCTTTAGATATGGCGCTAGGGCCTTGGATGCCAGATGTTTCCATTAGCAGCGAGAATGTCCATCACATTCGGTGCACGGTTCACCAAACAACTCATGCAACATCTTGTGACAAAAAATTATGAGCTTCAAATTGCATGATTTTACAATAATTCGCCCCAGATTACAGTGGATATGATACAAAGAAACTCGCTTGCTTTAATTCTTGAATTTCAAACGGTGAAATTCCAATCCGTGTTTTTTTTTGGAAAATAGAATTTTATGACATAGTTCTGTTGATTGCATTACTTGGCATTAGATTTCTTTTGAAATGTTAATGATCCCTAACAGGACTGTAAGAATTACAACCTGTCAACAATTGAAAGGTAGTAAGATCAGCTGGCAGTTGTTCCATGTCATGCTGTGATCATGGGAGTGTTGTCAAGGTCACGGTTGAGGAGGGCCCAAAGTTTCCTGAATGAGTCAGCAGATGAATTCTTGCTTCTCCTGCCCACAGAAAGCAATAAAAAAGCAACTATTTCCAACTTACCTAATGGGGTCAATGTTGGCCCCAAACCACATCACTACTGGTTGGTATGAACACTTCTGCCAGGGCTCAACATTTAAAAGTTATAAAGCATACAGCAGTTTCCAGCTGTTCAAGACAGCAGGTAGTAATGAGAACCTGTCAGCTCAGGAGGGGCTTCAGCTCTGGGAGTCTCATAATATGGAGGTTTTAAATGCTCAGTACTTTTCATGTTTGATGAAAAGGAAGAATTGCTTGAAGAACATTAGAATCAGCCATGCAATCCTGCTGTTGTTGAATACACCTCACTATACTGAAGATCCAACCTTCTAGTTTAGAGCAGGCAGAAGGATAAAAATAATACTGCAGTTAGGGAATGTTCCAAGCGACTGACAATTTTCTGGACTCCAACACGTGTGCTTTATTTTAGGCCACTAAAAAATCCTCTTTGTAATTCTCTATCATTCCCAGCAGGTGATGTTCTATTTGGATTGAAACACCACATCAAGACATTCAAGTAGTCAGTCTTGGAAAGCACTAATATAATAGCCAGACTAAAATCCTAAACACAATTCAGCAGAAACACTCTTAACAAATAAAATTGCCAAGAACAGATGGAAGGGTATGGTTAACAGACAGTACTGCTGCTGGCAAGCTTAAAGATTTTGTCTGGCATTCATTGGCAATGAAGAGATCATCAGTTAGACAGATACTTGGCTCAACTTGGTTAACTGGATAAAAATGGAAAGTGCTACACTCTGTTAAAATCGTATAAGTTGTTTAAAGTTATCAAAAGTCCATTTAAGCACTGAAACTCCTTTATTCATTATTGTTATACATTTTATGAGGTAATTCAAAGAAGAAAATGAAACTTGACCGAAAACATATTCTGGCATTGCTGCCTTCAATTGAATAAATTGATTTTAAAGCCACAATTATTTTCTGATTTTGTCATCAGTAGCACAGTCTTTGATGTCAAAGTAAGCATGATTGTCACCATTCCAATGTTATTGTGATGAGTAGCAGATTACTACAGCAGATTACTGCTGTCCAACATCAAGCAGGCTAAGCACCTAATTAGATTGAAGAAGTGTCTTGTCAAGAAAACAGGAAGTAACACAGATTATCCTTCAAATTTTAATCATACAATCATAGATTCTACTCTGTGGGGAAACAGGCCATTCGGCCCAAGAAGTCCACACTGACTCAACCTCCTATCCTGTAACCCTACATTTCCCATGGCTAAACCACCTAACCTACACATCCCTGGACACTTATGAGCAATTTTGCATGGCCAGTCCACCTAACCTGCACATTTTTGGGCATGCTGCCCCATAAAATCAATTTATGGAAAACAAATATGACATTGGAGTGTATATGTATATATATGGAATAAAGAAGTTGTTTAATTATCAATTGAAACATTCAGAAAGAAAGAAATACAATGTTTGTTAAGGTAAAAAAGATTGACAGTAAACAAATAGGAAACTTGACAATTACTGAAAAAAACACTTGGTCAAAGATTCATCTTGCACTGCACTATGTACAGTTCTGGTTGCCACACCACAGGAAGAATGTGATAGCACGGGAGGGAATGTAGCGGAGATTCACCAGGAGGCTTCCTGGGATGGAGCATTTTAGCCATGAAGGAAGACTGGATAGGCTCAGGTTGTTTCAACTGGTGCAGAAAAGGATGAGGGGGACCTGATAGACCTATATGAGGTTATGATAGATGTGGATAGGATGGATAAAAAGCAGCTGTTCCCCCTTAGTCAGGGGATCAGTAACAAGCAGCCATAACTTAAAGGTGAAGAGCAGGAGCTTTAGAGGGGATTTGAGGAACATGTTTTTCATCCAGAGGCTGGAGGGAATGTGGAATGCACTGCAGTACATGACAATAGAGGTAAGAAATCTCACAACCTTTAAAAAGTACTTGGATGAGCACTTGAAATATCGTAACATTCAGGGCTAATAGGCTATAGGTGTGGGTAGAGGGCATTAGATTTAATACTGGTAGGACATGGCGAGTGTTTGGAGTAATTTAAAGTAAGAGTTGTGAGGCAAAAGTGTTGGAAAAATATTTTATATTTCTCCCCCTTTGGTGAAGATAAGATACACTTTGGGAAGAAAAAGCCAACCTTTGGGTTTGTGCAAAGGCACACTTGTGCTTAAAATATGCATAAAACTATTGGTACATTCAAAGTTATCAAAGGCTGTCCAATGTGGAATAAGAAAAGATTTAAGAGTACATGTTAACATAAAATATTATAGAATTTATGCTGCATGACAGATTCCAAAACTATTGCGTTCAGAATTGGTTGTCTATTAAGTGAGCGTTTTGCTAGGCAGGTGTAACTGTAATAGAATTGAAATGTTGATTATATAAGGGATTAGTTGAAGGTTTTCAATGGATAAAATGAAAATATATTTTTAACAGATATATCATCAATAAACTGATAGCTTTATTTTATATCCGTGCCTTTGGAGATACTAAGAGAGTTGGCATGGGGGAGAAAGGGCAAAGAAAGATAGGTATGAGTTGGCATTGAGACTATAAAAAGGCTTGATGATTTTGGCTGAATTTGGAGTATGAGGAACAATGGTGGATTAGCATGGAGGTATTAGGAACTATTAAAGATGGATGGATAAGCATAGGTTGGCAAAAAACATACAAAGGATAATGGGGGATATGTTGATGGTTCATGAGTTGGCACATGGCTTTGAACAGTCATGAGAGGTGAGTATAGGGCAGGAGATGGCATAAATGGGGCATGGATAATAAGGGGTTGACAGCATGCATGAAAACAAAGCAGGAGTCCCCACTTGGCTGTTTGCCCATCCCTCCTTGGCAGCCAACAACCTCATCTGCACTTCCTGGATCATCCACTCAGAATCTCAAACCTGTGCGTGTCCCCAGACCAAGCATTGGAAGTATAAGAGGCTATTTTTAAAAGATCATATTCGCAGTGGTGTGATTTGTCCTGAATCTCATCATGGGAATGTAAATCATGGCCACAAAGTTCTTAGACTAAATATTGCAATAATGTTTCCACTGGCTGGAAAATCAACAAAACAGGGTCACAGTCGCAAAATAAGGAGTTGACAATTTAGGGCTGAGATGAGGAAAAATTTCTACAGCCAAACAGCTGTGAACTTTTGGAATTCTTTCTCCGCAGAGACTTATAAATATCCAGTGGTTGAGACAGAAGTTAATAGCGTATTAAGGTATATCAGGATCATGAGGGAAGATGGGAGTTGAAGTAAAAGATCATTTATAATTTTGTTGAACAGTCGAGCAGACCCAAAGAGCAAAATGACCAATTCAACATTATTTTGATTCCATTCTAATGCTTGTCTGTAATCCACATACCTTTGCCAACTGCCTAAATACCCACATTCCCTGGGATCTGATCAGTAACTTCTATGCCCAACCCAAGATCTGAAACAACAAGGTGCAGAGCTGGATGAATACAGCAGGCCAAGCAGCATCATAGGAGCAGAAAGGCTGACGTTTCGGGCCTAGATCCTTCATCAGAAAATGAGATCTGAAGATCTGAATCCCTTTCTCCACCATGATCCTGATAACCAATTTCGTCATGACCATTTAACCTTGGCTTTTGCCTGAAACCTACAGCCAGCTAGTCTTCACACTGGTTGGCTGCATTTCAGAAACAAACCTTTTTCTTAAAAAAAAATCAGATGCTACTATTACATTCAACAGCCTCCTTAGGAATCCTGTCATTACACATTTCCTGGCTGCTACACAAACCCTCACACCCTTATTATCAGAATCTAATTCATTTTAGCATAAATATGACTGAATTCCCTCCGTGCTTAAATCTGAGGAAAAGCAGGCAGGAAATTCCTGACCACATTTGTCTATTTAAGGGAATCTTTTGGCTGTTTCAGGGAGGATCTTGCTTTTCCAAATGAAATAGAAATGACACATAAAATGAGTAAATTTCCAGCACTCCTATCAAGATACAAACTGGACAGAATGCAATGGAGAATTTAGACTAAAATATTTGTGTGGAATGAATTCATGTAGAGGCTAAAAGAGTGAAAATGTAATGTATAATAAAGAGATGTTTCAATTTGCACTGTGACATTTCGTTAGTGTTTTATTAAGTTGGCTTAGGGCTTAGGACTGACACTAAACATATCTTAGAGACATTAGAGATGGTTTTCATGGGAAAAGGACAACTTAGGTATCAGCTTCCTGGAGGGGAGATCTGCACAGAAACATCAACTGTTCCTTTCCTCCAGGTGCTGCCTGGCTTACTGTGTTCTTCCAGCCTCCTGTTCGTCAACACTTTACATTAGCCTATGCAAACAAACAATTGTTCAGCTGATACATATAGTGAGCTTCACAGCTCAGCCAAGCATTCATACTTAGGCAATCTGGAGAAGCAGGTATATAGCAAAGTGTCAAAATAGCATCATGAAGAATCTTTGCCTTGAATTTTTAGCAAGTTATTCTTTTGTTTTGTTTTTCTAAGTTTTTTTTGAACGAGATTAAGAGGTGTGAAGTTGAGTAAATATTTTGCTACTGAAGGTATGAGTGGCAGTGTCTCGTTGATCGCTTTATAAGGTTGCAATAATTTCAACAACAAAAACAAAGTTGCTGGAAAAGCTCAGCAGGTCTGGCAGCATCAGTGAAAGAAAAAACAGAGTTAATGTTTTGGGTCCGGTGACCCTTCCTCAGCACTGATGGTGGCTGGGAAAATGTCAGTTTATATGCAGTAAAAAAGGAGGGAGATGGGATGGGGAGTAAACGACAGGATAGAGCCTGAAGAAAGAGAAGAGCAGTTGGATAGACAAAGAGTTGATAACAATCAGGCTGGGAGGGTGAATAGTTGTTAATGGGGACTATTAGTGACTAACAACAGATGGTGTATGATGGCAGGCCATGTGGTAACAAGGCCTGGTGTGCTGGGTAGGGGGCTGGGACATGGAAGAATTTAGGCCCTAAAATTATTGAACTCGATATTGAGTCCGGAGGGCTGCAGGGTCCTCAGGCGGAAAATGAGGCGTTGTTCTTCCAGTTTGTGTTGAGGTTTGCTGGAACACTGTAGCCAGAGACAGAGATGTTGGTCAGGGAACAGGGTGGTGCATTAAAGTGGCAGCCAACAGGTAGTTCAGAGATAGTAGGAACTGCAGATGCTGGAGAATCCGAGACAACAAGGTGCAGGGCTGGATGAAAGTCTTTTTTGCAAGCAGAACGTAAATGTTCTGCGAAGCAGTTACCCAGTCTACGTTTCATTTCCCAAATGTAGAGGAGACCACATTGTGAGCAGCAAATGCAGTAGACTATATTCTGGGAAGTGCAGGTGAAGTGTTGCTTCACCTGGAAGATATGTTTAGATCCTTGGATAGTGGGGAGGGCGGAGGTAAATGGGTAGGTGCTGTACCTTCACCTGTTGCAGAGGAAGGTGCCTTAGGGCAGTGGGGGGGTGTTGGGGAAGAAGGAAGTGTGGACCAGGGTGTCCTGGAGAGAACAATCCCTGCGAAAGGCGGACAAGGGAGGAGAGGGGAATTTGTGCCTGGTGGTGGCATCTTGCTGGAGGTGGCAGAAATGGCGTCTGAAATAATTTCAACATCTTTTCAATGGGGAATTTTGAATGGGTGACTTTAAACGAGCATTTTAAAACTTCCTACTGTTACATGACTCATTTGTTCTATACATAGTCAATATTGATGGAGTGAGCATGGGAAATCTAAGGGGCAATGGACAGTTGGGTAAGGGCTTAAGGGTCTTTAATAATAGGGTGGTTAGAGTAGGGGATTTTAACGTTCCAAACATAGACGGGACCTGCCATAACTCTTAAAGCCTTGGATGGACAGGAATTTGTAAAGTGTGTACAAGAAAATTTTCCGATTCAGTACGTGAATGTACTTCTAAAGAAGGTACGAAACTTGACCTACTCTTGGGAAATAAGGCAAGGGCAGGTGACTGAGGTGTCAGTGGTGGGGGGGGAGCACTTTGGGGTCAGTAACCATAATTCTATTAGCTTTAAAATAGTGATGGAAGAGGATAGAAGAGATCTAAAAGTTAAAGCGTAAGGCAAAAACTTTCAAAAGTTGATTGTCGTGAATGTTTACAGGTAAAGAGTTGGCTGGAAAATGGGATGCCTTCAAAAATGAGAAAACCAGAGTCAGGGACAGTATGTTCCTGTTAGGGTGATGGGTAAGGCTGGTAGGTGTAGGGAATGCTGGATGACGAGAGAAATTGAAGTTTTGGTTAAGATATGTCAGATAAAGACAGCGGGGATTGAGTGAAACCTTAGAAGAGTACAAAGGCAGTAGGAGTATACTTTAACAGGGAAATCCGGAGGGCAAAAAAGGGACGTGAGATAGCTTTGGCAAGTAGGGTTAAGAAAAATCCAAAGGGACTTTATAAATATATTCGGGACAAAAGGGTAACTAGGAAGAGATCAGGACCCCTTAAAGATCAGCAGGGTTACTGCTGTGTGTAACTGTAGAAGATGGGTGAAATACTAAACGGGTGTTTTGCATCAGTGTTTACTGTGGAGAAGGATATGGAAGATAGAGAATGTGGGGAAGTAGATAGCGACATCTTGAAAAATATCCATATTACATAGGAGGAGGTGCTGGACGTCTTAAAACGCATAAAGGTGGATAAATCCCCAGGACCTGATCAGGTGTACCCTAGGACTCTGTGGGAAGCTATTGCTGGGCCCCTTGCTGAGAGATTTGTATCATCGATAGGCACAGGTGAGGTGCCAGAAGACTGGAGGTTGGCTAATCATGGATTCCCTACAGGCCATTCAGCCCTACAAGTCCACACTGCCCCTCCGAGGAGCATCCCACCCAGACCCATTCCCCTATGCCTGCATTTCCTATGTCTAACCCAACTAACCTAAGCATCCCTGGACACTATTGGCAATTTAGCATAGCCAATCCACCCAACTTGCACATCTTTGGACTATGGGAGGAAACCAGAGGACCTGGAGGAAACCCACACAGATATGGGGACAATGTGCAAACTCCACATAGACAGTCACCCGAGGGTGGAATCGAACATGGGTCCCTAGCGCTGTGAGGCAGCAGTGCTAACCACTGAGCCACCGTGCCACCCTGTGGTGCCATTATTTACGAAAAGTGGTAACAAAAAGCCAGGGAACTATAGATCAGTGAGCCTAACATCAGTGGTGGGCAAGTTGTTGGAGGGAATCCTGAGGGATGGGGTTTACGTGTATTTGGAAAGGCAAGGACTGTTTAGGGATAGTTAATATGCTATTTGGATACAGAACTGGCTCAAAGGTAGAAGGCAGAGGGTGGTGGAGGAGGGTTGTTTAATAGCACTAATGAGAGCTCCTTCTTCAAAACACATATTCAGCTGGGCGAGGGCATTGGCTGGAGCATTAAGCTTCAAAATGGCAATACTGGCATCAAATCAGTGTTGCCTCTTTATTGGCATCATGGTCTGCTTATCCTGGATACTTCTGAAGCACATTTGCCATGTACCTGTTAACTGCTTCACCAATATCACTGTGTGCATGTGTGCGTGTACGTGTGCATGTGTGCGTAAGCATGTCTGTGTGCATGCGTTCGTATGCGCATATGAACAGCATCTTTAGCGTTCATAGAACAGGTACTACAGAGACCAATTTTGCATCTACTAACCCTCCTTGTGAGGGAGTGCCCTTTGCAACTGTAATATTGAGAGTGGAAGTTTGGCATCTGTACAGAATAAAGAGAATTGTGGGTTAGTGATCGGAGTTTGGAGAATGCTCGAATTGAGAAATACCATTGCATCAATTGATGCAGTATTTCACCTCACTGGAACAATTGCATTAAGTGTGATTTATAGATAAAATGGAGAGGAGAAACTAATTAAACAACAGTTAAAAACAAAGGCTGTGAACTTTCTGGGGCTTGAAATGATGGAAAGCCTGAATTCTGACATCAGTGACCAGGGAGTGGGGTGAAAATTTGATTTTATCATGGGTGTATTTACTTAAAAGAAACAATTTGAGGAGAGTTTCACAACTTTTTTAGGGAAGTCCTGGAGAGTATTTCTTAATTAGTCAAGTGGAACCAATGTTATTTCATAGCAAGCAACTGTACCATTCTAAGCTTAGTAAAGACATCAAAGCTTTCCTAACATACTGTAACTAAGTTCACAGCAGATTACTTTAACAAGGCCCAAGAACACAATTGTTCTTCTAGGACTAAAAATTTGTCTGTGGTTCAGTTGGTGGCACCCTTACCTTTGAGTCATTAGATTTTGGGTTGAAGTCCCATTCCAAGATTTCAGCAGATAGTTAAGGCTGACACTCCAGTGCAGTACTGAAGGAGTATTCACTGCTGGGAGTGACATCTATAAAATGAGATGCTAAACTCATCTTCTTGCTTGGGTAAATGCAAAAGAATGCAAGGCACTATTTTGAAGAAGAGCACTGCAGTTATTGCTGGTGTCCTGACCAATACTTACCAATAACCAACATCACAAAACCAAAATAGATGATGTGTTCATTAGGATAATTCTGTTTGTTGAAATTTACTTTGCACATATTGGCAGCTATAGTTCCTGCAATAGTCACTACACTTGGAAAGCACTTCAATAGCTGTAAAGCTCCTTGAAATGTCTGGTTGCACTTCTGTAGTGCAAAAGAGCCTGAGAACACTGCAAGCAGAACAAATACAGGCATTTTATGGCAAACATTGCAAAAGAACACTTACATGTATCTGTCTCATTTGGTAATGCTGGACTCACCTTCAGGATTTCTGATTGAGGCAGACTCCTAGAAACTTCAGGGCCAAAGACTTCAAAAGTAATAGAAATATATCACTAATATTACAAAAAATCTAAAATATTCATAAATATGAATTTTACTTACAACTGCTCCAGCATCATAAGCCCTTTAAATGCCAGCTTATCAATTGTACGAATGTTGTTCTTGTACAGATAGCTGAAAAAAAAATCAGGAATTAAACTATAGAAACATTATACAAAATAAATTATTTTAATATTCAATATTTGTCAATATATGTGCCATTTGTGCCAGATCATCTCTCGTAGCTATCTACTACAACACCATTCATCTGTTCCTTTCTCATTTTCTATAAAATATTTTTCTCAAATATCTTGATTGTATAATTCTTTCTATTCTCAGCATTTCCACTCTGACTCTCTCTTTCATGCATAAATCCACTTTATTCTATGCTCTGTCCAATACATAGCACATCATAACGATGTGTGACAGGTTTACTATGCATTTATGAGAAATCCCCAACATTAGTCCGTCATCAGTATCTCCACTTACCCTGCATTGGTTTATAGTTTTTCCTGATGCATTGGAATAAAAAGGGAACTTTGTTCATTTGGAATTTAGTGTGAATGAGGTCAAGGATAGCCAGGAAGTGCCTTCATCAATTTCTTACATAGAACATGAGTTAACATGGAAAGCAACTAGAGGGAAGCAGATTTGATGAAGACTGACAGTTGGAAGCCCTAGCAAGTACTTCATTGCACAGGAAATAGCAGGAATACAAGTTAAGGAGCTGATCGGATATTCCCTAACTGGTGAAAAATAAATCCCATGCTACATTTTGCCATTCATTCTTTCATAATTGATGCAAAAGTCTGGACTTCCTTAGCAAACACTTGTGGAAGCACAACAAATACTGTAATTAATTAGGTGATGTATATACTTAAATTGCTGAAAAGGTTCTTGGAAAATATACTGCAAAGATTGGTCCAACAAACAGGAAAAAGCTAATGTAGACAACCACTGCTGAGGCTGAGAGAATTGACAGATACAAAGCTGAGCGCAAAGATGAATGCCACTACATGCAGCAAATTCTGTGTCGAAGGACATGGTTGTGTCTGCAAACCCCTTGCACTGTCAGACGAAAGCTGATAACATCAGTGGATAAGTGAGGCAAGAATGTTTTCAGATAAAAAACAGGCCAGATAATGGAATCATATACTCAAGAAATGTCCTTTGAGGTATCCTATGGCACCAGCAAAGTCAATTAGCAGCAGTCATGTTAAATTCCTATCTCCTATAATTCTAGTACATTGCATTTTCACAACATGACCACCATTATCACCATTCATCCTATAAATACTGACTGGACCTGCATATATGCTCTGATAATCTATAGAATTTCTACCAAATGACAACTCCAGAGGAACCCTGAAGAATCCTTCCAGGAAATATCTGACAATGTAAAACATTAATTCTGGCGGCCAATGATTCTTACACTTTCAGGCCAAGTGATTATCTGCAAGAGGCGGTAACTGCATTTGAATCGCAGATTAAGTTATTTTGCTCACAAACATCTGGATGTCAGACTGAGATATATGCTATAAAGAGCAGCATATTTTATTGGAAAATGGCATGTAATTTCCTCATTAAAAATGGTGGAGGACAGAAAGAACTAAAGCAAAGGTGAGTTGGTTTAATATTTATCATATTATAGCAGGGCATTTAGAATAATTCGAGATAATCAGGCAGAGTCAACATGGAAAGAGAAATAAAAAAAAACAAAGAACTGCACATGCTGGAAATCAGAAACAAAAACAGAAATTTCTGGGAAAACTCAGTAGGTCTGCCAGCATCTGTGGAGAGAAAGCAGAGTTAACGAAGAAGGGTCACTGACCTGGGCCAATAACTCTGTTTTCTCACCACAGATGTTGCTAAACATGGAAAGTCATGTTTAAGCATTTGTTGAGTTCTTTGATGAAGTAACATATACTGTGGATAAACGGGAACTGTGATTGTGCTATACACAGATTTCCAGAAAAACCTAATAAGACGCTACATCAATTATGTAGAAAATAAAAGATCCTGGTGTAGGGGTGACATATTGACATGAGTAGATTGGTTAGCTACACGAAACAGAAAATAAACATGTGAGATATTTCCTGATTGGCAAGATTTAACAAATAATGTGCCCTAGGGAAAAGTGCTGGGGTCTCAACTTTTTACAATTTACATTAGTGACTAGAATAAAGACAGAAAGTACGGTTGCTAAATTTGTGGTAGACAAAAAGGTATGTAGGTAAGGAAATAGTAAGGAGGACCTAAGGTAGTTAGAAAGGAAGATAGATGGGTTATGAGTGGGCAAAGATATAGCAAATGTACTATCGGTCATTAGAAGGGTTAAAATTGATAAGGAGGTGACATTGGAATAAGCTGTCAATGCTTATATTAGATAAGGTACCAAGATGGGATGCTTTCATGGGATGCTTCCAAGAATTTTTAAAGAAAATTGCAGAAGCACTGGCAATTATCTTTGTCTTCCCTAAACTCATCAGTGATGCCAGAGGACTGGGGAATTGTAAATATAACATCACTGTTCAAAAACGGTTCAAGGATAAAGGTTCAAGGGCGACACAGTGGCATAGTGGTTAGTACTGCTGCGTCACACCACCAGGACCTGGGTTTGATCCCAGCCTTGGATAACTGTGTGAAGTTTGCCAGTTCTCCCTGTGTCTGTTGGGTTTCCACTGTGTGTTCCAATTTCCTCCCCATAGTCCAAAGCCTTGCAGGTTAGGTGGAATGGCTATGCTAAGTTGCCCTGTTGTGTCCAGGGATGGTTAGGCTAGGTAGATTAGCCATTATAAATGCGGAGATAGAGTGGAAGTGTGTGTCTAGGTGGGATGCTGTTCAGATGGCTGGTGCAGACTAGATGGGCCAAATGGCCTCTTTCTGCATCGTAGGGATTCTGTGATAAGCCCAGAAACTACAGACCAGTCAGTTTAACATTATTGGTTTGGGAAACTTCTTAAAATAGTTGCTATGTGGAATAGAATTAATAGTCACATGGAAACATAGCTACTAATTAGGATCTCTCAAGGAAAAAACATCTTTAAACAACTTAAACTTTTTGAAAAGGTAACAGAGTGAGTTGATGAGCGTAATGGTGTTGAGATGAGTAGAGTGTATTTCCAAAATTTTTTGATACAGTACCACAGAACAGACTTGTGAGCAACGTTATATCCCATGGAATAAACAGGACAGTAGCAGCATGGACACAAAATTTTCCAAGGGATACGATACAGAGACTAACAGTTAATGAATATGTTTTCAGGTTGGAGCAGATTTATAGTGATCTCCAAGGGTCAGTTCTGGGAACCTTGTTTTCCTTGATGTACATCAAATATCTAAACCTTGATGCAGAGGGGACAACTTCAAAGTTTGCAAACAATACAAGGCTTGGAAATATTATAAACTGGACTGTCTACAACTGCAAAAGGACATTGACAAGTTAGTGAAGTGGACAGATACGTGACAGTTGAAGTTCAATATGGAGAAGTGTGAGGTGATACATTTTGATAGAATGATCATGGTGATACTTTAGAATATAAAGGGTACAACTTTGAAAGGAGCACAGGAGCACAGGGATCGAAGTGTATATGTTCAGAAGGCAGCGGCATAGTAGTAATGTCAGTGAACTAGCAATTTATTTTATGAGCTATAACTTTAAGTGCATCTTTAGATGATACATGCTGCACTTGCTGAGTACTGGTGCTGGAGGAAGTGAATATTTGTGGATGTGCTGCCAGCCAAGCATGCTACTTTGTCCTGGATGGTGTCAAGCTTCTTGAATGTTGTTTGAGCTACATTCATCCAGGCAAGTGGAGAGTATTCCATCACACTCCCAACTGTGATTTGTATCTGGTGCAAAGGGTTTGAAGGCTCAAGAGGTGAGTTACTCACTTTAAGATTTCTAACATTTGAGCAGTTCTTGTAGCTACAGTATTTACATGGCTAGTCCAGTTCAGTTTCTGGTCAATATTCTGACATATCACCTATCCTGACAACATGCTAATGAGCTCCAGCCTTCAAAGCAGACTGGACCTTCTGCCAGCAGTATCAGGCAGCCAGTTATGGGTAATTTTCTGGTCAAGAATCAAAATCAACACAATGACCACAATACGGAGGACTGAAATAGATTTAAATTATGATGTATAACATCATTAGAACAACAACACAAATTTTAACACTTACAGGTATTTCAGGTTGTCCAAGTCTTCAAATGTTTTTCTTGGTATTCTCTTGATTTGGTTGTTGTTCAATAATCTGTATAAATAGAAAAACAAGATATTAATTTTGATTTTCATGGCATTTACCATGCCAAGATATGAGGGACTTGTCTTTTAGAAAGAACAGGTTCTTGTTACACATTGTACAAGGAAGAAAGTTTTCCCTTCTTCAGTCAGTGCCTTGACTACTCCACCATATATGTCAAAATTGCTGTGTGAATTCCAAAAATTAAGTTTAAGAATTAATTCACTGATTAAATTATTTTTGTACTTAAAATTTCAACATTATATCTAACAATAATAATTCGCAATGATTGTTTGTGGCACGTGAATTTGCTACTACCAATACAAATCTATATTTATTTTAATTATCAAAAACAATTATTAATCATGAAGGACAACTTAATGGCCATTATAAAAACCATTTGATTTTTAACTCAAATATTACATTTGTGAAGTAAGTTAAAAATCTATCCTATTACTTGTACTACCACACTAACAGGAAAGGAAACATTAAGAAAAATGAAACATGAAAGACCTATGATGAGACACACTCCTCAATATTTAAACTGCCAATAACTTGCTATTCAAGGATAGTATAGGTTCAATCTTTCTTGGCACTTGAAAAGGTGTCACCAAACAAATTTAAGCTTTAATTATCATTATATTTCCTTCCTACTGAATTGGGTGTATGTATAATGGTCAAAGGAAGCACCTCCCAAGAAATTTAATTTTGGACTAAACCTTTTCTGCTATTTTAATTTGTGATAGTGCTTCAGTGGCTCACTTTTCACCATATCTGTAGAACCTCCATTCCAAAAATTATTTTTCCCTCTCCACTTAAAAATCCCAAAATATTATTGATCCAAGCATGAAAATCATGCACTGTTGCACTTAATATTGGCATTAGTGGGGGTGTGCCTACATTTTACCTACAGTCCAAGTTCTGGAGTTCACTCCTTTTAATTCTATTCCTCTCTATCTCACTAATCTCCATTGAGGCACTTCGTAAAACCTACCTTTTAGACTAAACTTTAGATCACCTTCTTGTGCGACTCAGTGTCATTTTTTTTATAATGCTCCTCTGAAGTACCTTGGATTTCTCACTGCTGCATAAATATAGGTTGTTGTAGTATGAATGCTTTATCATTGTCGTGGGAATAGAGGAGCTGTTGGTGTAGTGCTAATGTCACTGGACTAGTAATCTACATTCCAGATTAACAAAGAACAATACAGCACAAGAACAGGACCTTCGTAACATTTTGCCCTTCCATACTGAAACTGTCTTTACTTACAGGATCCATATACCCCTATTCCCTTCCTATTCATGGGTTCGTCCAGATGTTTCTTGAATGCTGCTGTTGTGTCTGTTTCCACCATCTCCTCTGGCAGCGTGTTCCAGGCATTCACCATCCTTTGTATGAAAAACATGCCTCGCACATCGCTTTTAAACTTCCCCCCACTGCACCTTGAACCTGCGTCCCCTAGTATTGACCCCTCCAACCTGGGAAAAAGAATGATAATGATAAGCTCCACTCCATCCATGCCATTCACAATCCTATAAACTTCTATCAGGTCATCCCTCAACATCCTGAGTTCCAGTGGAAACAAACCCAGTCATAGGTAAAATCAGGCAACATCGTGGGAAACCTTTTCTGTACCACCTCCAAAGCTTCTACATCCTTCTGGTAGCGTGGTGACCAGAACTGTACACAATATTCCAAGTGTGGCCTAACTAAAGTTCTATAAAGCTGCAGCATAACTTGCCTATCCTTATATTTAATGCCCCTTCCAACGAAAGCAAGCATGCCATTGGCCTTTTTTACTACCTTATCTACCTGCACTGCCACCTTCAGTGATCTGTGGAGCTGCACACTCAGAATGCTCTGCATAACAATACTCTGTTCTGCCATTCCCTGTATAATTTCCACCTGTACGTGACCTTCCAAAATGCATCACCTCACATTTGTCTGGATTAAACTCCATCTGCCATTTTCCTACCCATGCCTCCAACTGATCTATATCCTGCTGTGTCCCATGACAATCCTCCTCACTAACCGCAACTCCACCAATCTCTTTATCATCTGCAAACTTACTAATTACGTTTTCCTCCAAATCACCCAAGTAGATTAAAAAGAGCAGAGGTCCCAGCACTGAACCCTGTGGAACACTACTAGTCATAACCGTCCAAAAGCATCCTTCCACTGTGACCCTCTGTCTCGTATGACTAAGCCAGTTCTGTATCCATCTTGCCAGCTCACCTCAAAACCATGTGACTTCACCTTTTGTACCAGTCAGCCATGAGGGACCTTGCCAGCTCACCCCTGATGCCTGTTCTGAGACATCGGTTTGAATTGCATCATGACAGGAGATGAAATTGAATTCAGTAAAAACCTAGAATAAAAAAAACTGACCTAAATGGTGACGATTTAGCCACTTTTGATCAGCAAAAAAAAAATCTCGTTCACCAAAGTCCTTCAGTGAGGGAAATCTGCCACTCTTACCTTGTCTGGTCCAAATATAAGATTCCAGATCTACAGCAATGTGATTGACTCCTAACTGCCCTCTGAAATGGCTCAGCAAGCCATTGGGTTGAAGGGGTAATTAGAGAGTGACAACAAATAGTGACCATTAGGGATGAGTAACAAATGCTGGTCTAGTCAATTGATATACACATTCTGTGAACTGTCCTTTTGCAAAGTCACACTCAATTATAATTTATATCAATTCCTAAAATGGAAACAAAGTGTTACTACACAACAGAATCTTTTCCTCTTTTGAGATTTAATTTATCCTGGCAAAATCCATTCTTCTGTTAAAATCAGATGACACAGATTAACTGGTCGTTTTCTTCACTTCATTGAATCTTACTGTGCATAAAAAGGTGGCACAGTGATTCCGTGGTTGGCACTGCTGCCTCATAGTGCAAGGGACCCGGGTTCAGTTCCAGCATCAGGTGACTGACTGTGTGGAGATTGCACATTCTCCCCATATCTGTATGGGTTTCCTCCGGGTGCTCTGGTTTCTTCCCACAGTCCAAAGAGGTGCAGGTTAGGTAGATTGGCCATGCCAAATCGCCCGTAGTGTCCAGGGATGTGTAGGCTAGGTGGATGAACCATGGTAGATGCAGGGCTACAGGGATAGGGCGGGATGCTGTTTCGACAGTCGGTGTGGACTTATAGGGTCAAATGGCCTGTTTCCACACTGTAGGAATTCTATGAAAATTGGTTAAATTATTTCCTGGTATAATGGTTCATTAAAAAAGGATATAACTTTTCCATCCTTTACATACATGTACCTTCAAGAAGCCAGTTGAACAAGATGACAAGCTCCTGAAACAAATGCTTCTGCGAATGATTTGCTTTTCATGAGGTCAGACAACAAAAGGTAATGATTAGGAATGAAGCTATCAAATATATATTCTGCTATGTAAATATGTCTGTCACTGGTCGCCAACATTATTGTTGCTTTTTGATTGGACTCTTTTGCAGGATCATAATCTGAAAAAAGTAACATAGCTGCCCTAGATTCTGGCAGACTGCTCTGGAGGGGACTTAACAGCTTTGGCTTTGAACAGTTAGATTCTAAAACTGGTTTTGTATTAATGTGATGAACTGATAAGCAACTTTAATCGGGCAAATTGCATAATAAATGCAGTACTGGTATATCCAGATGCCTGGAGTTTAAAGCTTACTCGCTCAGTTTCTAAGCAAATAAATAAAACTATTTTAGGGATTTAAAGGCTGAATTTCCTCTTAATTTTTGTCATTTTTTTGAGAGATTCATGCTGGCTGCTCTAGCATGACTCATGTTGACTTTTCATACACAATCTTCCGCTCTTTAGCTCATTAATTGTGCAATTGGCCTCTTCTTGTCTGTCAGATGGAATGGTGTGACAGGAGATACAGAAATGTTTGTTGCTCCCTCACACTCATGTGGTCCAGCACTCTCTCTAACTGTCCCATTGCACGCAGCTGTCATCAAGACTCGTGACTGCAACCTCAGTATGGCACTCATCATGACCATTCAATAGCTTTAATCCATCTGATCCTCCCAAACTACTAACACTGTCCTGCCCTCTGCACTTCCTTCTCACCCACTTAACATTTTCTGACTTATGAATCAACACACTTTTGTCCATCTGCATCATACTCAGTCCCTTTCTTTGTCAGCTCAACTGCAGACTGATGTCTCCATAACAGTCCAACTGACATAGCACAGGTTGCTATGATCTGCAGGATTCTTTTTTCTCTTCACTCGTGAGATGTGTGTTATACTGGCTGGCTAGCATTTATTTCCTGCCTATAGTTGACCTTGTTGGTGAGCTGCCTTCTTGAAATGCTGCAGTCTATGTGCTATAGGTGGACCCAGGGAGGGAATTCCAGGTTTTTGACCCAGCTGACAAGGGAAGAATAGTGATATATTTCCCTAGTCAGGATGATGAGTGGCTGGGAAGGGAACTTACAGATGATGGTATTCCCTCGTATGTGCTGCCTTTGTCCTTCTAGCTAGAAGTCATCATGGATGTGGAAGGTGCTACCTAAGAATACTTGATGAATTTCTGCAGTGCATCTTATATTTTGTACATAAGACTGATATCTGTCCATTGGTGGTGGAAGGAGTGGATGCTTGTGGATATGCTGTCAACCAAGTGGGCTGCTTTGTCCCAAATGGTGTCAAACTTCTTGAGTTGTTGGAGCTGCACCCATCCAGACAGGTGGGGAGTAATTCATTACACTCCTAACTTGTGCTTTATAGATAGTGGACAGGTCTTGGGGAGTCAGAAAGTGAGTTACTTACTGCTACTTACTGCTCTTGTCGTCATTGTAATATTATGGTAAGTCAAGTTGAGTTTCTGGTCAATGTTAAACCCCCCCAGGATGCTCTCAATGTGGGATTCAGTGATGATAACACCGTTGAATTTCAGGGGCAGCGGTTTACCATTACCTGGCATTTGTTTGGCATGATTGTTACTTGCCACTTGATAGCCCAAGCCTGGATGTTGTCCAGATCTTGTTGCATTTAGCGTGGACTGCTTCATTATCTGAGGAGATGGGATGGCTGTTTGAAAATTGTGCATTCATCAGCAAACTTCTGACCTTATGATGGAGAGAAAGTCATTAATGAAGCAGTTGAAGATGATTGGGCCGAGGACACCACCCTGAGAAACTCTTGCAGAGATGTTCTAGAGCAGGGATGACTGACTTCCAACCACAACCATCTTCCTATGTGCCAAGTATGACACCAACCAATGGACAGTTTGCACTCTGATGCCCTGATTCCAGTTTTGCTAGGGTACTTTGATGCCACACTTAATTGAATACAGTTTTGACATCAAGGGCTGTCACTCTCACCTCACCTCACTTACTGTGACCAATCCTCTGGATTGGATTCTGCTGAACCTATTGACTAACTGTGGCAGTTACCCCTCGTGGACTGTATTCCTTCTTTACCGCATTAAGAATTAATCCACTTTGACTCTTGGGACTGGCCATTTTGTGGAGGTACATGCAGTGCACATAAGCTGATGGTACATGCAGTAGTGTGATATAGCATGGAGCCATAAACCAACACACCTTGACTATTCAATACATCAAATGGAACAATCTGTCTGCCCCTCTATCTGTGCAAAAAAGCCCACAGCTTTTCACAGATGTTGGTAGCCTCCAAAGGAAACGCAAAATGAGTGAGCGCTAAGGAAGCAAGCTAAAAGCCAGAAGATGCATCCTATAGAAATACATGAGCCAACAATAGGTATCAGGGGGCAAACTCTCCAGTGGCTGGAGTCATACCTGATACATTGGAAAATGGTCATAGTTGCTGCAGGTCAGTCATCTCAGCTCAAGGACTTTTCTGCAGGAGTACCTCGGGGTAGTGTTCTAGGCCCAACCTTCTTCAGCTGCTCTATCATAAGGTCAGAAGTGGGGATGTTCTTCGATGATTGCGCAATGTTCAGCACCATTCCTGGCTCCTCACATACTGAAGCAGTCTATGTTCAAATGCAACAAGATCTAGACAATATCCAGGTTTGGACTGCCAATAGCAAGTAACATTCATGCCACACAAATGTCAGGCTATGACTATCACGAATAAGGGACAAACTAACCACCTTCCCTTGGCATTCAACAGTGTTATCATCACTGAATCCCCCACTATCAACATCCTGGGTGTTATCACTAGCCAGAAACTCAACTGGACTCACCACATAAACACAGTGGCTATAAGAGCAGGTCAGAAGCTAGGAATACTGCAGCAAATAACTCACCTCCTGACTCCTCAAAGCCTGTCCACCACCTACAAGGCACAAGTCAGGAGTCTGATGGAATACTCCCCACTTGCCTGGCTGAGTGCAGCCCTAACAACACTCAAGAAGCTTGACACCATCCAGGACAAAGCAACCATCTCAATTGGTGCTACATCCACAAGCATCCACTCCCTCCACCACCAACGCTCTGTAGCAGCAGTGCGTACTATCTACAAGGTGCACTGCAGAAATTCACCAAAGATCCTCAGACAGCAGCTTCCAGATCCATGATCACTTCCATCTCAAAGGACAAGGGCAGCAGATATATGGGAACACCATCATATGCAAGTTCCCCTCCACTTCACCCACCATCTTGACTTGGAAATATATCACCTGTCCTTCACTGTCGCTGGGTCAAAATCCTGAAATTCCCTCCCTAATGGCATTGTGGGTCAACCCACAGCAGGTGGACTGCAGCAGTTCAAGAAGGCAGCTCATCATCGCCTTCTCAATGACAACTAGGGATTGGCAACAAATGCTGGCCAGTTAGCAACGCCTACATCCCACAAGTGGAATTTTTAAAAAATACATGTGCGTTCTTGTAGTTGAAGTGACTTGACAGAAACATCCAAGCATGTTAGCACACTTGCTTTTGTTGCTCAGTCTTTTGAGCATAGGAGTTAGAAAGTCACGTCGAGGTTGTATAGGACATTGATGAGGCCTCTTCTGGGGTACGATACCAGTTCTGATCACTCAGTTATAGGAGGGATATTATTAAGCTGGAGAGTATTCAAAAGAGATTTACCAGTGTGTTTGGCAGGTATGGAAGTTTTCAGTTATAAAGAAAGGCTGGATAGACCAGGACTTTTTTTCACTGGAGCATGGTAAGTTCAGACTTGATATAAAATCCATGCGAAGTGCAGATAGGGTTAATGGTAGGTGCCTTTTTCTTAGGAAGGTGGATTTCAAGATGAGGAGGCACATTTTTAAGGTGAGAGGAGAGAGATTTAATAAAGACATGAGGGGCAAATTTTTTACACAGAGTGTGGTTCACGTGTGGAATGAACTTCTTGAGGAATTGATAGATATGGGCACAATTACAACTTTTAAAAGACATTTGGGTAAGTACATGAATAAGAAGGTTTTTGTAGAATTTGGGTCAGGAGCAGGCAGGTGGGGTTAGTTTAGTTTGGGGTTAGTGGAGGAGGGAGTTTGTGAATGTGGTTCCAATCAAGTGGACTGTTTTATCCTAGATGGCATTAAACTTAGAGTCATAGAGTAATAGAGCTCTAGAGCATGGAAACACACCGTTTGGTCCAATTCGTCCATGCTGAGCAGATATCCTAAATTAATCTAGTCCCATTTGCTAGCATTTGGCCCATATCCCTCTAAACCTTTCCTATTCATGTATCCATCGAGCTGCTTTTTAAATGTTGTAATTGTACCAGCCTCCATGACATCTGCTGGCAGCTCATTCCATACATGCACCACCCTCTGCGTGAAAAGATTGGCTCTTGGGTTCCTTTTAAATCTTTCCCTTCTTACCTTGAACTTATGCCCTCCAGTTTTGGACTCCCCCACCCTGGGGAAAAGACTTTGTCTAATCACCCTATCCATGCTGCTTATGATTTTATAAACATCTATGAGGTCACCCCTCAGCCTCCGACGCTCCAGGGAAATAGCCCCAGCCTACTCAGCCTCTCCCAATATTCAAACCCTCCAACCGTGGCAACATCCTTGTAAATCTTTTCTGAACCTTTTCAAGTTACGCAACATTCTTCCAATAGAAGGAAGACCAGAATTACACACAGTATTCCAAACGTGGCCTAATAAAATCTCCTGTACAGCCACAACATGACCGCCCAACTCCTATACTCAATGCACTGACCAATAAGGGCATGCATACCAAATGCTTCTTCACTATCCTGTCTACCTGGGACACCACTTTCAAGGAATTATGAACCTGCACTCCAAGGTCCACTTGTTCAGCAACTCTCCCCAGTAAGTATATAAGTCCTGCTCTGATTTGCCTTTCCAAAATACAGCACCTCACATTTATCTAAATTAAATTCCATCTGTCACTCCTTGGCCCGTTAGCCCATCTGATCAAGGTCCCGTTGTATTCTGAGGTAATCTTCGCTGTCCACTACACCTCCACTTTTGGTGTCATCTGCAAATTTACTAACCATATCTCCTATGTTCACATCCAAGTCACTTATATAAATGAAGAAAAGCAATGGACCCAGCACTGATCCTTGTAACACACTGCTGGTCACAGGCCTCCAGTCTGAAAAGCAACCCTCCACCACCACCCTCTGTCTTCTACCTTCGAGCCAGTTCTGTACCAAATGACTGGTTCTCCCTGTATTCCGTGTTCTAACCTTGCTAACCAGTCTACCATGAGGAACCTGTCAAACGTCTTACTGAAGCCCATATAGATCATGACCACTGCTCTGCCCTTATCAATCCTCTTTGTTACTTCTTCAAAAATCTCAATCAAGTTAGTGAGACACAGTTTTCTACACACAAAGCCATATTGACTATCCCTAATCAGTGATTACCTTTCCAAATACATGTAAATCCTGTCCCTCAGGATTCCCTCCAACAACTTGCCCACCATTGATGTCAGGCTCACTGATCTGTAAATCCCTGGCTTTTCCTTACCAACTTTCTTAAATAATGGTATCACATTAGCCAACCTCCAGTCTTCTGGCAGCTTACCTGTGATTATCAATGATACAAATATCTCAGTAAGGGTCCAACAATCACTTCTCCAGCTTCGCACAAAGCACTAAGGTACACCTGATCAGGTCCTGGGGACTTATCCACCTTTATATGTTTTAAGACATCCAGCACCTTCTGCTCTGTAATATGGAAATTTTCCAAGATTTTGCTGTTTATTTCCCACGTTCTCTATTTTCATATCTTTCTCCACAGTAAACACTGAT
>NC_063335.1:65428107-65449580 GCF_021869965.1 Rhincodon typus | reverse complement strand
AAGCAGCATCATAGGAGCAGAAAGGCTGACGTTTCGGGCCTAGACCCGTCAGCCTTTCTGCTCCTATGATGCTGCTTTGCCTGCTGTGTTCATCCAGCCCTGCACCTTGTTGTCTCGGATTCTCCAGCATCTGCAGTTCCTACTATCACTGATGCAAATTACTTGTTTAGTATCTTCCCCATCTTCTGCAGTTCGACACAGAGGTGGCCTTGCTGATCTTTAAGGGGTCCTGTTCTCTCTCTTTTACTCTTTTATCCTTAATGTATTTGTAGAATCTCTTTGGATTCTTCCAAACCCTACTTGCCAAAGCTTTCTCATGTCTCCTTTGTGCCCTCCTGATTTCTCTCTTAAGTATACTGCTACCACCTTTGTACTCTTCTAAGGATTCACTCGATCTCTGTTGTCTATGCCTGACATATGCTTCCTTCTTTTTCCTGACAAAAACCTCAAGTCATCCAATATTCCCTACACCTACCAGCCTTGCTCTTCACTGTAACAGGAACATACTGTTGCTGGATTCTCATTATCTCATCTTTGAAGGCTTCCCATTTTCCCTTTGCCTGTGAACAACCACCCCCAATCAACTTTTGAAAGTTCTTACCTAATACCATCAAAATTGGCCTTCCTCCCTTTAGAACTTTAACTTTTGGATCTGATCTATCCTTTTCCATCAGTAGTTTAAAACTAATATAATTATGTTAACTGGCCCAAAAGTGCTCCCCCACTGACACCTCAGTCATCTGCCCTACCTTATTCCCCAAGAGTAGGTTAAGTTTTGCACCTTGTCTTGTAGGTACATCCACATACTGAATCAGAAAATCTTCTTGTGCATAATTAATAAATTCCGCTCCATTGAAGCCCTTAACACAATGGAGTCCCAGTCTATGTTTGGAATGTTAAAACCCCTACCATTACCACTCTGTTATTCTTACACATAACTGAGATCTCCTTACAAATTTGCTTCTCAATTTCCCACTGACTATTGGGGGTCTATTGTACAATCCCAATAAGGTGATCATCCCTTTCTTAAATCTCAGTTCCACCCAAATAACTTGCCTGGACATATTTCCAGGAATATGCTCCCTAAGTACAGCTATAATGTTATCTCTAATCAAAAACTTCATTTCCCCTCCTTCTTGCCTTCCTTTCTATCCTTTCTATAGCATATATAACCTGGAATATTAAGTTGCCAGTCCTGTCCATCCGTGAACAATATCTCTGTAATTGCTATGATATCCCAGCCATGACCTGAGTTCTTCTGCCTTACCTGGTAGGCCTCTTGCTTTGAAATAAATGCAGTTTAATTTATCAGTCCTACCTCATTCTCTGCTTTGTTCCTGCCTGCACTGATTGTTTGACTTGCTCCTTTCCTAACTGCACCAGTCTTAGGCTGATCTCTTTTCTTGCTGTCTCCCTGGGCTCCCCCCAACTAATCTTACTAGTTTACATCCTCCCGAGCAGCTCTACCAAATCTCCCCACCAGTCTATTAGTCCCTTTCCAATTCAGGCACAACCCATTCTTCTTATATGGGCACTTCTACCCCAGAAGAGATTCCAATGATCCAAAAATGTGAATCATTCTCTCCTGCTCCACCTCCTCAGCCACACATTCATCTGCTCCTATGTCATTAGTTCCAATGTGTACAATGACCTCCTGCTGGACTCTCTCCCTTTTGAGAATATTCTGCACCATTTCTGAGATATCCTTGATCCTGGCACCAGGGAGGCAACAAACCATTCCAATGTCTCATTGTTGGCCACAGAAACATCTTTCTGTGCCTCTGACTAGACAGTCCCCTATCACAATAGATTGCTTGGAATCTGATGTACCCATTGTTACAGTAGAACCAGTCTCTGTACCAGAAACCTGGCTGTTGGTGCTACATTCCCCTGATAGTCCCTCACCCCGTACATTTTCCAAAACAGCATACATGTTTCAGATGGGGATAGCCACAGGAGATTCCTGCACTATCTGCCTACCCCTCCTACCTTTCCTGGAGGTAACCCATCTACCTGACTGCATCTGCAGTTTTTCTCCCTTTCTGCAACTGCCATCCATCACACCCTCCAGCTCCTGTAAATTCCTCATTGCACCTCTTATAGAATCATGGAATTTTACATTCAGAAGGAAGCCATTCAAACCATCACGTCTGTATTGGCTCCCAAAAGTGTAACCCAGCCAGTTCCATTCTCCAGACCTATCTCTATAGCCCTCTAAATTTGTCACTTCCAAATTTCCATTCAGCTCTTCTTGAGCAGTGTTGAAGCTAAATTCAATCAGGCAAATGGGAATTATTCTGTCACACTTCTGACTTGCACCTTGCAGCTTTGGGGAGTCAAGAGGTGAGTTAGTTGCTGCAGAACTCTTGAGGTCTGATCTGCTCTTGTAGCCACAGTACTTAAGTAGCTAGTTCAATTCAGTTTCTTGTCAATGATAACACAGAGAATGTTCATAGTGGTGGATTCAGAGTTGGTAATGCCCTTGAATGTTGATGGCTAGATTCTTTCTTGTTGGAGATGGTCAGAGCTTGACATTTGTGTTGTCCTGAATGTTTTATGCCATTTGTTAGCCCAAGCCTGCTAAATGTTCAGATTTTGCTGCAATTGAACAAGATCTTCTTCCATATTGACAAGTCATGAATGGTGCCAAACATGGTCCAATCTTCAGCAAATATTTCGCTTCTGACTTTTTGTTGGAGGAATGGGAGGGTGGTAATTTATGAAGCAACCGAAGACTGTTGGGTCTAGAACACTATGCCAAAGAACACCTGCAGAGAGGTGATGGGCTAAGGTGATTGACCTCCAACAGCAACAATCACCTTCCTTTTTGCTAGGTATGAATCCACCAGTAATTGGTTGGATACAATTTGTCCTACACTTTGCATACAGGACTTATGTTGGTAATTTTCCACTTTGTTGGATAGACAGCAGTATTGTATCTGTACTGAAATGGCTTGGTTTGGGGCACAGCAAGTGAAAGTTTTCAGTACTATTTCCAGAATACTGTAAAGGCTTCAGAATATCACAGAATCACAGAAATGTTACAGTATAGAAGGAAGTCATTTGGCCCATCATGTCTGCACCAACTTTCAAATGAACATCACCACTTACTCTCAATCTCTGGTTTTATCCCCCATACTCTAGCATATTATTTCTATCTAAATAATCAGCCAATACCCTCTTGATTGTATCAATTGAACCTGCATTCACCTCGTTTCTAGGTAGTGCATTCTATATGGTGGCTCAGTGGTTAGCACTGCTGCCTCACAGCGCCAGGGACCCGGGTTTGATTCCACCCTCGGGCAACTGTCTATGTGGAGTTTGCATATTCTCCCCGTGTCTGCGTGGATTTCCTCCAGGTGCTCCGGTTTCATCCCACATTCCAAAGATGTGCAGGTTAGGTGGATTGGCTATGCTAAATTGCCCATAGTGTTGAGGGATGTATATATTAGGTGGGGATGGGTCTGGGTGGGATGCTCTGATGGTCAGTGTGGACTTGTTGGGCCGAAGGGCCTGTTTCTACACTGTAGGGATTCTATTAAAAAAATTATACCCTAAATACTCACTGTGTGAAAAAGTATTTTCTCACCTCACATTTGCTACTTTCACAATTGCTTTACGTCTGTGCCCTTTGGTTCTTGTTCATGTTAAATGCAGTTTTTATCCCCCATCTGCTCCACCTAGACTGCTAATGATTTGGAAACCTCTATCAGATCTCTTAACATTCACTTCTCCAAAGGGAACTCTCCAATAGTCCTGGCTCCTTCAATTTATCCTCATAACTGAGATTTCTCATTTCTGGAACCATATTTTGGAAATCTCTTCTGCACTCTTTCCAATGCATTCACATCTCTCCAAAAATGTGATGCCCAAAACTGTACATAATATATCAGTTGAGGTCTAACAAGAGTCTTACACAAGTTCAACATCACCTCATTGCCCTTGTATTCTATGCCCCATTAATAAAGCTGACAACATTGTATACTTTATTAATTTTGCTCTCTTCCAGTCCTGCCATCCTCAATGATTTGTGCACATATACACTCAGGAACATTTGCTCCTGCATCCCCTTTAGAATTGTACTCCCCATTCTGTACAGTCTTTCAGTGTTCCTCTAATCAAAGTGCATCACCTCATACTTCTCTGCATGAACCCCCATCTGTGACCTACCCATCCACTAGCTTGCCTGTTCCCTTTTGAAGTTCTACACTGTCCTCCTTACAGTTATAACACTTCCAAATTTGAGTCATCTGTAAACTTTAGAACTGTCCCCTGCACCTCAAGATCTAGGTCATTAATAAATATCAGGAAAAGCAACGAGCCCAGAACTGACCCCTGAGGTCCTCCACTACATACCTTCCTTCAGCCTGAAAATATCCATTATCCTGTTTCACATCACTCAATCAATTCTGTATCCACATTGGTATTGTCCTTTTATTCACAAGCTATAATAATACTCACAAGTCTGTTGTGTGGCATAATATCAAATGCCTTCTGAAAGTCCACGTGCACCACATCAACAATGTTACCCTCATCAAGCCTTTCTGTTACTGCTTGAAAAAATTTCAACAATTTAGTAAACTCAATTTTCCTTCAAGAAATCTATGCTGTTCCTTCCCCATCAACCCACCCTTCTTGTGACAACTAATTCTATCCTGAATATTTGTTTCTGGAAGTCTCCCACCAATGAGGTTAAACTAACTTGTCTGTCCTTACTGGCCTTCAATTTACAAACTTCTTGAACATTGCAATTTTCCAGTCTTCCAACACTTCCCAAGACTAGGGAAGACTGAAAGATTATGGCGGGGGTCCCTGTAATTTCCACTTGCACTTCCTTCAAAATCTTTGGAAGAATCTCAAAAGGTCCCAGTGCTTTGTCAAAGTTAAGGACCAACAGTCTATCTAACACTTCTTCCTTGTCAATTTTGAACCCTTTCCTCCTCTGTCCTTATGGCCTGGGAGCATCCCCTCTTTGGAAAAGACAGATAACAAAGCATTCATCTAACACGTCAGCCATGCTCACTGCCTCCATGTGTAAATCCCCTTCTGGTCTCTAATTGACCTCAGTCCTTTTTTTTAACTCACTCTTTTATTATTTGCATGTCTATAGAAGAGTATGGAACACCTCTTTCTATTGGCTGCCTACGTAAAATGCAATTTTTTCATTATTTCTAGTGTCTTTGTCATGAACCCTGGATTTGATGCAATATACCCTGTCTGTACGTGAACCATCTCCTCTTTGAAGACTGCCCATTGTTCAGGTCATTTTTTTTAGTGCCAATCTTTCATTCCAGCCAATCCTGCCCTGCTTTGCCCTTGCCCCATCTAAGTTAGTTCTCCAGCAAGTAATTTTTCTTACTTTTCATTGATGCTCATCATTCTCCAACATCATCCCAAAACTTACAATGATCATTGTGTCCTATATATTCCTCCATTGACGTTTGATCTACTTGGCTCACCTCATTTCCAAGAACCTGGTCTAACAGTTCACTACTATCGGAAACTCTCCTGCACACAAGCCAGGAACACTTGTCCTTTGCTGCCCCTTACACAAACAGTATCCCACTCTTTATTTGGATAACTGAAGTCTCCCATTATAATTAGTCTATAAGGTTGGCATCCCTCTGTAATTTCCCAGCAGATTTGTTTCTCTACATCCTTTCCACTGGTTGGTGGTCAATAGCCTACACCGAGCAAATATTTGCCAAACTTTCCCTGGGAAGAGGGAAGAAATTATTGAAGAATTGCTTTTTTTCAAATCATTTATTCATACCAGGATATTAAGTTAAAAAAAGTGAATTTTCTTAAATTCTTTTGTCGCTGGACCAACTAAAGCAATTACTTGAACAACTGTATTATTCAGTCTGGGCCGGTTATGTTCCACAAATGGCATTTACAATGGTCCCAATGGCATTGGAACAAGTATTCTAGCCTATTTGATTTTAATGTTGTATCACAGCTGGTCTAGATCTTGTCAGAATATACAAGGATGCCATTACTCAGTTCAGAATCCTCTCAGATGTATAACTTTTTTATGCTGAAGTAGCTAAATTGTGTAATGTTAGCAATATTAATACTGTAGAGAAGAAGGTGTTTACTGGTTGTCAAGTGGATTCTGATTAGTAGCCAAACTGCCACAGAAAGAGTTTAGCAGGGCAGAATTAACTGCCAAATGTTTAGTTAAATTCAAACCAACCAAACAATTCTAATTTGTCAAGGCATAGGTGTGAATGCTCGATGGAATATTCATCCTCCAAGCTTCTTTATTGTTGAAAGAGTTACAGTCCATGGATATGTTCCTTCTGTAAGATTCACCTTCCTGCCTGCAAGCACGCCTTGAGAAAAATCAAAAGATTCTGTCCGACAGCACTTTTGCATAGAAACATAGAAATTAGAAGCTGCAGGAGGCCATTCAACCCCTCAAGCCTGCTGTGCTACTTAACATGATCATCAAGCTCAATGCGCTAAACCCACCCTCCCCCGCATCCCTTGATTCTTTGGCCGCAAGCACTTTCTATAAATTCACTGTAGTGAATTCCACAGGCTCACCACTCTCTGAGTGAAGAAATTTCTCCTCATCTCAGTTCTAGAAAGTTTGCCTTTTATCCTTAAACTCTGACCCCTGGTCCTGGACTCTGCCACATTGGGAGCATCTTTCTTGCATCTAACCTCTCAAGTCCCATTAGAATTTTATAGGTATCTAGGCTATTCCGCCCCTCATCTTTAAACTCCAGTGAACATAATCCTGACACTATCTCTCCTCATGTATCAATCCTGCCATCCAAGGAATCAATTTGATAAAACTCCGCTCCTCTCCGCTATAGCAAGGGCATTCTCTGATAAGGAGACCAAACTGCAAACAATATTCCAGGTGTGGCCTCAACAATGCCCTTTACAATTGCAGCAGATATCCTTGTTCCTATATTCAAATCCTCTTACTATGAAGGCCAACATGTAGCTTCTTTACTACCTGCTGCACCTGAGTGCTTACTTTCAGTGACTAATGCAAGAGGATACCCAGGTCTCATTGAACATTCCCCTCCTTTCTTTCTCAACTTCCATCATTCTTCCTTCCTTTTCCATTGACGATAATTCCTTGTCAGTCACGTAACAGGATTCTACCATGTGGTTATTAGAAACAGAAGGCGGCTATATTGGCTGCTCTAGCCTGTCAGCAAGATCATGTCTTCTTCGACTGTAATTTTAAAATCACATTCCAACCCATAGCTACATCCAGTAACTATCGACTCACTTTTTCTCTTTTAAAGTATTCAATGGCTTGTTTCCACCACTCCGAAACCGTGTCTCTTAGTTCTAGATGAAACATCCTTTCAGAATTCATCCAGTCTAGTGTCCCCAGGATCTTATATGTCTCAATAGGATCACACACCTCTCATTCTTCCAAACTTCAATGAGAAAGAGGCCCAACCTATCCACTTCTGTTAAGTAGCAATTACCCCATCCTGGGATCAGTCAAGTGAACCTTCTCTAAACTGCCTCTAAATCATTGGCATTTCTTTTCAAATAAGGACACCAGAACTGTACACATTACTGAGAATGTGTCCTCACTAATGCTCTACACAACTGCAAAAAACACCACTATATTTATATTCCATTCTTGTTTCAAGAAATAACAACATTACTTGGTTTACTAGACTAGTACCAGGCACGGGCAGATTGTCTTATGAGAAAGACTTGGATGGGCTAGAGTTGGATGATGAGTGTCCTGATCAGAGTAGACAAGGTGAAATTACTCATACTCAAGATGGCATAGATTTAAAATAATTTGCAAGAGATGAAAATGCAATCTAAGTAAAATCTTATTTATCCAATGACTCATTAGGATCTAGAGGTGAAGGCAAGCTAAATTGAAGCATTTAAGAGGGCATTAAATTATTATTTGAAGATAAAAGAGGTGCTGGGTTACATGGCACTAAACCATAATGTCTCAGTTTAACAGAAGACGGTTTCTCCCAGAAGCTGAGGGCTCCTTCATTACTGCACTAGAGTATCAGCCTTGATTTTTGTACTCAAGTCCAACAGTGAAAGTTGAACCTGGAGCCTTGTGATACATAGACACGAATGCTCCTAACTGAGTGACTCAAAATGACACAATAGAAAGAAAATTGAAGAGATTAGTGCAGTAAGTCATGTTCCACACAATAGATGTACTGGCAAAATTAATCAATCTCAGGTTGGAAGGGACACAACATTGTTTAATAAGTAGTCATTCTGAAGGTTATTTTTGGACTTGAAGCAAGAATACATTGGTGTCCATCAAGAGCTAGAGTTGGGACTACTGCTCATTTTAATACAAATAAATAACTTGGATTGGGTATACAGGGCACAATTTCAAAGTCTGCAGAAAAATGGAAATATTATGAACTCTTAAAGTGGCCAAGCAAGTTGAAACATTTGTTAAGAAGGCTTATAGGATCCTTGGGTTTATGAATAGAAGCATTGAGTATAAAAGCAAGGAAGCGATGCTAAACCTCTACAAAATATTGATCAGATCACATTTGGACCACATTATTGTCTTCAGTTCTGGGTACTTTATTTACGGTAGGATCTTAACATCCTGGAGAGAATGCAAAGGAGATTTACTAGAATGATATCAGGAATGAGGGATTTTAGATACAAAGAAACATTAGAGAAATTAGGCTTATTCTCCTTGGAGCAGAGAAGATTAAAAGGTAACCTGACTGAAGTGGTCAAAATTATGAATAATTTTGACAGAATAAAGTAGGATATTCTGTTTCTGCTCATTGCAATGTCGGTGACTAGGGGTCACAATTTCAAGATTATCAGCAAGAGAGCCAGCAGTGAGATGAGAAAAGCTTCTTTACTCAGAGAATTACTAGGATTTGGAATGCACTACCTAGGAGAATGGTAAAGACGGATTTCATAGAAGGTTTCAAAAGAGAGCTGGATTTTTTTTTAAAGTAATGAATTTAGACGGCTACAAAGACAGGACTGGAGAATGGGGCTCGCTGGATAGCTCTTTTGGGAAACGTGTACAGACATGATGGGTTGAATGGCCTCCTTCTGGTTAGTCAAATTCTATGATTCTATGAGGAAGACAGTAACAGACTTCAGAGATGCTTGGACAAATTGTTGATATTGGCAAACCCCGTGAAGATATACCAAGTACATGAACATAGAACATAGAACAGTACAGCACAGTACAGGCCCTTCGGCCCACAATGTTGTGCCGACCTATTATCCTACTAAAATCAATCTATCCTGTATACCCTACGTTATACTATCCTCCTTGTGCTTATCCAAGAGTCGCTTAAAAGTCTCTAAAGTATCTGACTCCACTACCACTGCCGGTAGCGCATTCCACACACCCACCACTCTCTGTGTAAAGAACCTACCTCTGACATCTCCCCTATACCTTCCTGCAATCAGCTTAAAATTATGCCTCCTCGTAATAATCATTTCGACCCTGGGAAAAAGTCTCTGACTATCCACTCTATCTATGCCTCTCATCATCTTGTGCACCTCTATCAAGTCACCTCTCTTCCTTCTTCGCTCCAATGAAAAAAGCCCTAACTCCCTCAACCTTTCCTCTTAAGACCTGCCCTCCAGTCCAGGCAGCATCCTGGTAAATCTCCTATGCACCCTCTCTAAAGCTTCCACATCTTTCCTGTAATGAGGTGACCAGAACTGAACACAATATTCCAAGTGTGGTCTAACCAGAGTTTTATAGAGCTGCAGCATAACTTCGCGGCTCTTAAACTCAATCCCCCTGCCAATTGCAACAACAGAAAGACTGGAGGATGGATATACAAAATACTTGAAGGTGGCAGAACATGTTGGCAAATCAAATTTTTTTTGTTAAAAAAGGAGCATTGGGATCCTTAGCTTTATCATAGAGACAGATAATAGGAAAGAAGCTATGCTAACCCTCCAGTAAACACTGATGAGGCTTCAGGTGAAATATAATGTTTAATTTTGGGCATCTCCGAGAGGATGCAGAAAAGTTTTGTTAAAATGGCACCAGCAATGAGAGGCTTCACTATGTGAAGAAGTTAGAGAAGTTGGGATTTTTCTCACAGTTGAGAAAGTTATTTGGAGTTTTGACAGCAGCATTGAAAACCATCCATGGTGTTGACAGCAAACTGGAGAAACTGTTTCCAGCAACAAATAAGGCAGAAAGCAGAGGATACAGAATTAACACAATTGACAAAAGAGTCAGAGTGACAGAATGCCTTTTATAATCGAGTTGTTACATGGAATGCAATACTTGAAATAATGGAGGAAGTGGAGACAACAGGGAATTAAATAACAAGGGGATGTGGAACTAATTGGATACCTCTTTCAAAGAACCAACACCGGCATAATAAGACGAATAACCACATTCTGCACAGTATCATCCTGTGACTCTAACCTGGACAAATGAGACACCACATATTTTCTTTTACTTTTTGGACAGGGTATTGTTTGGCAGTCATTAACAATTAGCATGTTATCAAAAGGCAATTATATTTTTAATTACTAAACTTATATTTCTGTAGTGATTTCAATGGATATTTAAAGTGAAAATGCAACAAGCTCTTGAAAATCATAGGAAGGCTAGGCATGAAATTTCATTTCTGTGAAACAAATAGGGTTAATTGGCCAGCAACTTGCAGCAATTTGCAATTCATGGGGGATTTTCTCTTCAATACAATCTTCTGTCAGATTTGTGCATGAATAACAACATCACTTAGATGGCTTTTACTTTCCCTAGCAAAAGTTGAGCCATTGCTGTAGAGTGGCAAGGATGTGGGTGTGTGCGGGCAGCTCATGGTGCACTTTCTACACTCTGTTATAATCCTGCAACACTTTTGAACGTTACAGTGCATTAAAACACCCTTAATACTCAACCACACATCTAGCAAGTATACAGCAATGAACCACCAGAGAACGTTGTGGATACATTTACAACATTTAAAAGACATTTGGATAAGTTCATGAATAGGAAAGGTTTGGAGAGATATGCGCCAAGAGCAGACAGGTGGCTCTAGTTTAGTTTGGAAACATGGTCGGTGTGGACCGAAGGGTCTGTTTCCATGCTGTATGACTCTATGACAACAAGGTGCAGGGCTGGATGAACACAGCAGGCCAAGCAGCATCATAGGAGCAGAAAGGCTAACGTTTCGGGCCTAGACCCTTCATCAGAAAAGGGGGAGGGGAAGGGGGTTCTAAAATAAATAGGGAGAGAGTGGGAGGCGGATAGAAGATGGATAGAGGAGCAGATAGGTGGAGAGGAGACAGACAGGTCAAAGAGGTGCGATGGAGCCAGTAAAGGTGAGTGTTGTTGGGGAGTTAGGGAGGGGATAGGTCAGTCCAGGGAGGATGGACAGGTCAAGAGGGCGGGATGAGGTTAGTCGGTAGGAGATGGGGGTGCGGCTTGAGGTGGGAGGAGGGGATAGGTGGGAGGAAGAACAGGTTAGGGAGGCGGGGACGAGCTGGACTGGTTTTGGGATGCGGTAGGGGGAGGGGAGATTTTGAAGCTTGTGAAATCCACATTGATACCATTGGGCTGCAGGGTTCCCAAGCGGAATATGAGTTGCTGTTCCTGCAACCTTCGGGTGGCATCGTTGTGGCACTGCAGGAGGCCCAGGATGGACATGTCGTCTGAGGAATGGGAGGGGGAGTTGAAATGGTTCGCGACTGGGAGGTGCAGTTGTTTATTGCAAACCGAGCGTAGGTGTTCTGCAAAGCGGTCCCCGAGCCTCCGCTTGGTTTCCCCGATGTAGAGGAGGCCACGCCGGGTACAGCGGATGCATTATACCACATTGGCAGATGTGCAGGTGAACATCTGCTTGATGTGGAAAGTCTTCTTGGGGCCTGGGATGGGGGTGATGGAGGAGGTATGGGGGCAGGTGTAGCACTTCCTGCGGTTGAAGGGAAAAGTGCCGGGTGTGGTGGGGCTGGAGGAGAGTGTGGAGCAGACAAAGGAGTCACGGAGAGAGTGGTCCCTCCGGAAAGCAGATAAGGGTGGGGAGTGAAAGATGTCTTTGGTGGTGGGGTCGGATTGCAGATGGCAGAAGTGTCGGAGGATGATGCGTTGGATCCGGAGGTTGGTGGGGGGATTCTTTTTTGGTTCTTATTGCGTGGACGGGGTGTGAGGGATGACAGCAAAGAAAAACACAATCATGCAATGTGTTTGAATGAAATGAAACACCGTATATCAGATAGGTAATAGTTAGAATTGAAATGCTACCCTTTCTGGCAAAAGTCTTAAGTCAACTGCCTTTCTACATTTTTCATTTCCAAGGGAATCACTAAAGGATTGGGAATAGCAGAAACTGCAGATGCTGGAGTCAGAAACAACACAGTATTGAACCCATGTCTGAGGTAGAAGGTTTGTGCAGGAAACGCAAGAGATGCAGCTGAGGGCATTTTTGATCACTGGAGGGGGGATGTTATGGTCCTTGAACTGGGTAGCTGTGGGATGCCCACCTTAAAGAAGTTGTCCTCCGCCCTCCGGAAAGATCTCAGTGGATCTCTCTCCCACTGCAATCCTCTGGTAATCTTTTTGGCCCTGAAACTCTTTTTTATCCCACTTCCTACAGACTAAGGAAGTTGCCATTGGTACCCGCATCGGCCCAAGCTATGCCTGCCTCTTCATAGGACACATGGAACCATCCCTCTTCTGCTGCTACACTGGCACTACCCCCACGTCTTCCTCCGCTACATTGATAACTGTATCGGTGCTGCCTCATGCTCCCACGAGGAGCTTGAACAGTTCATCAACTTTACTAACACCTTTCACCCCAGCCTCAAATTGACCTGAACCATCTCTGATACCTCCCTTTCCTTCCTGGACCCATCTATCTCCATCTCTGGTGATCACATCGAAATGGACATCTATTTCAAGCCAACCAACTCCCACAGCTACCTGGATTACACCTCCTCTAACGCACCTTCCTGCAAGAATGCGATCCCCTACTCCCAATTCCTCTTCCTTCGCCGCATCTGCTCCCAAGATGGTGCGTTCCACTCCCGCACATCCCAGATGTCCTCCTATTTCAAGGACCGTAACATCACCCCTCCAGTGACCGAAAATGCCTTCAACTGCATTTCTTGCCTTTCCCACACTCCTGCCCTCAAACCCCCTCCCCCCAACAAAAACAAAGACAGAATTCCCCTTGTTCTCACATATCACCCCACCAACCTCCGCATCCAACGTATCATTCCCCACTGCTTCCGCCACCTACAATCCAACCCCACAACCAAAGAGATATTTCCCTCCCCACCCCTATCTGCGTTTCATAGGGACCACTCTCTCTGTGACTCCCTCATCTGCTCCACACTCTCCACTAACCCCACCAACCCCGGCACCTTTCCCTGCAACCGCAGGAAGTGCTACACCTGCCCCTAAACCTCCCCCTATTCAAGGCACAAAACAAACCTACCACATTAGACAGGGGTTCACCTGCACACCCATCAACTTGGTCTACTGCATTCGCTGTTCCTGATGTGGCTTCCTCTACATCAGTGAGACCAAGCAGAGACTTGGAGACTGTTTTGTATGCGACAAACGACAACGCCTTCCAATTGCGAACCATTTTTTAACCCCCCCTCCCACTCCCTGGATGACATGTCCATTCTGGGCCTCCTCCAGTGTCACAATGACACCACCCGCAAACTGGAGGAGCAGCACCTCATATTCCGCTTCAGGAGCCTACAGCCTAAACATGGATTTCACCAGTTTTAAAATCTCCCCAACCCCAGCCTCATCCCACGTACAACCCTCCCTCTCATCCCCGCCTCCTTGACCTGACACAACCTGTCCATCTTCTCTCCCACCTAACCATTCCTCCCACCTCATTGACCAATCCCCACCACTCCCTACCTGCACTCACCTATCACCATCCCACCTACCTTCCACAGCCCCACCCCTCCTCTCTATTTATTTCTGAGCTCCCTTCCTGCTTCCCACTTCCGAAGAAGGGTCCTGACCCGAAACATCAACTTTCCTGCTCCTCTGATGCTGCTTGGCCTGCTGTGTTCCTTCAGCTCCACATTGTGTTAACTCTTAATCACTAATGGTTTCACTTGTTTCCCATTGAACACAAATCAAAACCCAAACAAAATTTAGCTATTTCAGACTTGGGATGCTTAGCATCCTTATCTTGATGGTTTAAGTGATTTTCTGCCCCATTTCCTTTAAGTGGTTGCCCATTTATATGTGAATAATACAGGTTGATCATTTTATACCAGGAAATAGCGATAGCTGGACCAGGGTTTCGAAAATAATTAGAAAATAATGGTATATCAATGACACATATTCTCAATATAGAAATCAGCCAGTATGCTTAGATAATTAGAGATCATCATCATAGAATCAAAGAATCCCTACAGTGTGGAAACAGGGCCTTCAGCCCAACAAGTCCACACCAACCCTCAGAGCATCCCACCCAGACCCATCCCCCTGTAACGCACCTAATCTATACATCCCTGAACACTATGGGCAATTTAGCATAGCCAATCCACCTAAACTGCAAATCTTTGGACTGTGGGAGTACCCAGAGGAAACCCACGCAAACACGGGGAGAATGTGCAAACTCCATCTGATACACCATCTGTTGCAAATGTTCAGAACTAGGTTAATTTACACCAACCATCATTTACTGTACACAAATAACATCTTGAAATAACAGCTGCTTATGGGCTTCGGGATCCTGAAGCAAACTTGCATTGTCACAAAGCTGCACATCACTGTGCATGAATAAGAAGGTAGGCAGAGTTAGAACTCTGTGTCTAAAAAAATCTCACATGAGCATACAACGAAGAAAGATTTGTCTTTATCTATTAAGCCTGGCATATTCATATATGGACGTTAATTGGTATTCATGTATAATCAATACGATTAGTCCTACGGTTCCATGTCTAAACCTAAAGACCATCCTTGATTTTGTCTTCTCTTTGACCAGTATGTCTCAACATAAAATTCATAACAAAAGATTAACCTCTCATTATTTTAAGAACCTTCTGGGCTCGCACATAGATGGCCTGTTTAACCCACTTTAGGATATCAAGGATGCTAATTAAGGGCACTGGTACCCATTGAACAGAATGCTAATTCTAATTCCAATACGATTAAGTCACAGTGGTCCAGAAATATAATAATTTAGTCTATTCAGTCTAATTCCTGCATTTAGCAAATTATTATTGGATCATTAATTTTTAAATTTAATTTTACAGATTTATTTTTGTCTTTGTTTCATGGCTTTATCTCTTTTCCTTTCTCTTTTATACATAGCGCATAGTTAGGATTTGGAATGCTAGGCTTGATGGAACAGTAGTTACTTTTATTTATTTTATTGTAACGTGCATTGGATAATTTTCTGAACGAAAATTTTGAAGAGCATGGGGAAAAAGGTGGGTAACTTTTATGTAGGTGCATCCAATTTTAGATCTGCAGACTTTGTTACATGTGGAATAGGTGGTACTTGAAGAGTTGGGTAGATAAGGTATTGAGATATTTGCGCATTCCCTTTGTGTCTTAACTTTGCCTCTATGTGTTTTCAACAAAATCTCTCAAAGGTTTGGTGCTTTCCTAAATGAATCTTCTTCATTGTGTTCAGTCACAAGCCAAGGACTCCTGAGTTGTTGGGACATTTGACCTCTTCAGGGATGCTCTGCCTTGTGGGAGGCCCCAGTCACAACTGAGCTCTTCATCTACCTTGTTGATCCCTGCAAAAATTTGTATGTTTGAATGAGATCACATCTTATTTTTCTAAACTCAAAAGGATGTGGCTCAGTCTATTTAGTATTTCCTCATAAGACAATCGCTCTACCTTGGGAATTAGATTCAAAAACCTTCAAGTAAAAAAGAATTATCTTCATCCTTTTTATTTTCAAATTGTGCTCCCAGGTTTTAGACTTCCCAACCAGAGGAAACATCTTACCAGTATTTACCCCAACTATCGCTTTGAGCATTTTGTATGTTTCAATGAGATCATCTCTCATTCTTCGAAACTATAGAGAATACAGGGCCATTTTGCCCATTCTCTCTTCATAGGACAGTTAGGAACAAGGCAGGTGAACACATGTTGCATTCACTCAATGGCAGAAATCCATTTCCTGAGATAGGGAGACCTTAGAATCTTAGAATTCTTACAGTGCATATAGGGACAATTCCACCCAGTGAGTCTACTCCAACCTTCCGAAAGCTTCCCCCCTCCACCCTATCCCCATAACCCCGCATTTGCCCTGACCATGTAGCCTGCACAATCCTGGATACTATGGAACAATTTAGCATGGCCAACCCACCTAACCTGCACATTTTTGGACTGTAGAAAACCAGAGCACCTGAATAAAACCCATGCAGACAAAGGGAGAATGTGCAAACTCCACACAGTCATCCATTGGCTGGAATTGAACTTGGGTTTCTGGTGCTTGGAGGCATCAGTAATAACCACTGAGCTACCGTACAGCTGAATATAATAACTGAATACTATACTCAAAGTGTGATTTCACCAAGACATAAATAAATTCAGTAAGACATGTACTCTTATACTTAAATCCTCCTGTAATTAAGGCTCATACACCATTTGCTGCCTTAATTTCTTGCTGTGCCCATACAGCAGAAACTCAAGAACAAGGATGTCCAAGTCATCGCTTTAAAGTTCAACACTTCCCAGCCTCTCTCTATTTAAGAAATATTCTGCATTTCTGATTTTCCTACCAAAATGAATTACCTCACATTTTTTCAAATTGTATTTCATCTGCCATTTTTTGCTTGATCACTTAGCCTCTTTAAATCCCCTTGAAGCATCTTTGCATACTTATCATAACTCACAATCTACCTAGATTTCTGTCATCTCTAAACTTGGAAATGTTACATTTAATTGCAAGATCCAAATCATTCATATAAATTGTAAAAAGCTTGGACCTAAGCACTGATCCTTACCATACCCGACATGTCCAAGCCTGCCAAAAGAAAGTAACCTATTTGTTCATACTCATACTTCTGTCTGCTCTCAATCAATTCTTAATCCATGCTAGCATACCACACAAATCATGTATGCTATAATTTTGTCTAATCCTTTGCGTGGTATGTTGTAAAAATCTAAATACTACATTCACCAGTACTCCTTTATCTATTATGCTAGTCAAATATGAAAAAAAATCCAATAGATTTGTCAAATATTATTTCCCTTTCATAAATCCATGTTTAATCTGCCTAATTCTACCAGTATTTTCAAACTATCTTGTTATCATACTCTTTTTTATAGATTCTAAGGATTTCCCCACAACTAGGTTAACAGGCCTTTAGTTTCTCTCTGTTCCTTTCTTAAACAGTGAGGTTACATTCACCACTATCCAGTCACAGGGACTATTCCAGAGCCTGTAGAATTTTGAAACATGAACACCCACACATCTACTATTTCTATAGTTACCTCTTTCAACACTAGGATACATATCATCAGTTCCATTAATTGCTCTAGTACTTTATTTTTACTAATTTTTACTAGTATTGATATCTTACAGTTCCTTGTTTACACTAGTCCCTAGCTTCTCTATTACTCTTGTTTTGAGCATTCTTCTTTGTGATGACAGACATAAAGTATTTGTTTAGTTTAGTTTCTCTGCCATTTCCTTAGTCTCACAATTTCTGAAGAAATCAGATCATTCAAAATATTAACTTTGTTTCACTCTGCATAAAATCTGCCAGATCTGCTAAGTTCCTCCAAGCATTCTCTGTTTGCTTCATCAATTTTTCTGACTCTGTTTGTAATGGATTCATATTTGATTTTGCATATCTTTTCCATTTTACGAGCTCATGAACGTTCTGACTGTCCATTTTTATGGTTCTCACGAGCTTACTCTCATATTCTATTTTTCCTGCTCTCAATCTTTATTTTAGCCCTCATTTACAAAATGTTTCCAATCCTTAGGCTACAATGTTTGTGTAAATTTATAGTACTCTTCCTTTAATCTAATACATTCTTTGATTTATTTTATGAGCCAGAGTTAGAACACTTTCCTTACCAGATTTTCTGTCTTGAAAGGATTTATTTTTCTTCTAAACTATGTATTAGTTTGTTAACTATTAGTCATTGTCTGTATACCATCATACCTTTTAAAATAGTTTATCAATCTACTGTTGTGAATTTGCTCGTTATATCTTCTTAAGTTTCGTTTATTTAGATTTAAGATCCTATTTTCTGATTGAATTGCATCACGTTCAAAGTCATTAAGAAATATTATAATATTATTGTCATTCTTTCCTAAAGGTTTATTTACAACAGGATTATTACATCTTACAAGATCTGAAACAAACAATTCCCCAGTTCATTCTACAACATACTATTCTGGAAAACCATATCTTATATGTTCCAAGAATTTGTCCTCCAAAACATTAGCGCTAATCACATTTACCCAGTTTACATGCAAATTGAAATACCCCTTGTTACACATGCCTCTAACTTCTTGATATATACTGTCATTTACATTATCAATGCTGCTGAGTGGTACATTAACTAATCCCACCAAAATTATCTGCCCTTTTCTATTTCTTGGTTTCACACAAATTGGCTATACCTCAGAATCTAACAAGGGATCTGACAACTATTTAGTTTGATTGTTTCCAGCTACATTCCCACTATGGTCGATAAAGCTGGAAAATTTCCTTTTCTTCAAACAGACCGTGTAACACAACACTTGCGTTGATCCGACCCCTTGAAGTCACCACTTTGTCTGTGTATGTATTCATACAATTTTTGAGGGTTGCAGTACAATATGACTCATCTGCCTCTGATACACACTTTCAGGTATCAATGAAACTGTTGCTCTGGTGTCCACCTCCATTCTTATTGCTTTGCCATTCAGTAAGGGAGTGACCCAGTATTGATAGGTGTTGCCAGGAATGGCTAGTATATTTAATAAAAGCTCCTCTTTGGACTGACGGCCTGGGTTTTTTCTCAAGTGCTTTTTATGCCATGTAAATTTTCTATCTGTTCTTTGTTTTTTCTGCGCTTTTACACTGTGTTGTTCATGTTTCCTCCTCAAACATGCATGTACAATGTGTCCTTTTTGCCACATTTTTTCTTCTACCGTTGCTATTTTGTGAAATCTCATGCTCAAGCTTAGCTGTTGATCTTCCTTAGCTAATAATTTCATCAAGACTGTTGTTTCTTGTGATTTCTTTGAGTAGGTTCATTTATTTCAATAATCTCTTCTCAATTGCTTCACTTCTTAAACCACATACCAGTCTGTCTCTGGTACCATCGTTTAAGTTGTCTCCGAATTTGCAAAATTCTGCTAACTGGTGTAAAACTGCAATAAACTAAGAGACAGATTCATCATCATGCTGGTCACATTTGTAGAATCTAAACCATTCGGTAATCACCAAAGGTTTTGGTGAAAAATGGTTCTGTAGGATTCCTACTATTTCTTCACAAGTTTTGGAACCTGGCTTCTATGGCTATATCAGATTCCTCAAGTGATCTAAAGCTTTTCCCCCCATAAGATTCAGGAATGCAGGGATGACTATATCTGCTTCAATTTGTTGGCTTTTGTAAAACAATGAAACCTCCCTGTTTAGAAGTTCCAGCTCACTGTATTTTTATCATACAGTCCTACAGCACTGAACTTTCCTGTTGTTTTACTTGGTTGAGTGAAGGGCAGGACTGCCAGCTCAACATTTTAGGGTTTAGATGTTTCAGGCGAGGTAGAGAAGGATGACAAAGGGGTGGGGGAGTTACAGAATTGGCGAAGGACAATGTCACAGCTGTACTAAGACAGGACATCTTGGAGGGCTCATCGGGCAAGGCCATATTGATTGAACTCAGGAATAAGAAAGGTACAAATCATTATAATGGGGTTAAACTATAAGCTTCCCAATAACCAGAAGAAGATACAGCAGCAAATATGTAGGCAGATCAAGGAAAGATGCAAAAACAGCACAGTTGTTGTAGTGGATGATTTTAACATTCCCAATGTATACTGGGACTCCATTAGTGTCAGTCATTAGATGGGGCAGAATTTGTTAGGTATATCCAGGAGGGTTTCTTAAAACAATATGTAGAAAGTTCAATGAGGGAAAGGGCCATACTAAACTTAATAATGGGGAATGAGCCTAGTAAGATGATCAAAGTTCAGTGGGGGAACATTTTGGGAACAGTAATCATAATTCAGTAAGTTTTAAGATAATTATGGATAAGAATAAGACTGCTCCTTGGGTGACAGTGCTAAATTGGGGGAAGGCTAATTGGAACAGTATTAAGCAGGAACTTGAGAAATTAGGTAGAGGCCAGTTGTTTGAAGGTAAATCCACATTTGACATGTCTTTTAAAGGTTAGTTGATCAGAGTTAAGGACCAGCATACTCCTGTGAGGATGAAGGATAAGTATGGCAAAATTCAGGAACCCTGTATGACAAAAGATATTGAAAGTTTAGCCAAAAAGAAAGATGGATATGTAAGATTTAGGAAACTGAAATCAAACAAGGCCCTTGAGTAGTATAACAGAAGCAGAAAAGAACTTAAGAAAGTAGGAGGGCTCAAAGGGACCATGAAATATCTGTAGCAAATAGGCTTAAGGAGAATCCCATGACATTTTATTACGAACAAGTAGGTGATTAAAGAAAGGGTAGATCCACGCAACGCCAAAGGAGGGAATTTAAGTGGAACTGGAAGAAGTGGGTGAGGCCTTTAACGAGAACTTTGCATCAGTATTCACTGAGGTCAACGAAATGTATTATGGTAAATAATACATTAAATGGCAGGACCCCTAGAAGCATTGATATACAGAGGAATCTTGGGGTCCAAGTCCGTAGCTCCCCCACAGTGGCAACACAACTGGATAAGTTGGTAAAGAGGGAGTATGATGACATGCTTGCCTTCATCAGTTGGGCATTGAGCGCAAAAGTTGGCAAGTCATGTTGTAGCTATATAAGGCTTCAGTTAGGCCATATTTCGAGTTTTGGTGCAGTTAGGCAGGATTAAGAGGTTTAGGAGAGGGTGTAAAAGAAGTTTACCAGGATGGTGCCTTGACTGGAGTGTATTACAACTTGGATTGTTTTTGGTTGAGTGTTGGAGGCTGAGGGGCGACCTATAGAACTGTATAAAATTATGATGCATGGATATGGATAGTCGGAGTCTTATTGCCAAGGTGGAATTGTCAAATACTAGGGGACACAGGGTTAAGGTGAGAGGGGAAACGTGTTTGCTATGATTGCTCAGGAATCACATCACTGATAAGATGTTCTTTTTCTAATGTCCTGCATGTAGGATTGTTGCACCCATCCTGCATGGATCCAGCAATGGCAGATACCATCACCACTGTTGCAATCATTAAAACACAGTCCACATAAATTGAAGAGATTCAAAGGCATCAGCAAGTTCAGGAATAAAAACATCCTCCAGCAGATGCTAGACAGCTGCTTTATGAAAAAGCTACAGCAGAAGATTCTTCCCCAGAGTGCAGCGAGTGTTTAAATCAACCTCACTGTCACAAGCACAGAATGAG
>NC_063335.1:65341847-65428097 GCF_021869965.1 Rhincodon typus | reverse complement strand
ATTATCATGCTCCAAATATCCACTGGGGACCTAAGCAGAATTTCCCAACCTTCATTCTACAGGTGTATCAAGGATGTTACAAATGCAACTTGTGCAGGATCACACCATTTCATCTTTTACACACATAATAGGGGTCAGTCCTTCTGGCTGGTGAATGAGATTTTCAATATCACTGCTTCCCTCAGACGCAGAGGACTACTTGGAATGCATTTGAGATAGCAGTGGAATAACAGACTTGGAAGAGTCACTGCTGGCCTGCGGCATTTAAACATGGCACCCGCAGCATCCATGCCAGGAGGTTCTGTTGGCAGCAAGTACTTCTACTTCTGCAACCCCAGGATTCAATGAGAAAGATGCATAATTAGTGAGGTAAGCAACATAAAATTGCAGAGAAAAGTTTCCATAGACCACAGAAAGAAATCAGCCATGAAACTCCCTAAAATTGATGCTTAGCCAAAATATAGAGTGATTGAGTCCAATATGTTTGCATTACATAGTACATATTTCAAAGTGTGCTTTCTTAATCTCCGATATCACCACCATACACAGGTAAATTTCCTGCAGTGTGTTAAATTTGTGGCAATCTTGATTTTATAACACAATAATGAATCAATGTAATAGAAAAAACGTAAATCAAAAAGAATTACATTGCATAAAGTTGAATTAGGTCTATGTATGGCAAACGGAATAACGGGTCCTAGCTAAGTTCCCGTGATGGGTCAGAATTAATTACATTCCAAAAACAGCTAAATAGTTTCGTTGTTCCATGATTTGCCTTTGGATCAAATGATCTTTTACAACCACGAGCAGGATATGATTAATGTGCCAGCCATACAAGTGACTAGTTAGCTGAACTGTCAGTCATAAAGTTTTAAGTGCAGTTTGGGTCAATAAACTATTAAAATACACCACAAGAGGCATGATTATTAGATATAACAGCTTGAGTTCAATAACTGCAGCAAGTTCAGTCATGTTCTGTTTTTCTCCAGAGTTAGGTCGATCATGTACACTGGCTCATGGATGCACACATTTCACTCCTCGTGCCAATCCAGAATATTAGGGCTAAACATCCCGCAAAGTTAACCATGCAATGGTCACCTTTATCTGGCAAATTTGCTGTTGACTCCAGTGCAAGCTCATTATAAAGGGCTTAAGTGTAATGATTTTAAACATGCCAATAAAACCCTAATACACAGCCAAAATATTCAAAACTTGATATTAATAGGCATGTAATTGGCAATCTCACTTGAGGCCACAAGAAACGCTGGTGTTGATGCAGATCACATAGTTGGGGATTTTAACAAAAACTGGACTTAAAATTTTGTTTTACAAATATAAAGGGAACTTTACGTTGCAAGCAGGTATTCATTATATCATCAATGGGTTGTTTACTGTATAGGGAAAGTGGAAAATCCATGCTACAATCTACAGAACTGACAGGTTGCAGCTGAGAAGCAAAGGCTGTCCTTTCTCCACAAAATGGTTGGTAAACTAAATTTTATGGATGGAAATGTAAGGATAATAAATGCTATATTAAATCTGATATGCTTAGTTAAGAATGAATGATGTTGCTTATTGGCTTCCATTATATTTTAGCAGTATTTTTGCCAAATATTAGCAATTCAGCTAAATTTTGGTATGTTAATACAGATTATGGAATTAGTAATTACCTCAACTGTTAGTCACGGCTTTGTTTCTCAGCGTTCAGTGTACACTAAAAATTATACAAAAATATTTAGTTGTATTTGTGTGAAGGGTGAGGAACATGTTGATGATGGCTGCTCCATGCCAGATGGGATCATATTCTGAAGAAATAAGTAAACTGTCATAATCCTCAGCAAAAGAATTATGCATTGCAATGTGAGCATTGCCAATTCCTTCCTGTAGTGATTGTAACAAGGTCAGCCAGGTGGACCTTGTAGGATATGAGCTCCCTGATTGATTGGACCAGGTTAACAGCCCCAGGGAGCCCTGGATGACAGGTATGAACAAGAGTGTCAGAGGTTGTGATTACTCTGAGAGCCACCTCTGAGGAAGCTGCATCAGCGTCAAGAGTTTTCAATATGTAAATAAAGGGTGACTTAGTAACAAGACACCATCCTCTGTGAAGTTATTTCACTGGTGATGAGAGAAAAGCATGCTCCTGAAGAAATTAGCTTACAACAGTTGTCTTTAAGTTAGGGTAAGAATTTCTGGCATCATGCCATTATTTGGAAGCTTGATCAGTCGATCCTGCCATCGAAGACTGGGCTCAGTATATGAAAAGAATGCATTTTTTTTCCTGGGCAAATGACTTTGGGCCAGAGGGAAAGTAACAAGTAATTCTCCTGACAGCCTGTGGACCCACAGGCTTTTCGGTTATTAGGAGCCTTTGACGGATTTAGTCAAAGAATATTACAACACCAGACTGCTGTAATTCTGAGACATTATTGGTTTTGCTTGATAATTCAAGAACCAGGGGAATCAGTATCAGGAGTTTTGACTAAGTTAAGACAACTGGCATATGACATTGGTTTAACCCATAATGAGATGCTAAGTGACGGTTTGGTATGTGGGATTAATGATGTAACTAGGCAAAAGCACCTACTAGCCCAACTGGATTTCAAATAGGCACTATAACTGGCTTTATTATTGGAAAATGCAGCAAGTAGAGCAAATGAGTTACAGGGTACACCGACAGAAGTGGACATCCTCACCAGTCTGACTGAGCTTGGGGAACACCTCTTGAGTGAAGACAATTGCATAGCCTCTCTCAGGATGTATCTGAACAGACAGACTCTGTAAAATCCCAAAACAAAGCCAAACCTCGGCTGAACGGTTAAAATTTTCTCCAGGATCCGAGCTGGCAAGCATTGTAGTTGCTGCCCATATGCAGACTTGGTAGAGCAAAAGAGTCCAACCCAACCCTGGAAAGTCCACCTACGTTTGGTTTGGAACAGTTAAATTGCTTATCAACATCCAAATCAGAACCAATCAAATTAAATGTCTGATTAAATGGCCATCTGGTTTTAATGAAGTTCGATACTGGCATGAACATTTCAGTGATCACAGAAACAGTTGTTAACAAAATTCACTCCAGATTCCAACCCATACAGTTGCACAAGACCTCTGCTAGACTGAGAATCTATACTGGGGAACGTTTACAGACGAAGGGTACAACTTTGGTTCTGGTCTCTAATGAAAAGCAACTGCTTCAGTTAACACTGATTGTCATAAAAGACTTGGGCCCAAGCTTCATGGGGCAAAATTGGTTGAGGAAGATTCAACTCGATTGGCTCAATGTTTTTTGATTAGAAAATAGCTGCCTGTTTGAAGACCTAATTAAATACCTGGAAATTTTTCATCAAGGTCTAGGGACTATCAAAGGAGACGAGGCTTTGCATGTTGACCAGGAAGCAATGCCATGATTCTGCAAGGACCACCCAGTGCCATTTCCCTCATGTGCAAAAATAGAGGCAGAAATCAGGAGGTTGGAAAGTGAAAGAATCACCAAACCAGTCCAGTTTGCGAAATGGGCAGCACCAGTCAAATCGATTGTGAAAACCAACAGGTTGGTTTGCCTTTATGGGGATTTTAAACAAATGGCAAACTGTTTTTCACAGCTGGGTAAATACGTGATCCCTCGCATAGAGGATTTATGTGTAATGCTGGCAGGGGGGTGCTGTCCTTCACGAAGCTGGACATGACCCATGCGTACTTACAATTACGGTTAGATGTGGATTCCCAGAAAAATGCTACAATTAATGCCAATATACGAGACTGCCATTTGGTGTATCGTCGCCCTGTGCAATATTTCAGCAGAAGATGGAAAACATTTTACAAGGTCTACCCCAGGTCGCCATTTATCTAGATGACTGCTAATAATAGGGAAGGCCAATAAAGAGCACTTAGAGAGCTTAGAAATAATCCTTCAATGTTTTTCCCAGGCTGGCATATGCCTTAGAAGGGAAAACTGTCCGTTTCAGGCACTCAAATGATTTACTTGGACCACAGAGTCAACAAAACTGGGTTACACCTATTAGAAGATAAAGTCAGGGTGATCAAAGGTGCCCCAGCTCCCACATCTGTAGCAGAGCTTAGGTCTTTCCATAATAATTGAGTGGCCCAAGGAAAGTTCATACATAACCTGGCCTCCATCCTGGCACCATTGCATCAATTCTTAAAAAAGGGTCTGCCTTGGAAATGGTCACGTAACCAAGCCACAGGCTTTAAGCAAGTGAAGTTGATACTCTATGATCCCATGTGAGATCTGGGACTGACATGCAATGCCTCCCCCATACAGCATTGGGGTAGTATTAACTCATAGGTGGCCCAATTGAGAGGAATGCCCAATTGCTTGTGCATCCAGGACTTCAGCTAATGCAGGGCATAAATAAGCCCAGATAGAGAAAGAAGGTTTGGCAGTCATATTTGGAGTCAGGAATTTCCACCAATAACTTTTAAGATATAAATTTGTAATAATACTGAACCACAAACCCTGGGTTTGCGAGGTCTACTTAAAGAGGAGAAGGCAGTGCCACCCATAGCTACAGGCCGAATTCAGCATTGGGCTCTAATACTGAGTACATATAATTACAAGTTTGAATATTGTCTGGGAGACCAAATAACAAATGCGGATACATTGAGCTGCCACTTGCTGGCAGATACAACACCAGTCATACCGCCACTGAAACAGTCTGTCATGGTTTTAAATTTTCTGGACACATTTCCAGTCACAGCTGACAATATCAGATTTTGGACACAGAAAGGTCTGGTCCTGGTAAAACTGAAATAGCTGGTGATGATGGGGGAAATAAAAGGGAACCAGAATTGAAACCTTTTTGGACCGGGAGAGACCTGATCACAGCAGAGGACATACGATTATGGGGAGCAAGAGTGATTGTCTCGAGCAAAGGTTGTCACCAGATACTGGCTGAACTCCATCAAGGTCATCCGGGGGTTTCCAAAATGAAGATGTTGGCGAGACGTTATGTCTGGTGGCCAGGATTCAATGCAGACATGGCTGCATTGGTCGGGCAATGCCCAGAGTGCCAATGAGAACAAAAATTACACATTTGTGGGTAAATGCTGGACTCAATTACACGTCGACTATGCAGGTCTTTTCATGGGCTCAAAGTGCTTAGTCTTTGTGGAAACTCACTCAAAATGGCTGGACGTGCATAGAGTTCATTTATCATATACAGGGATGGTGATATAAGAACAGTGTGCATCTTTTGCAATACACAGACTTCTGTAGTTGCTAGTCATATATAACAGGCCATCATTTACCAGCAGGGAATTCGCGTATTTCCTAAAATCATATAAGGACAACTCCATACCATCCATCATCCAATGGTCTGGCAGAAAGAACAGTCCCAATACTGATCCCTGGGAAACTCCTCTACACACTATCTTTCTGTCCTAAAAATATGCATTTTCCACTTTTTCCTTTTACTTAATCAATGTTGAATCCATTTTACTGCTGTCCCTTTTATTCCATGAGCTTTTCTCACCAGTCTGTTGTTACATATGGTATTGAATGCCTTTTGAAGGTCTATGTACACCACATCACTGTTACCCTCATAGACCTTTTCAGTGACCTTTTGCAAAAGACTCTCGGAAGTCAGCAGAATATGATTTCCTGTTTAGAAATCCATGCTGGCTATCAAAACACTACAAATTCTAAAGTAAAGAATGGAACTAGAATGACAACCTGCACCAAAAAAAGTGTCAAAGATAGTCCTGTCAATGCTGCAAAGTCGTCCTGACCAATATCTACTGGCTTGCACCAAAATTGGCAGAGCTTTTCCATAGACTAATTAATCAATGGCCTGTCAGCATGGAATTATACTTACAAAGTCGCAGACATTGCCTGAGCTGGTAAGACATCACTACTCCAGGTCATCTCTGCAGGAGTTCTTCAGGATAGTGGCCATACCCAGCCATCATTGACCTTCCCTCCATCATAAAGTCAGAGTGGGAATGTTCGACAAAGATTACAAAATGTTCAGCACTGGTTGCGAATTTTCCAATACTGAAGCAGTCCAAAATGCAGGATTCTGCTGACAAGTGGCTGGTTATATTCATGCCATGCCACACATGTGCCAAGCAATGACCATTTTCAACAACATGGATCTAACCACCATCCTTTCCCATTCAATAACATGATCATCACTGAATGCTCCATTAGCATCATCCTGGGAGTTATCATAGACCAGAAACTGATCTGGATGAGCCACATAAATATGGTGGCTAAAAGCAGATCAGAGGCTAGGAATCCTGCAGTGAATAACTCACCTCCTGACTTCCCAAAGCCTGTCCACCAGCTACATAGACAAATTAGGTGTGTGGTGGAATACTCCCCAGTTGCCTAGATGGACAAAGAACGAAGAACAATACAGCACAGGAACAGGCCCTTTGGGTCTTCAAGCCTGCACATTTTGCCCTTCCATACTGAAACTGTCTTCACTTACAGGATTCGTATCCCTCTATTCCCTTCCTATTCATGTATTCGTCTGGGTGCTTCCTGAATGTTGCTATTGTGTCTGCTTCCACCACCTCCTCTGGTAACATGTTCCAGGCACTCACAATCCTCTGTATGAAAAACTTTGCTCGCACATCTCTTTCAAATTGACCCCCTCGCACCTTGAACTTGTGTCCCCTAGTAATTGACCCCTCCAACCTGGGAAAATGCCTCATACTTTCCACTCTATCCATGCCACTCACAATCTTATAAACTTCTATGCTCAACCTCTTCTGTTGCAGTGAAAACAAACCCAATCTGCCCAATCTTTCTTCGTAGCTAAAATCCCCCATACCAGGCAACATCCTGGTAAACCTTTTCTGTACCATCTCCAAAGCATCCACATCCTTTTGGTAGTGTGGTGATCAGAACTGCATGCAATATTTTAAGTGTGGCCTATCTAAAGTTCTATAAAACTGTAGCATAACTTGTCTATCCTTATACTCAATGCTCCTTCCAATGAAGGCAAGCGTACCATAAGCCTTTTTTACTACCTTATCTACCTGCACTGCCACCTTCAGTAATCTGTTGACCTGCACACCCAGATCCCTTTGCATAGGAATATTCCTAAGGGTTCTGCCATTTACCGTATAATTTCCACCTGTACTTGACCTTCCAAAATGCATCACCTCACATTTGTCCGGATTAAACTCCATTTGCCGTTTTTTCTGGCCATGCCTCCAACTGATCTATATCCTGCTGTATCCTCTGACAATCCTCTTCACTATCCGCAACTCCACCAGTCTTTGTATCGTCTGCAAACTTACTAATTAGGCCAGCTACATTTTCCTCCAAATCATTGTACATGATGAGCATCAGAGGTCCCAGCACTGAACCTTGTGGAACACCACTAGTTACGGCCCTCCATTCCGAAAAGCATCCTTCCACTGCTACCCTCTGTCTCCTATGACTAAGCCAGTTCTGTATCCATCTTGCCAGCTCACCCCTGATACCACATGACGTTACCTTTTATATTAGTCGACCATGACTGCAGCTCCAACAGAATTTAGGAGGCTTGACAACATCCAGGACAAAGCTCTCCACATGATTAGCATCACATTCACAAACATTCACTCCCTCCATCATCAACACTCAGTACCAGCAGTGCACATAATCTACAAGATGCACTGCAGAAATCCACCAAGGCTCCTCAGACAGCACGTTCCAAACCCATAACCACTAACATCTAGAAGAACAAGGGCAACAGATACATTGGAACATCACAGCTTTCAAGTTTCCCTCTAAGCTACTCACCATTCAGACTTGGAAACATATCACCGTTCCTTCAATGTCACTAGTTCAAATTCCTGGAATTCCTTCCCTAACAACAATGTAGATATACCTTCCCCCTGTGGATTGCAGTGGTTCAGGAAGGTAGTTCACCCTACTTTCTCAATGATAACTAGTGATGGGCAATAAATGCTGGCTGAGCCAGTGACACCCATAGCCCATGCATGAATAAAAACAAAATACCTGGGTCTGTCTTGCCCGATCAGCAAGACACACCAAGGCTTATCAGAGGTGGTAGGACAGTCATGTACAGTCAGGAAGCAGTTGCCTCCGGAGTCCTCAAGATTGACTCCAGACCTTATGAAATGTCATCGGATATAACATGGGCAAGGAAACCTCCTGCTGATTTTCACCAACAATTATAGGGGAGGCCATGACTTTGTGGCATTATCATTAGACTATTATTCTAGAAACTCAGCTAATGTTCTGGAGACCTGAGTTTGGATCCCACCATAGCAGATGGTGGAATTTGAATTCAAGAAAAAATATCTGTAGTTAAGTATCTACTGATGAAAATGAAACCATTGTCGATGTCAGAAAAACCCATCTCGTTCTCTATTGTCCTTCAGGGAACAAAATCTGCCATCCTCACCTGATCTGACCTACAGACCCACAGCAATGTGGGTGACTCCCAACTGACCTCTGATATGGCATAGGATGCCACTCAATTGTATCAATCACTACAAAGTCTCAACAAAGAAATGAAACAAGATGGACTCCTTGACATCAACTTGGGCTCCGGAGAAGACAATGGCACAAACAGTGCTGTCGACCCTGCAAAGTCCTCCTGACTAATATCTGGAGGCTAGTGCCAAAATTAGGACAGCTGTCTCACAGTCTAGTCAAGCAACAGCCTGACACAGTCTTACTCATATACATAATATCTCACAGACGATGTCCCAGACACCACCATCACCATCCCTGGATATGTCCCATCTCACTGGCGGGTCAGACGGGAGGGAGTTACCCTGGAAGTCCTTAGTATTGACTTTGGATCCCATGATGTCTCCTGGCTTCAGGTTAAACCTCCTACATACCATCCTCCCTTGGCTAATGAACCAGGATTCCTCCATGTTGAACAATACTTGGAAGAAGCACTCAGCATGGCAAGGACACAAAATTATTCTGGTAGTGGGGATTTTAATGTCCACCACCAAGAGTGGCTCAGCAGTGACTGATTGATCTCGTCAGGTCCTAAACGACATAGCTTTTAGACTGGGTCTGCGGCAGGCGGTGAGGGAACCAACAAAAGGGAAAAACATACTCCAGCTCATCCTTACTAATTTGCCAGCAGGTGGTAATTGGCAGGTTGGATCGGTCCTGCTTTTTGTGCATAGCATATGCCTGGTCAATTTTCTACATTGTCGATAGGTACTAGTGTTATAGCTGCACAGGAACAGCTTGGATAGGGATGCAGCAGGTTCTGGAGCACAAGCCTTCAGTACTTTTGTTGGAATGTTTTCATGGCCCATAGTCTTTGAAGCACCCAGTGCCTCCAGCCTTTTCTTAACATCATGCTGAGTGAATAGACTTGGCTGAAGACAAGCAGCTATAAGGCTGGAGATCTCTGGAGAAGGCACAGACGGATCATCTACTCAACACTTCTGGTTGAAGATTGTTGCAAATGCTTCAATCTACTCTCTTGCATTGATGTGCTGGGCTCCCCTATCATTGAGTTTCCTCCTTCAGTGAGTTATTCAATTGTTCATCCTTATTCATGACTAGATCTGGAAGGACTACAGAGCTCAAATCGGATTTTGTTGGTTTGGAATCACTTATCATTTCTATCACTTGCTGCTTATGCTGTTTGGTATGTAAGTAGCCCTGTTTTGAGGCTTCAGTAGGTTAGCACTTAGTTTTTAGAGTATCCACTGCTGTTTCTGGATTGCCCTCTTGCATTGTTCATTGAACCAGGCTTCAGCAGTTGCTTCGATGGTGATGGGAGGGGGCGAGGAATATGCAAGGCATATATGAGTATGATTGTCTTTGAGACAGCTCTCCCAACATTGGCACTAGACCTCAGATGTTCATAAGGAGGATTTTGCAGTGTTGACAGGGCTGTGTTTACCATTATTGTTTCACATGCCTAGGTTGATGACAGGTGGTCCATCTAGTTTCTTCCCACCTTTGTGACTTTATCGAGATTTGATACAATTACTAAGCCATTTTAGAAGGCAGTTAAGAGTCAGTCACTTTGCTGTGGTCTGTAATCACATGGAGACTAGATCAGGTTTTCTTCCCTAAATGACTTTTGTGAACCAAATGGGTTTTTATGACATCTGACAATGGTTTAATCATTACCATATACTTTTAATTTCTAGTTTTTAAAAAAAAAATTAGTGCAATTCAATCCTGGTCCCCCAGGTTTCTAGGGCTAGTAGTTCAGAAACATAACCAACTATAATAGCACAACACCACTGCCACCTAGCCCAACCTCCCTATCCCAACCCCCGCCCCTCGATAATGACATGTGTTACAAATGCTTTTAAAGGAAGTGATTCCTCAATAAGCATTGCCTTCAATGCAGCACAATTTAGTATCAGTCATACTGACCATTTAAAGTGTCAAGAGCATGAACTGGAAACACTCGAAAATTCTTTATTCTGAACAAATAAACATATAAACAAATATATAAACATTTGAACATACCAACAAGACCTCATTTGGCCACTTGAATCCACTCTGACATTTAATAATTTCATAGCTGATCTGATTGTAACTTCAAATCACTTTGCAACTTAACCATGAAAACTTTTCATCAGTAAAAACAGAAAGCGCTGGAGAAACTTGGCAGATTTGGCAGTATCTGTGAAGCAAGAAACAACATTAATATTCTGAATCTAAATTTTCTCTTTTTCAGAATCCCTTCTTCTACTTCTCTCTCCATTGGTGCTGCCAGATCTGCTGAGTTTCTCTAAAACTTCTGTTTTTCTCTTAGATCTTCAGCATCTGTGGTACTTGGCATTTATTGTACAGACTTTCACCCTCTTCCTTAACAAGAATCTATCCACATCAGCCTTAAAAATATTCAAAGAGTCTTCCTCCACTGTCTTTCGAAACCTTCAGAGAAAAGAGAAACTACCTCATCTGTTTTAAAAACAAAACACTGCCCATTTAAATAGCGAATCCTGCCAATCTTTGTGTCACCAGCAAATTTGGCAACAATCCCTTCCGTCCCTTCATTCAAGTCATTTATATAAACTTGCATGTAGTTGAGATCTCAGCACTGTTACTGTGGCCCACCAGTCGTTGCATTCAGCCAACCTGAGAAAAGACCCACTTATGCCAACTGTTCTTTGTTTGTAATCTAATTTTCCATTCGTGTCAATATACTAGCACCTACTGTAACTGCTGTAACCATTGATGCGACACTTTATCGAATGGGTCCAGTCACTAAAAGTAAGCATGCAGGAGCAGCAGGTGATGAGCAAGCTAAATGGTATGTTGGCCTTCACAACTAGAGGATTCAAGTGTAGGAGCTAGATTATACAGGGCCTTTGTAAGACCACACCTGGAATATTGTGTGCAATTTTGGTCCCCTTATATGAGGAAGGATGTCCTGGCTGTGAAGACAGTCAACGAAAATTTACCAGACTGATTCCTGGAATCGCAGGACTGACATATGCAGAGAGACTCGATTAGTTAGGAGTATATTCACTTGAGTTCAGAAGAATGAGGGGGAGTCTCATAGAAACCTATAAAGTTCAAACTGGGTTAGTCAGGAAAACACAGAAATGGATGTTTCTAATAGCCAAGGAGGCCAGAATCAGTGGTAGAGTCTAAGGATATGGCGTGAGCCATTCAGAACTGAGATGAGGAGAAATTGCTTCTCGGAAATGCATTCTTCTGATTGTCCCAGTTCTCTGATGACTAAAACTATTGTCAGGTTGATCTTCAATTAAGTTTCCAAATATCTACCACTAAGACTTTGGAGTTATTTTTACAGAAGGCCACTTTTGCTAATCATTGTGTGATTTGATTTTGTGTTTAACTGATGAAGCAACATCTTTGCTATCCCTCATTTCATATCAGAAGTGCAGATAGTGTGGTATTGAAGAATCCAACAAGTGTTCATTACAGCAAACAATTACAATTAAGCAGCACGATTCAAATTATTCCGGAGTAAAATGGAGTATGAGACCTTCATACTGACAGTGTGCATACTATCTCACAGTGATGAGATAATGAACATGTCACTTAGAGGTATAATGACGTACTGGCCATGATGCATAGTACAAAATAAGCATGGTTGCCATGATGGAGCAATTAAAAATAGGAATGTGCAAGAAGCCAAAACATAATGTAAATGGTATAATTACACATTGCACATGAGTATAATTCTGATTTTATACCAAAGCATTTATTCCACTATTAAAAACAGGTGTAAACCTTGATTCATTTCATATGTATAAACAAAATATATACTTCATTATTAGGCATGATATGTTAAAATTTAACTTAAAGCGAACTAATGGATTCCAGAATTGTAATTTTCTGACGTTGTCTTGAAAGTTAATATAATTTATAAATAATAGATGGTTGTATACAAATATAATTAATTGTAATTGATCACAGACAGCATGAAAGGCTAAGACCATGGATTGTCTGGTAATCAAAGTATCTGCATTCAGTACAAATATCTCGCTGATTGAGACATTGTTCTCAAAACATGTAGACATATGGAGGCATTTTAAATTTGCACCAAGCAAATAACACCAAGAAAACTTGGTTTTAAAATTCAGAAAGGATACTGTCCTCTCAAGAGAATTACTAATTTTGTAACATATATTGGCAGACAATTTGATACTTTGGTATTTTTATTTGATCAATTCTGAAAGCCCTAGAACAAATATCAGCTTTTCTTTTCCTTTGTGGTCATAAAGTCATAAAGGTATACAGCCTGGAAACAGACCCTTTGGTCTAACTTGTCCATGCTGACCAGCTATCCTATATAAATCTTGTCACAATTGCCAGCATTTGGCCCACATCCCTCTGTATGCTTTCTATTCATATTCCCATCCAGATACCATTTAAATGCTGTAATTGTACCAGCCTCCACCACTACCTCTGGCAACTCATTTCATACATGCACCACCCTCCGAGTGAACAAGTTTCCCTTTAGGTCCTTTTTAAATCTTTCCCTTCTGACTTTAAACCTATGCCCTCCAGTTTTGGACTACCTCCACTCCGGAGAAAAGACATTGCCTATTTACCCTATCCATGCCCCTCATGACCTTATAAACTTCTATGAGATCAGCCCTCAGCCTCCGATGCTGCAGGGAAAATAGCCCCAGTCTACTCAGCCTCTCCCTGTAGCTCAAACACTCCAACTCTGGCAACATCCTCGTACATCTTCTCTGAACTCTTTCAAGTTTCACAACATCCTTCCTATAGCAGGAAGACCAGAACTGCATGTCATACTCCAAAAGTGGCCGAACCAATGTCCTGTATAGCCGCAACATGATCTTCCAACTCCTGTACTCAATGCACCTTCAAATTATTATTTACTGAACAAGGAAATCAATATTTGGAAGAATCCACAATTGTATAAGTTGTATATAATGCAATTGCAGTAGCAAATTCAATGATTTAAGTTAATATATATATAGTATATATTTTTTTAATGTGTTTGTTCTGAATTATATTTTTAGGCATTGTTTTACTTCAATTCAAAGAGGTATAATGCTTGAAAATCTTGCTAGAAATCATAAATACAGCATTATTTCGTCATGCAACAAACCCAATGGGGAAGTCAAAAATGTCCCAGTGTCTTAGACATTTTTGAAATCATCGCTCTGCTAATAATTTCAGAAGTACTTCTAGCACTAAGTACTGAACACAACATAAACATCATGTCCAAATATTATTCTGTATAAATGGTAATATGTTTATACCTAATAACTTAAAATATATTTTACTGTACAGCTGCTCTACAAATTTTAACATTGATTAATGGACCTTGATCTATTTAGAGGAGCATTGACTCAGATAGAACCTGATAGAGGTCTGTGAAACAATTCTGGAGCTGGATAGCATGCCATTGTGTGATTGTTAGTTCAACAGATTGATGAGAACTAGGGGATAAGTTTAAACAGTTGGCAAGTTTATGAATAAACTGAATGTTATTTGAGTCCTCTTATTCCCAAAATTTTTGAGCTCCTGGAATCCAGTGGAATCCACTTCCAGCTGGTGTGGTTTCTATTAACTTTTAGCATTCCTTTAAGAGGAAGTTGGAACCAGTTCTTTGCTTGTCAAAGACTGCATCATAGCAAGTGAGTATCTTTAAAGGTAGAACTCAGGCAATGTTGAACATTTTTGTTGTGGCCTGCGAGGAATTTTGCCTAGTACTGATTCCCTTATTATCCCTAGGATTTTATGTTATTTTAACTCTGCCAAGACATTACATGATGTCAGGTACCAGCAAGAGTGGAGGAAGGGTTAAAGTATGTAAATAAGTATATAGTCAGGACTCTCCTACAGATATAGATAGATTTGGATAGCACTAACACATTGGTCAATCAGTCAATTTAATATTTTATCATTGGAAAAAGATAAATTAATCAGTTACAATGAATTCTTGAAACATTGATTATAAGCTACAATGATTTATGCATGTACTGATTAAGTTATAGTACTGTTTAATTAGTTTTAGTAAAGTAGAAGCTTAAATACTCAGTGATTGTAACTTACTAATGTAATTTACATGGCTATGCATGCGAAATTAAAGCACACTCCAGTGACCCCTGCCAGCCTAAAGACACAGATCTTGATGCCATCAACAGGTCGTTTCAATGGAGATTAATAGAATCATGTGAAAAAAAACCAATATTAGATAAGAGGAAGTGAATTGGGTCTTGTACAATATCAAAATGACTGTTCACAAGAGACTTAGCAGCATAAGGCTGTAATTAAAAACCAATCAAATTAGACTACAGTCATAGAATCATTGAATCCCTACTGTGTGGAAGCAGGCCATTCAACCCATTGTGTCCAGACTAACCTTCTGAAGAGCACCCCAACTCAGACCCAACCTTGTAACCCTGCATTCCCCACGGCCAAACCACCTGGCCTGCACAGCCATGGACACCACGGGCAATTTAATATGGTCAATCCATCTAAATTGCACATCTTTGGACTGTGGGAGGGAACCAGTGCATCCAGAGGAAACACAACTATATATGTGGAGAATGTTTAAACTCCATACAGACAGTTGCCCAAAGCAACTCTGTGTCCCTTGTGCTATGAGGCAGCAATGCTCATCACTGAGCCACCGTGCTGCACCCCTACACCCTCTCCAACCTCCAGCACACACACAAACAGCCACCACTCTCCCCCAGACTAGTCTGGCTCTGACTGGGAGTTGGTGTGCTAGTCAGAAAAGGGCGAAAGTTTGAAGCTTCATAAAAGCCCTATAGATGAATTTGTGTGTTAAAGTGCCAAGAGCTTCTCTATATGCTCAGAAACACCAACACCAGAGAGAAAGAAAAAGGACTTATAGCCAAAGGACTTAGAGTTTGTTAAGTATAATTTTACTTTCTAATGAACCTTCTGGAATTGCTATCAAAGCTTTCTGTTTACTTAACTATTTTTAGTCTTTTTGAATGAAGAGTTAAGGTTAAATTTACTTTTACTGAGTATCCTAAAGGATTATTAGATGGTTACAGAATAGGGAACAATGGTTCCAGCAAAATAAGAGGGGGTACAAAGTCCAGATTATATTTCATTCTCCACGACAATTGGATACCATGCTAATAATGTTTAATTTATGGTCCTTAAGGGTAAGTTACTTAGACTACGATAAAATTGTTTAGTTTCTCCACATGTATAATGATATAAAATATTTAGCACTTTGATTTAGAATTGTAATTGGTAATTAATAGTAATCATTGGACTGTTGCCCTTTAACCTGGAGACAGTTCCCCTAGAGAATCCATGACCTGAGCAAAGTGAGTAAGCGAAGTGGTATATTATCAGTTATCATGCTCCACATTTTGACTTTCCTGGCCTTCTCCTGCACAGAGTTGCTCAGACAAACACACCTTTCAGCTCCGCTCAGTCATTTCTCTGTAATCACCTCAAATCCCCTTGTAAACACCCAACACTCATATTCAGAAACTTCTCCTCTCACGCCTCACAGTGATCCCCCTTAAACATTTTCCTTCCCGACTCTGCACACAAACCAATATCAGCATGCACAAGACCCTGTGTCAGTTACAAAAGAAGACAGCACAAAATTTGATGAAGCAGAGAGACCTAGGGTGGTGGAGATCAGGGGGAGAGGCATCCAAGCACAGACACCTTTTCAACCACTGATAATACAGGGATCTCCTTCAATAAGGAGGAGGGCTTGTTCTCAGAGATTGCACATGTGAAACTGCTGAAGAACTGGTGTTCAAGCATCTGGAATGAGTAGATCCTCTGTCTGTTGACACTGTGTTTGGAATCTTGCCTCCTTCCAGCTGAATCTCTAACTATCTCATCTGCCCTATGGAAGTACATGTGACTGACGTTACACAACACTGGAAGTCAAGTCCCAATTTTCCAGGAGTCATCACAAAAATTTAAGAATTTTTTGAAAAATGTGCATTATTCCCCAATTTACCTGTATTTCAGACCTAGGTTGAGAAAAAGCATGGACCAGATTTCTGTCCTTAACAATAATTACTATTTATTACAAAAATATAGACTCTGGCTACAGGTATATAATTATGAACTATTGGCACTTAGCTCGACTAGTTAAAACTCTAACCTCTTTGTAAAGTCTGCCTTACCTACTCACTTTACACACACATGTGTATATACACACTGGAAAAAATAGATGGGTGTTATAGTGGTGGGCCACAAAACCAGGAAGGCAGTTTAATCTAATCTGAAAGAACTGCAGTTGCTGTAAACTGAAGACAAAAACAGAAATTGTTGGAAAAACTCAACAGGTCTGGTAGCATCTGCGGAGAGAAATCAGAGTTAACATTTCGGTTCGAGTGACCCATTTTCTCATCTGAGGAAGGGTCACTCAACTCAAAACATTAACTCTGATTTCTCTCCACAGATGCTGCCTGAGCTGCTGAGCTTTTCCAGCAATTTCTGTCTTTGAAGTAGTTCATAGGACTTGCTGAGATGGTTCTTGTGTTTATCAGAACATTGTTTCCTGGTCTTCCTTCTTAGGGTGCTTTCGCTTGTTGGCAGGAGACACAGGGTGGCTGGTTCACACTTATAAAAGGTCTCTTGACACATCAATTAAAAATCATAGCTTCTAATGCCTGAAGTAAAGGTAATTTGATTTTCTTCTACTTGAATTGGCTTTTATTGCACAGTAAAGAGAAGACTCCTTAGCTGGCAAAGGTCTGACAGCTTCTCCTTGCCTTGTTTACAGATCCAAGATATTCAGCTACCTAAGAACCAACCACACTGCTGTTGACAGGCAGTAAGACTTTGTCATTGGTAACTGGTCACTAATCTACAGACCAGACAGCTACTTGTTGCCTGTTGCATTACCATTCATATACACCGTTGGACCCAGTCCATTTGTACTTCCTCCCACTACTGTTTGGTCCAGCAGCAGTACAAAAGTGCTTACAACGAGTCTTGAGTTACTTGTTTTTTAAAAACTGCAGCAATCTTTGGTTTTTAAAAGGTTTTTGTCTCTCTGCATTCCAGTGAGAACAGTTAGACATAGAACATAGAACAGTACAGCACAGTACAGGCCCTTCGGCCCATGATGTTGTGCCGAACTTTTACCCTAATCCTAAGGTCTATCTAACCTCCACCCCTACGTTATACTATCATCCATATGCCTATCTAATAGCCACTTAAATGCCCCTAATGAGGCCAACTCCACTACCTCTCCAGCAACGCATTCCACGCCCCGACCACTCTCTGAGTAAAGAATCTACCTCTGACGTCTCCCCTATATCTCCCCTATACCTCCACTCACTTTAAAACTTTGTCCCCTCAAAATAGCTACCTCCAGCCTAGGAAAAGGTCTCTGGCTGTCTACCGTATCTATACCTCTGATCATTTTGTACACCTCTATCAAGTCACCTCTCATCCTTCGTCGTTCTAAAGAGAAAAGCTCGAGCTCTCTCAACCTGGATAGCATGATGAAGGGTTGACTGTATTCTTATTGCTCTCAGACAAATGTCAATTGAAACACTGAGTCTTGTAAAGGTAGAAGAGGTTGACTATTGAAGTAAAGAGCTCATGTTATATTTTTAGCAATGGTCAACCCAATTTCTCACATTTCAGCTCAAAACTGAGCCATTGTTGACAATTTGCTTGAGTAGGATACTTCCTTATTCATTTTGTGTTTGTTTCCCAACTCCAATTTTTCTCTTCCTCTGAGAAGTATTTTGGTTAACACTGGGATTGTGTTCATCAGCTGTACTCCGGTAGCTTGCTGAAAGGGTAAGATTTCATGTTAAACCCATGTAATGAGTGATGGCAGACATAATTGCATTTCTCAATGGCACCCTTAATATATCTAGATCCAACAGAGTTTACTGAACACTGTTCTGAAGGGACAGCACCCTTAAAGACTGAGGTCGATGGCATTAACCTACCACTGTCCCAGTTTCAGTAATTTCAGCACAGCCCAACAATTGAGTTTGCAGTTAGCATAACATAATTGGTAACTGTGATGTAGCGTAAATTAACTGAATGAACTTTAGACTACAAGATTAAATGAAAAAAAGAAAGAATTGCATTTCTTGAGTGATTTTCATGACAATAGCTTTTAAGACAGGAAGCACAATAGTCAGCGATGCTTGCATGTGACACTGAGCTATGCAGCAGGAATAATAAGAACATGCCTGAGTATTTGGAGAACTGGAGAAAAGCAGGGATATGAGGATCAGTACATCCAGAGATCTAATATAATTGACTGTCAGTTTTTGCCTCAGGAAGTGGAGCAGAGTGAAGATCTAAAGATTGTGGGTAAAGTATTTCAAGTACTTGGTAGTACCGACAAGTTTAGGAGATAATCACCTAACCTCCCAGACAAAGGACACAATTACTCCTTCATAGTAGATTTGTGCTCGTCAGCATCTTTTGTGAGAAGCTGTGCTTGATCTTTGTGTTATATCTCGAATGAACAGTGGGATGTTTGATCATTCACACTTGAAGGGAGAGGAGCCATGGTAAATGCCCATTTTGAGAATAGAGAATATATGATGAAAATCTGGTTACAATTTCAAAATATAAACTATCCAATCTCAGCAGCATTTCAGGGATAACTGAATCTACATTTCAGATGCAAACATTTATATTTCCACTAACAAGGTGGTTGCTGTTTATTCAAAATTTCAGCAACAAAAAACATTTTAATTGCAGCAGAGCCAGGCTTCCCTGGTCTTGTGGGAAGTTCTCAACACTTTCCCCCCCAAGTCTATCCTTCAACAAACACGGTAAGTAAAATATTTGGCTAACTAGCTGAGGGTTGGTATATAAGTGGTCAAAACAAAATTCCTATAACATCCCAGATGTTGGTGGTCACAAATTGAAAAACTCCTCAAAATGGTTGCGGCTATAAGCTGTTTTGTGTGTTTAAAGCCATCAGTAATGTTGGGCTTGAGTTAATGGCAGTCCAATGATGGGTTTGAAGATCAGGGCTTCAGAAAAATACAACACATGGCCTGCCTGTCACCTTACAACATACACCCAACGTGTCCACTATTCTCAGTGTGGCCCATTCACCTCAAATGGGGCTTTAATATGCTATTTAAGGGATATGAGAGTATTTCATTCCACTCCCACCATTATTTTATCCACAGCGGGAAGATGCTAACCTGTCACATTTTACCAGGCAAGCCGATATTGAGCAAGAAGGGGAGGACTCCTGGAGGCATCACACACCCCTTCCCCCCATTTTGTAACTCCTCCTTTGACCAACTCCTCCTCTACCTCCGCCCCCTTCCTCTTTCATTTTCCATGTTAGAACCTGCCCATCACACCATGTTGGCATTCCAGAATTAACTGAAAGCCAGCTTCCATAGCCTCCTCTTCTTCAGGGACTGGCTGTATTACGAGCAGTGACCCATGCATAAACCTACAACACTGCTGGGACTACAGAGATGCTGACCAATCAGGAATTGTTCCTCAAAAACTCAACCTGAGCCATTCAATAACCCACAGTATAAAATGGCCTTCTCATAGTCACTCTTCTGACAGGATTTTAGTTTTTGGAGACAAGCACAGGGCCCCATAAAACTCACCTCATACCATGGGCAGAATCTAATGTTGGAGTCGACCCTGAGGCATGGGGATTGGGGCTGGATTATCTGGCAGGAACATTCACATGTTGAGTCTGTTGCCTTCTTGGTTTTCCTACACTACACTTCCCTCCACGGTGGAGGGATTAAGCATGGCCTTCTCAACACAGCACTAATTGGGGCTGTTGCGTTGCCACTTAAGGACCACTTAAGAGCCAATATCCTACCACACTAATGTATACCTAGGAGTGAACAGGACCATTTCATACAGTCAAATCAGCAGGTAAAAGTTGCTGCCTGCAGCCTATGAGTGCTGTTCCTCCTCCTCAGATACTCTGTGGTCAACAGAATGATCCACTGGGGCAAGTAAGGGATCCAAAGGTAGCTGCCATCTTGGTCTTGACTGTCCCCTTTACCACTGTGCCTGTCTCACTTTCCCCGATCACCATTTTAACCAGCATGCACTAAAAATTAACCCATGAGCTGCAAAAATTATCATAAACAGTTACACTCAATTCTCTGGTAAAAAATTAGCATGAAATCAAAATTGCCATTTTTTTCAGATTGATTTCTACAGTTTTGAGTAAAACCAGTTCATTTTTAGCAAAGTGAATTCTACCAAACACTTCATTCTGCCTTCATTAAAACTGAGCATGTCCTTTGAAAACCTAATTTCTAGACAGAGCAATCTGACTAAATAGCCAATTAAGGCAGCAAAAAGTTATTCAATGAATGCCAAAATATTTTGGGATTGAAAAATTAACATACCAGCCACCACACCTGTTTGGAGGTATATTTTAATCTATCTGTTTTTAGATAGTTTGTCACATCTCTTTAAGCAGATGAGTCTTGAACCCAGGCTTCTGTCTGAGAGGCAGGGATACCACCACTTCACCACAAGAGCCCCTTACTATACAATGGGTTGCTATTGCAATGCCAGGACCAGAACTGGTCTCCATTGAGTGTTCCTGACTTGTAATTGAAAATCCAGCCCAAGTTCTTACGATGTTCTTCAGCCCACGAATCTGGTTTTACAGTGGAAAATGAAGTTTTGCCATTTCTCAAAGCAGATTTGGTTATTTGTCTCCAAAACAGCCACTTTAAAATGTTTTGTATTTACTTGAATAAGGTAAAGTTGTCATTGTTCCAGAAGACCAAAGGTTATTATCTCATGAAAGAGATGACTGGTAATGGTTTAACCTGAGAGTCACCATGCTTCAGATGAGAGGAAAGGTTGAGGAAGAGTGTCTTTCATGATAATCTCAGCCAGTGCCAGAATTGAACCCATGCTCCTGGTGTCTTTACCCTTATTTCAATAATGGTAACTAATAACCAATTACATTAATAGCACCACACACAGCCATAGTTTAGATCAGTTTAAAAAGAAACAAAAAAGCCAATCACTTGTTGATTGTCTTGTAGCTGAAAAATGTCCTCAATCTTCAGTAATTACCTGCAATGGAGGGACTAGACCTGGACAGACAGTTGGAGCCATCTTCCTGTCCTTGTTTCCAATTCCCCTAACCCCATCTCCCCATGTCCCCAACACAGAAAATTCCCCAAACAACATTTCCAGTGGACAAGCACCCATCCTGGGGGCAGGGTCATTGACCCAGCAGCAGCCATGGCCTCGACCCAGGTGCCACCAAATTCTGGAGCTGCCAACCACAAACTGGCCAGCAACTCATAAAAACTGGGACTTCCTACAGGGTCCAGCTCTTATATCCAGTAGAAAGGATGCAAGCAACCAATCAGCTGCCTGATTGTCAGAAGATCCTGCAGTCTTCCCATCTCTGTAGCTCACGGTCATCCCTCCTGATCTTTCACTTTCAGACTTAGTTTAAAAACGGGAAGTTCCTAGCCCAGGAATTTGTAGATAGGAAACTATTTATTCAATGAACAACTTACTGAGCCAAAGAAATCATTGATAACCTTTAAGAAAAAAAAATCAAATATACTTTAACATGATCATATCTTCAAATAAGACATCATTTAAAGAAGTAACATTCCATCTAGCTTCAGGTTTTGATCAACATAACTATGTGAATATTTGATTTGAAAAAGAAAGAAACAGCTTTTCTGAGATTAGTTTTCTGCTAATTAGATAGGGAGCTTTGAGATTTTCGCTACAAGTGTTTAACATTTGACCTTTTCAGATCACCGCTGCCTTTTTGAATAAAATGTGAACATAGAGATCACACTGTGGTCTTGGACAGCTTATAGCATTGTAGGCAATTGAGATTCCCACTGATGCAATTATCAGCACAGGTTTTAGATCATTTACAATAGTACTTTGAGCCAGAAAGTAATAACTCCACATTATTTTGGCTTTTTAATTGAGCATGGTTGGTGTTAATATTGTTATGAGAAATTCAGTCAAGATACCGGCTAACATTTTGTCCACTTTAGTTTCCCAGCCTCTGGAAGCCTAAGGCTTGCAAACACATTCCCATATCCAATTTTTTTTCTCTCCTGTAACTTTATAATCAACAATTTTATGGGCAGTGAACTATACAAATGTTGCTCTGAAATACATGTTTACAGCACAGTTGCAGGAAATTTCTCTAAAAGTCCAATGTAGGTAATAACAATGTACTTAAGAGTCTGCTACTGAGTTGAGTCTTGTCAACAAAACTTCTGGTCATTTAGAAAGAAAGTTATTATCTGATTTTCCATGGCTTAATGTCTCTGCTGTGGGTTTCCTCTCAGAAGAATACAGGAACGGTGATTACAAACTGGCTGAAATCCGACCCACTTAGCTATATTCCAATGTAATATCCCTTAAAATGGGAGAAAAAGCCATGCACACCATGTTTGGATAGAGAAACTGAACCAAGCGCGTGCATTTAAGATTGGCACGTGACCTCACCACAAGAAGTATGAATAGATTTAGGAGTTGATTTCATTTACAAGTTTCTATTCTCTCAATTGTGCTTCAATGGATTATGGAATATTGACAATCCAAAAGCAGGCAAGGTTCTGACCATACTGTGCTTGTAATGTTTTGACCAGGTGACTGAAGTTCTATGTATCACTGATGCCAGTCTGCAGTCAATTTGATGCACTTCACATAATAGCAAGAAATGGCTGAAGTCATTGGATACTACAAGGCCTAGGGGGCTGATAACATTCTGGTAATAGTACTGAAGAATTGTACTCCAGAGCTAGCTGTGCCCCTAGCCAAGCTGTTCCATAGATAGAAAGTAGGCATATACTCATCAATGTGAAAAATTGCCCAGACATGTCATCTTCACAAAAAGAGGGATAAATCCAAAATGAAAGAATTATCAACTATGTTACCAAGTAGCGCTTGCTTAGCAATACCCTGCTCACTGATGCTCTGTTGAGGTTCCACCAGGGCCACTCAGCTCCTGACCTCATTATAGCCTGGTTCAAAAATAGGCAGAAAAGCTGAATTCCAGAGGTGAGGTGAAATGAGAGTGACTGCCCTTGATGTCAAGGTTGCATTTGACCATGTAGTATCAAAGAGCCCGAGTAAAACTGCAGTCAATGTTAATTAGACTGAAAACCTTCCCACCAGTTGGAATCAAAATTAACACAAAGGAAGATAGAGATAACAAGGTGCAGAGCTGGATGAACACAGCAGGCCAAGCAGCATCAGAGGAGCAGGAAGGCTGACGTTTCGGGCTCGAAACGTCAGCCTTCCTGCTCATCTGATGCTGCTTGGCCTGCTGTGTTCATCCAGCTCTGCACCTTGTTATTTGAGATTCTCCAGCATCTGCAGTTCCTGCTATCTCTGAAACAAAGGAAGATAGCTCTGGTTGTTGGAGATCAGTCATCTCAGCTCCAGGACATCTTTGCAGGGGTTCCTCAGGACAGTGCTCTGAGACGCAGCCCCTTTCAGCTCCTTCATCTATGACCATTCCTCCATTAGAAGTTCAGAATTGGGGATATACTCTGATGATTGCACAATGTTCAATGCCATTTGTGACTCCTCAGAAATTGAAGCCGTCCATGACCATATGCAGTAAGACCAAGACAACATCCAACAAGAGAGAATCTATTACCACTTGACACTCAATGGCATTACTATCACTGAATCCCCGCTAACAACATCTTGGAGGTTACCATTGACTGGAAACTGCACTGTACTAGACTTATAAGTACGGTCATAGAGGATAGGAATTCTGCACCAAGTAACTGATTGCCTGTATCCTAAATGTCTGTTAACAATTCTCAAAGTACAAGTCAGGAGTGTGAAGATATAGTCTCCATTTGCCTGAATGTGTACAGCTGCAATACACTCAAGATGTTTGACACGATTCAGGAAACAGCAGCTTGATTGTCACCCCATCCATCCCATTCATCACCAACACAAAGTGACAGCAGTATGTACCATCAACAAGATACACTGCAGTAACCCGTCCAAGCTATTTTGATAGCGCCTTCTGAATCCATAACCTCCACTACCTCGAAGGCAAAACACATCCAGATACATGGGAAAACCATCACCTGCAAGTTACCTTCTAAGTCACACACCACCCTGATTTGGAATTATCTCACCATTCCTTCACTGTCTCTTAGGCAAAATCTTGGAACTTCCTTCCTTGCAACACTGTGGGTCGGCAGCTGTTCAAGGCAGCAGCTCACCACCACTTTCTCCAAGGCAGTTAGAAGTACTGTTGGTGAATGACTTGGGGGCACAAGTGGAGAATGTAGAAGTGTATTCTAATACACTGGAATATGATAATGGATAACAATAATGAATACACTATTGTTGTGCAGCCTGAATCAACCATTAATAAGACATGGATGTCCTTCTGAGCACAAAGTTTGATAATTATTGATGAACTAATCCACCAGTTGTATCGGAATTGATGAAATTTACCATGTTACATGAAGGCTCATTCAATAGGAAGTCAACAAAATTATGCATGAGAAGAGCTTGCCTTAGCAACCTATTTCAGTCTGTAACAGCTTTAGCTGTCCTATGCTCCAAGCCTCTCTAAAAATGCATGAGATGGTGTGGTATTAATCATGCAGATCAAAAAGAAAACATTTCCTATGTCTACCATTCTATAAGATCATGGCTGATCGGCTTGTGTTTGCGTTCCACATTCTTGTCCACTCCTGATGGCTTTTGATTCCCTTACCTAACTAGAATGTATCCACCTCTGTCCTAAAAATGACCTCAGCTCCACTGCCTTCGTAGGCACAGATTTCCAAAGTTGCACAACATTTGAAAAAAAATTCCCCTGACCTCGTTCTGAAAGGGCAATACTAAATTAAAACTATGGGGCCTAATTCTGGACTCGCCCTCATAAATAAATATCCTTTCCTCATCCATCTTTTGAAGTGTACAAAGCCCTGCACGGTTTTTAATTAAATTGTCCCTCACTTAGCTGGAATGAAAACAAGACCAGACATCCAATCTTCCTTCAAAAGACAACCATTCATATCAGTTATCAATATAATAAACCTCCTTTAAACTGCATGCAACACATTTACATTTTTCCTTAAATAAGACCACCAAAACTGTGTACAGTGTAAGATCTGGTTTCACCACTGTCCTGTGAAGTGAAGTATATAAGTTCTACCCATACAGCCTCACAAGATGTCTTCTCTTAGCGCAGCTGTGACATTCTCCTTAATCGGTAATGCAACTCCATCACTCCTTTTACATCCCTCTCTGTCTCACCTGACAATTGTAAACCCTGGAATGTTGAGCTGCCAGTCTGCTTTTCTCTCAACCAAGTTTCTCTAATGGTTACGACATCGTTGTTCCATGTACTAATCCAGGCTCTAAGCTCATCTGCCTTGTCTGTTTACTCCTTGCATCAAATTTAATACACTTCAGACTACCAGTCCTGCCATATTCATTAACCTGGCCCTGCCTGTTGTTCCTATTAGAGTTACATGATTTAGCCTCTCCCTTCTCTTCAATCACTCCACATGCTAATCTACAGCTCTGGTTCCCACCCTCCTGCCACACTTTTTTAAACCCTCCCAAGTGGTACTCACAAAACTTCTTGCAAGGATGAAGATGCCCTGCCAGTTTAGGGTCAACCTGTCATTGCTGTACAGGCTCCGTCCACACTGGAATAGATCCCAATGATATATATATCTGAAGTCTTCACTCTGGCACCAGCTCTTTAGCTGCGCATCCAATTGTATTATCTTCCTTTTTCTGGCCTCACTAGCATGTGGCACAGGGAGTAATCCCGAGATTGCAGCCCTAAAGTTTCTGCTTTTCAACTTTCTACCTAACACCCTAAATTCCCTTTGCAGAACCTTATCTTTCTTCTTGCCTATGTCATTTGTACCAATGTGGACCACGACCTCCAGCTGCTCACTCTCCCCTTTCAGAATGTCCCATACCAACTCAGAGATATCCTTGACCCCAGCACCAGAAACACCTATCTGCGATCCTGCCTATAGAGACCCCAACTCTACTGCTTGCCTACACTTCAACCCTCCCTGCTGTCCAAAAGAGCTTGAGTACGTGATAATAAACCTAATTCTAATCCTGGTGCCACTGATCTGGCTGCTTTCCCCTGAGAGGCCATTCCCCCAACAGTGTCCAAAATGATGTACTTGTCTGAGAGTGGAATAGCAACAGGGGATTCCTGCACTGTTTACTTGCACCTCACGGTGGTGACCCATTTATCTGGTTGAACCTTTGGTGTAGCCACATCTTTGAAGTTTCTATAAAACTTTCTGCCCCCTATATGCTCTTCAGTGTGTCCAACTGCCATTCCATCCAATTCATGGCTTCTGAGAGAAGCTACAGGCGGACACACTTCCCGCAAGTGTAGCTGTCAGGGATATTTGGCTTCTCTCTGATCTCCCACATCTCATATTAATGGAATTTTGGACTTCATTGCAAAAAGATTTCAGCACAGTAGTAGTGAAGTCCTATTTCAATTGTATTGGAACTTGTCTATGGCTAGTCTGTACAGAAGTATTGTGTGCTATTTTGATTTCCTTGCCTCAGGAAGGATCTTATTGTCATAAAGGAAGGTTTGTCTTATGAAGAGCAATTGAATAATCTGGACCTGTATTCTCTACAGTTTCAAAGAACAAGAGATGATCTCATTGAATTCTGTAAAGTACTAAAGAGCTAGGCAAAGTAGTTGCAGATGATTCACCTGGTTGCAGAGTTTGGAACAAAGGGGCACAACTCAAAACTAAGGGGGTGCCACTTAGATCCGAGATAAGGGGATTTTTGTTTTTTACACAGAGGGTTGTGAATCTATGGAATTCTCTACCCTGGAGGGCTGTGAAATCTCAGTCCTTGAATATATTTAGAGAATATATTCTCTATATACTATATTTCTGACTATCAATGGGATTGAGGGTTATGGTGTTAGTGTGGTGAAAGAGAGTGAAGTTGTAGATCAGCCATGATGGATTAAATGGTGGAACGGACTTGATGAGCTGAATGGCTTACTCCTATTCCATGTTCATTGGTACAGCGAGAGATTAGGAAGCAAATTGTACGTTAGCCTTCATGACAAAGGGGCTGGGCTCTTAGAGGAAGGCAATTTCACTCAGAATATACAGTGTGAGATCATAGCCAGCATTTTTTTTCATAGAATCCCTACATTGTGGAAGCAGGCCATTCAACCCATCGAGCCCAAATTGACCCTCTGAAAAGCATCCCACCCAGACCCACCCTCAACCCTATCCCTGCATTTCCCACCCTAGACACTATGGGCAATTTAGCATTGCCAATCCACCTAACCTGAACATCTTTTGACTGTGGGAGGAAACCAGAGCACCCAGAGGAAACCCCCACAGACACAGTGAGAATGTGCAAACTCCACACAGTCACCCAAGGCTAGAATCAAATCCAGGTCCTTGGTTTTGTGAGGCAGCAGTGCTAACCACTGTGCCACAATGCCACCCCTGCATAACAGCTGATGAACACAACAAGCTATCAGCACAAGTGCCAGCATGGGATTCGAACCCATGCCTTTTTAGTGACTAGAACCTGAATCCAGCGCTTTTGACCACTCGGCCACACTCCTGTAAATAAGAACTGCTCCTGGTGAGATACACAGGTTTGTCTCCTTGCCTCAGGAAAGTTATCCTCACTTTAGTTTGAGTACAAAACGTTTACTACATTCATCCATGGGATGAAACAGCTTTCCCATGAGAAAGGATGAAAGAGAAATGGCCTATATAGTCAGAGAGTCATACAGCACAGAAACAGACCCTTTGGTCCAACCAGTCCATGCAGAACATAATCCCAAACTAAACTAGTCCCACCCACCTGCTCCTGGACCATATTCCTCCAAACTTTTCCTATTCATGTACTTACCCAAATTTCTTTTAAACATTGTAATTGTACTCACATCCACCACTCCCTCAGGAAGTTCATTCCATACGTGAACCATCCCCTGTGTAAAAAATTTGTCCCTGTATCTTTTTTTAAAATCTCTCTCCTCTTGCCTTAAAAATGTGTTCCCTGGTCTTGAAATCCCCCATCCTAGGAAAAAGACAACTACCATTAACTCTATTTATATCCCTCATTATTTTATAAACTTCTACAAGGTCGCCTCTCAATATCTGTAAAAGTTGGAAGAATGAAAGATTATGATATAGAGACAAATAACTTCTTCACAGAATGAAAGGGTAGATGGCTGGAGACATTTTTCCCCTGGCTGGAAAGTTTGTCCCACAAACAACAGTGTCTTAAGGACCGATAATCTGTTTTTTGTTTATGTTGACTGAGAAATAAATATTTAGCTAGTGCATCAGTGATAACTACCCTGCTCTTCTTCCAGAGTGACACAGGATCTTTTAAATTTAACTGCAAGAGTAGACAAGCTTCTGTTTAACCTTTCATCTGAAAGAAAGGTGATTCCTTCAGTGCAGCGCTCCCTCATCAACTTTTATGCTCAAATACCAAAAGGTGACGTGAATCCACAACCTTCTGACTCAGAGGCAAAGGTGCTACCAACTGAGACAAGGTTGACACTCAAGACCATGATCAATAAGTTTTTGGGCCCTGAGGGAATCAAGGGATATGGAGGTAAGTCAGGAAAGTTGAGTTGATGTCTAAGTTTAGCAATGATCTCACTTAGAAAATGCTCATCTCTTTTGATTTTGCCCAAAGTGGATGTAAGACAGTGGAGAGTAGGGAAATATCACAAACATTAGTTTACCACTCAATTAATGAAAAGTTAGCATGTAACAATGCATTGAAGATTCTGTCAGTGGATGCCTACTATGTTGGCAATAAACATGATGCAGTCATTCTCCATCAGTCAGCCATACCTGTCAACCATGAATTATCAGAGGCTGGCTGCTGTGTGACAATGTAGATCCAACCTATATCTGGTTATTGACTTCCCTCCGTCAACCAGCCAAACATGGAACTATAGAGCCACCATGGAACAATGTGGACTAAGGGTCAGTTTCCCAAAAACAACAATTCCCTCCAATGACCCGAAAAACCTCAAAGCATGACTCCAAATTTATGGTGATCTGTTGTATCCTCCACGACCTCACTAATGTGATCAGGCAGCTCACACCAGTAGAACGTCAGAGAGCACATATGGAGGAAGAGGGTGGGTGGAGGGTAGGGGTCAATAGTGCCAAAGAGGAGGAGGAGGAAATGGAGAAAGTATGTATGTATTAGGGACCCTTTTGCACCAGACAAATTATCTATCAGTAGTTTTTCAGACTAGGTTTTCCCTGAGATCTTATTCTCCACAATTCCACGCCTTTCAATCTATTTGCTGTGTACCATCCCAGGCTCCTCAGACCAAACTCCTGAAATAAAAGTCACAAATAAAAACATCATACCTATGACTCTGTCTAACATCACTTCCTAAAATACACCGCCCTCACACATTCCCTTCGTGTCGTGCTTTGAGGTGTCTTTATTTGACCAAATGCTCTCTCACAGTGCCATCCTGGTGGCTGTGAAAGGCTGCTGACATTCACTGCTGAGAACTTTAAGCATCTAAAAGGCAAAGCTTGGAACTGTACCATCTCAAACACTGCCATTACCACAGACCTCAGCAATCCAAGAAATCGGGTGGAGCATACATTTCCTTCCCCTTTGGAGCACTGGTATCCAAAATAGCGTGAAACTGCATGGAAGCAAGTAATAATCTAAGTCTACTTGTGCTGCAAGGAAAGCTGAAACATCAGCACCAGATGTCCGATCGAGGGTGGGTTCAGAAGTGTTGTCACAGACTTGTCTATCACTGTCACCCTGAAAAGCATGGACTCCCTTTACTCTCTGTTGGGCTGGCATGCAAACCAATATTGTCAACTCCCCAACCAAACCACCCTCACCCACGTCCTAACTACCATCCATTCATGCCCAATGATCCCACCTCTATTCCACCCTCAGATGTAGGTGCAATTCCGGTGAACGATTTGGAGGCTGAGAGTATTAGATTAATAAATGAACTCCTTCAATCTCATGTTGTGTTGCCTTTCTTCACAAGACAACACTGGCTGTTCAATTGGACCTTCTTTAGGAATGTCAACTGCAGAAGAAATCATCCTATTATCAATATCTAACATAGAAACTAACTGTGAATGTGTATTCTGCAAAAAAGTGTCATTTTTGAAACAATGGTAAAGCTACATTTTTTAATTCATTCATAGGATATGGGTGTCACTGGCCAGGCCAGCTTTCATTACTCATTCCTAATTGCCTAAAGAGCAGTTAAGTGTCAACCAGATTGTTTACTGATGGTGCTATACAAAAATGAGTAAAAATGCTCAACATCGTTTTGGAAAAGCTTACAGCAGACTTTCAGTCCCTTTTTATATGAGATGCTGTTGTTGTTACTGGTAACAGCTAGCGCTGTAATATGACGACATTATAATCAGAACCTCTCTGCAAAAAAGAATATAGCTATTCAGATTGTGGCCTTGTTTGATGGAGCTCTTAATAGTTTAACTGGGGAAATGTGGATATTAAAAATCAGCATGTTATAGCCTAAATGTGACACAATGAACACTTTTATAGTTTATCATCTTTTACATGTCATTGTTAGGACCAATTATGTGTTTCCATGTCCTTGTAAAGCTATCAGTAGGAGGCAAGAATTTGAATATTTCTGTGATTAGGAGAACAAAAATATTGTTCTCTAATTCATTAGCTTGATCTGGCATCTTATCTTCTATTGTACATTTCAGATCAAACAACCTAAACTTGTAGAAATCTGGCTGGGTGGGGGAAATGGTGCAAACAAACTCAATACCCTGGAGACTCATCTAACTGTGTTGCACTTGCTCATGAATATCTCCAACAACTGCCAGAGGGATATATCACAAAACCCACAGAATTGGTAAATAAAATATATCTAGTGCTGTTGTAATTAAACCCTGAAACTCTTAATGGTAGCAATTAAAAATTAAACTTGTATAGGTGAGAGTGAGAACTATGTTTTGTAACAGGATAGGGATAAGATTATTTAGCCTGTCAAGTTTGTTCTGCTATCCAGAAAACATGGTTAATATGATTTATGAGTTCCAAAAGTTTCATTACTGCTACACAAGCATGTGCAAACTAAATTATTTCAGTATATTTAAAGTTACAGTAAAATGTTCACCCTAAGGAACAAGTTACCTGGGAGAAAGCAGATGCAGTGGACTCATAATGCAATGCACCAGAAGGAAAGGGTGTAAAGACCAAGGCTTGGGGTTTACTGTTACCTGGGAAAGAGTGGAGACAGCAGATTTGCAAAGAAATACGCTGGGAAGTGAGAGGATAAAAACGAATTCAGGCTCAGGGTCTACAGTTATATGGGAGAGCACAGAGGGAACAGACTGATGTTTGGGTCTATTGTTACCTGGGAGATGGTGAAGGCAGCAGATAAAGCTTATAGCCTACTGTTAACTAGAAGGGGGTGGGGACAGATTACTACAGCTACAATTGTGTGCAGAAGAACAGGTTTGAAAAAAACCTCAAACTGTAACATTGAGTCATAAGTTGAGAAGGTGGTGAGTAGAAGATAGCAAGGACTGCAGATGCTGGAAGTCAGAGTCGATAAAATATGGAGCTGGAGGAGCACAGCGGGTCAGACAGCATCTGAGGAGCAGGAGAGTCAACGTTTTGGGTCAGGACCCTTCATTAGGACTTTTTAATTCTCTCCCTTCCCAGAGCATTTCCTGATGAAGGGTTCTGACCCAAAAGCTCCTGAGTACACTTAGTGACTGAGTCTAAACAAATGTAAATTTAAAAATGTGAACAATGAATAACAATTAACAAGCAAGTAGCTGAGGATTCTTGTATTTTTACTCGCTGTAGTTACCACTGCAAAGTTGTGTTTAGTATCATGGGTTTAGCAGTATTAGTGAGGTTTATTATAGGGAATAAATTTTATTTGCATCAGTAAAATTTTATTGGTATTGGGTACATTTCTTAGCATTAGTTTCATTTATTGGCAGCAACAAGGCTACTAATGAAGAAATAAAGGAATGGTAGAGTTGCTCTAACCACTCAAGTACATGTTCTGTCCAGTTCTTAAGAACTCCAATCAAGACACTTCCTATTTGTGCAGGGTTTTTAACTTGAGCAGCAGATGGCATCACTGTGGGACATATGTGAGGGTGAGAGCTACACACATAGCACATTTAAACATATCTCATCACAAAACTTAAAAGTGCACAGGATGAGATTAAATGATAAGGGGGGGATCCTATCAGAGACAGTTAAAATTAAAGCAGCAGATAGTATAACAGTCCTCTGAATACATCCCATTCTCTAATCTATATTCACGTCTGTACGAAAAAGGTTGCACAGAAAAGACCAGGAGCTTCAGGCGAATCAGTTTAACTTCAGTGATGGGAAAACCTCTAGAAATGATAATTTGGGACAAAATTAATAGTCTCATGGATTACCACAGATTAATGAAGGAAAACTAGCACGAATTTCTTAAGGGAATGTTGCACTTAATTAAATTGCTAGAATTTTTTCTTGAAGAGGCAAGACAGTGAGACGCTGAGTGCAATGCTGTGGATAATTGCATGAACTTCCAAAAGGCATTTGATACAGTGCTGCACAATCCCTGTGGAAACTCCGCTACAAACATTCCATCCTCTGAAAAATATCTATTAACCACCAATTCCCATTTCCTATCTTTCAGCCTGCAATACCAAAAGCTGTTAAATCAACTCCAGGATTCATTAATCTCAGTATCATAGAGTCCCTACAGTGTGGAAACAGGCTATTCAACCCATCAAGTCCACACGAACCCTCTGAAGACCATCCGACCTGTACCTACCCCATCACTGTAATGTTGCATTTCCCATGGCTAATCCACCCAATCTGCACATCCCTGGATACTACAGACAATTTAGCTTGGCCAATCCACCTAATTTGCACATCTTTAGACTGTGGGAGGAAACCAAAGCACCCAGAGAAAATCCACACAGACATGGGGAGAATGTGCAAACTCCATACAGACAGTCACCTGAGGGTGGAATCGAACCCAGGCCCCTGGCACTGTGAAGCAGTAATACTAACCACTGTGCCACCCTATCAGTAAGTCATATAGTCTAAATGAATGAATGAATATAGATATGTAAGATGAAAATAAATTAAGTCTTCAGATAAGTTTCATTTTTATAATGAGCGTGCTTCTCGCAAAGAATATTATGAACTCTTCACTTTGAAGGCAACAAAACAACTTATAATTGCATATTGCCTTTAATTTAAAAAGGCACTTCAAAAAAATGGACACTCAGGAAGGGGAAGATTAAGTGGGACGATAAAGAGAAGTGGTCAGGAAGCAAGGAGGTCAAGGAAGGATTCCAGACAAAAAGGAAGCTGATAGTTTGACTACCAATGAGGGAGAGAGAGAGAAGGTTTCATAGAAACCAAAATTAGGGAGACAATTTGCTCTGGTAGAGATTACACAGATAATAATGGATAGAACAGCGAAGACAAGGATGGCTCATCCATGCAAGGATTTCTAGATGAGAATAAGGGCTTCCAAGTTTTCAAAAATAGTTCCAATGGTACTGAGTGCTAGCCAGGGCGAAAGTGGGGAATGAACAGTTCTGCAGCACTGCAGAAACTAAAAACGATTAATCATATAAATACTGTGAGACAAAAAGGACCGCAGTTGCTGGAAGCCAGAGCCTATAGGTGTGAGGCTGGAAAAGCACAGCAGGTCAGACAGCATCTGAGAAGCAGGTAAGTCAATGTTTCGGGCCTGAAACGGTGACTTACCTGCTCCTCCGATGCTGTCTGACCTGCTATGCTTTTCCAGCCTCACACCTATAGATATATAAATACTGTGGCTGCAACAGCAGGTCAGAGGCCAGAAAACTTGCAGTGCGTAACTAAACTCTCAACTCCCCAAAGCCTGTTGTCTTTCTACTAGGCACAAATCAGGAGTGTGATGGAACACTTTCCCTATTCTTGCCTGGATGGGTGCAGCTCCAAAGACACTCAAGAAGTGTGACACCATCCAGGCCAAAGCAGCCCACTTGAATGGCATCACATCCACAAACATCCACTCCCTCCATCGCCAATGCTCAGTAGCTGCTTTTGGAAGATGTACTGCAGAAATTCACCATAACTTCTTAGACAACACCTTCTAAATCCACAAACACATCCTTCTGGAAAGATGAGGGCACAAATACATGGGAACACTATTACCTGCAAGTTCCCATCCAAGGCATTCATCATCCTGGCTTGGAAATACATTGCCATTTCTTCAGTGTTGCTGGGTCAAAATCCATCCCTAATGGCATTGTGGGTCTACCTACAGTAAATGGACTGCAGCAGTTCAAGAAGTCAGTTCACCACCACTTTCTCAAGGACAACTAGGATTAGCAATAAATGCTGACCCATCCAGCAATGCCCACAGCCCATGAATTAATATTTTAAAACACTGAATGCTTCGAGGGATTGAAGGCTAAACAAGGTTGCTGAACACAGAATTGATGGCCACTGAAGTTTATAGTTGTTGTAATATATGGAAGGCAAAGGTCTGAGAATGGTTAAGAAAAAAAGTGTTAATTAAAAAAAAACTAGATTTCCTACCTTGATCCAAACTTAAAACAGATGGAATAAAACAAGAAAATCATATTACCTGCTTGTACAGTTCTCAATCCTCTTTTGAAAACCATTATTTAATCTGTAGCCTGCACCCTTTCAGGAAGTAACTGTTAGATCATATATTTGCACATATTTAAAAATAATTATCCCTATCTCCCCTCTAATTTTTTTTTCACCAATTATTCTTCATCTGTGTCCTCTTGTTACAGATCCTCCTATCATTGAAGCCAGTTGCCCCTCATTATTTTAACTTTTGCAGTGCTGCCACAAAGTCCCCACTGCAGCACTGCTAATTCCCCTCTTTGGTTCTGGCTATCTCTCACTGGCAGGAGAAGTATTTTTGAGAGCTCCGCATTTCCAATAGCCTCATTCTCCAGGAAAGTGAGAGAGAATTGCAGTAGGGTTGTAATGCGCAGCAAGTCATGTTCCCCCATCACCTCTGTGCCGCCTAAACTACCTTTGCTCCTGGATAAGCAATGCCTTGATTTTAAATTTTTTCTTTTCAAATCTTCCTTTACCTCATCATTTCCCACCTATGAAATCTTCCACAGCCACACAACCATACAAAAACCTGTGTTCATCTGATTCTGTTCACTTGAATATCCTCGATTTTACTTGCAGCCATGTCTAAGTAAGTCAAGGCCATTTCCTCCATAAACTCCTTCATCTCTTTGAAATTTTCCAACTTCTAAATTCCCATCAAAACATACTTCTTTGACAAAGCTTTTGGCCACTTTCCCCATTTTGTCTCATGTGTTCCAGTCTCAAAATGTTTAATGCTCCTGTGAAATATCCTGACATATTTTGTTACGCTAAAGGTGCTATATAAATAGCAGTTGTTGGTTAAGAAAAGTGGACAGAGATCAGAGAGCTGACTTCTCGTGAATATCTAATTGTTCAAAGCTGGGATAAGTGCACAGTTAAAAGAATCAGTGCCAAAAGAGAGGCCCAGGCACAAGTGAAGGCAGAATGGTGTAGACTGGGGATGGTGCATGGAGGAGGTAGTAGCAGTAATGCATGCAACACAGGTTGTCTTGGCATCAAATAGGATGGAGACTTTAACGCTCAGATCAGAGTCTTATAACAAATTAAAGTTGCATCAGCCTGAGAAATTAGCTGATGAGGTGAAAGGAGATATTGGCAATCAGAGTTTTTGATAGAAACAAAACATAGCTTCCTCATGTTGTACTGGAAAGTTAAGTTTAACTTGACCCAGACAACACTGAGACAATCAACTATCAGAGAAAAGTTGTGAGAACACAAAACCTGGATGAGAACCTGACTTCATTACAGCCTTGGTTCAAACAAGGACAAAAGAGCTGAATGCCTGATATGAGGTGAGAGTGACAACTCTTGACATCAAGGCTGCATTCGACCAAGTGTGGCATCAAGGAGCCAGAGCAAAACTGAATTCAATGAGAATCAGGTGGCAAATTCTCCACTGGTTGGTGTCATGCCTGGCACATAGGAAGATGGTTGTGGTTTTGCGGTCAGTATTCTCAACTCCAGGACAACTCTGCAGGAGTTTCCCAGGGTAGTGTCCTAGACCAAACCATCTTCAACTGCTTCATCAATGATCCTCCCTCCATTGGAAGTGGGGATGTTCACCGATGATTGTACAATGTTCAGCACCATTCATAACTCCTCAAATACTGAAGCAGTCCATGTTCAAATTCAACAAGATCTGGACAATATCTGGGCTTGGGCTAACAAGTGGTAAGTAACATTCATGTCACACAAACATCAGGCTGTGGCCATCACCAATAAAAGGCAATCTAACTACTGCTCCTTGACATTCAATGGTATTACCATCACTGAATGCCCCACTATTAACATGCTTAGAGTTACCACAGACCACAAACTCAACTGGACTCACCATATAAACACAGTGGCTACCAAGAACAGGTCAGAGGCTATGAATACTGTGATGAGTAACTCATCTCCTAACTCCCCAAGGCTGTCCACCATTTACAAGGCACAAGTCAGGAGTGTGATGGAACGCTCCCCACTTGCCTGGATGGGTGCGGCTCCAACAACACTCAAGAAACTTCCAGGACATCCAGGACAAAGCAGCCGACTTGATTAGCAACATCCACAAACACCCACTCCTTCCACCACAATGCTGGTGTGTACTATCTGCAAAATGCACTGCAGAAATTTGCCATAGATCCTCAGACAGCACCTTCTAAACCCATGACCACTTCCATCTAGAAGGACAAGGCCAGCAGATACATGAGAACACCCCCACCTTCAAGTTCCCCTACAAGCCACTCACCACTCTGAGTTGGAAATATGTCACCATTCCTTCACTGTCACTGGGTCATAATTCTAGAATTCCTTCACTAATGGCACTGTGGATCAACCTACAGCACATGGACTGTAGCAGTTGAAGAAGGTAGCTCACCACCACCTGATCAAGAAGCAACTCGGGACAGGCAATAAATGCTGGCCAGCCAGGATGCTGACATCCAACAAATGAATATAAAAAAAAAATTGTGACCAAGTGAACTATACATTCAGGTGAAGAATAGAGCAGAGGATAGATTCTTAGAAGCAACTAGTGAAGTTTTTGTTGGAGATATTTTGTATCCTATTAATTGGTGTGATTGGACCTATTTTATATGGACCTGAAAGAGTTAAACCTTAACTGAGTGCCGTAAGCAGCACCTATTGTGACGACGGCATAGGAACTTTTAATCAGAGTAAAGAAGGAACTTGTCAGAGACACGCTCTGTACTCCAAACAGTCTCTGTTGTAGTGTAGGCCATATTCATGCCATCTGTAAATAGTTTTAATAATGTAATAAACTTAATATGATTATTAGCAAGAATTTTCCAGTTAAATCAAAAAGATAGATATTCTAATCCACATGAGATGACTTTTGGTTTGAAGGAATCCAGATACAAAACAGAAACCATCTGAAACCAGTCCTATGCAGTTGGACAACAAGAGAGGTGCTGAAGGATTTGGAGTCCAATGAATGTTGCAGAAAAGTTGATGATGAGAATGAGGAGTAATGCTCCATGTTAAAATCATTGAGAATTTCAATTGGGGCTTTATGGTAGTTTTGAGATCTTGTGAAGCTAGGCTGCAGATGTCTGAAAAGGATGGTTTTGAAGATATAAATGTCGAGCTGGAAGGTGACAATACATTAAATGTAGTAAGAACAAAAATCTAAAATATGCTAAGTACCAATTAGCCAAAATAGATTGAGACAGACAAGTAATGACTAGGTTAATTCAAAGAATGAATACAAAATTTACAGCAGATTTACAAAAACCCACAGAAAAAGTGAGCCAATCAAAGCTAAAATGAGTAATTAAATATAGTATCAGTCCAAAGGAAGAAGCCAAAAAACAGTAGAAAGCATGAGGATTGGGAAATGTTTAGAATACAGCAAAAGATGTAATGTTTGTGGCAGTCATTGCATGGTATTTTATAGACCACGTTCATTCTGCGTGTTGTGGGAATGGGGTCTTTAATCCTTGTGAGTGTTTGTCATAGAGTGGCTGTGGGCTTGTGTGCTGACATGATTCCTAGTGGTCTTAGGAGTCTTGTTGTCAGTTCCGATACGTTCTTGATATAGGGCAGTGTGGCCAGTGTGCTCATCTGCAGATACCTACTAAATAGACAGCAACAGGGGACACTGTATGCCCTAACACACTATCCTAACATCAGACAGACAGGAAGGACACTAGACATTGGAATACATGAACATCAGCTAGCAGCAAAATGGCACAACGAACTCTCCTTGTACTTCATTGTACTTTCAGACAATGAAGGACATCAGTTTAACTGGGACAAGGTAACCACAGTAGCCCAAGCCAAACATAGATCTGCATGGGAATTCCTAGAGGCATGGTTCTCCACCTGTAATGCAATCAACATACATATAGAATTGGACCCCATATACAAACCCATACAAATTAAAACTGGAATTGACACTACTCACCATAACAGACCAGACAGTATAAATTCCAAGCGGAATAGAATAACACCACTTCATCGGAAGCCTTACTGATGATGTCACCTAGCATGGTGATGTAACGTTTGAATGAAAACAAGCCAGCTCGGTTAGCAAGTCAACGACCTCGCTATGTTATAGCTTCACATCTGCAATGTCTTACACAAAAACCTTGTCTAAGGACAATTGACAGAATGAAACAATGAACATCAAGGAAAGGCTGTAAAGAGTAGTACATCTGTACTACTCTTTGGATGATTACATGGATAGAAGGATATGGGTCAAGTGCAGGAGAATGGGGTTAGCGTGGATGGACATTTTGGTTGGCATGGACCATTTTGGGCCAAAGGGCCAGCCTCTGTGCTGTAGGACTCTATGACTCTATGATCCAGTCCCATTTGCCACAGTTTGGCCCATATCCCTCTGAACTTTTCCTATTCATGTACTCATGTCTTTTAAATGTTGTAATTGTACCTGCCTCCACTACCTATTCTGGCAGCTCATTCCAAACTTGTACCACCTTCTGCGTGCAAAAATTGCCCATATGGTCCCGTTTAAATCTTGCCCCTCTCACCTTAAACCTATGCTCTCTAGTTTTAGACTCCCTTACCCTGGGAAAAAAAAACGTCCCTGGCTATTCACCCTATCCATGTCCTTCATGATTTTATAAACCTCTATAACGTCACCCCTCAGCCTCTGATGCTGCAAGAAAAAAAATCCCCAGCTTATTCAGGCTCTCCCTATAGCTCAAACCCCCCAATCCCAGCAATATCCATGTAAAACTCTTCTAAACCCTTTCAGGTTTAACAACATCTTTCCTATAGCAGGGACACCAGAATTGAACACAATATTCTACAAGTGGCCTGTACAGCTGCAAAAATGACATCCCAACGCCAATACCCAATGCAGTGACTAATGAAGGCAATCTCCACTACCCTGTCAACCTGCAACTCCACTTTCAACAAACTATGCACCTGTACCTCTAGTCTCTTTGTTTGGCAACACTCCCCAAGGCCCTACAATTAACTGTATAAGTCCTGTCCTGGTTTGCCTTACGAAATGCAAATTCTCACATTTACCTAAATTAAACTCCATCTGCCACTGCTCAGTCCATTGGCCCATCTGATCAAGGTTCTGTTGTACTCTGAGATAACATTCTTAACTATCCATTACACCATCAATTTTGCTGTCATCTGCAAAGTTGCTAAACGTATCTCCTATACTCACAACCAAATAATTTATACAGTGACAAAAGGCAGTGTACCCAGCACCAATCCTTACGCACACTGCTGGTCACAGGTTTCCAGTCTGAAACACAACCCTCTACCACGACCTACAGTCTCCTATCTTCCAGCCAATTTTGCATCCAATTGGCTAGCTTCCCCGGATTACATCTGCAAATCATTTACGTTTTACCATATTTTCATTTTCCTGTTATTTAAAAAAGATAATACAGTATGTACATGTGTAAAACTCAAACATTTGAGACCAATTTCTTAGGCAAAACAAAAGGGGAATGCTTTCAACTCAAACACACCCAACCAGCTCATCTAACATAGCTCTGAAAATAGTCCATAAGGTAATGCAGTAAGGCGACTCTTGTCAGCCAATTATTCTGTCTCTCTCACTTTATGTACTTTTATTAAGTAGCCTGCCCAACATCACCACCTCACATCCTGGAGAGGAAGCAGCATGTTGCCTGGAGTTTCAACGCTGCTCAGAAGCCAACAGGACAAGAGAGAGAAGTGCGGCAACACTGGAAAACATCACACTAACAGCTCCAACTCTCACTCCTAGGCCTTGGTGCAGGAGGTTTGCACTGAGTCGACATTGGCAAGGGCCGAACTGGCAAGGCATCAAATGCTCCCTCCCTCCTCAGGAAAAATGAGGTGCTAAGTGGTGACACAGATCCAGGCTGAACTTAATTAAAAACCATCAGAGAAGTTCTTCTCTCCATTAACCTCAGTATTTATTGCTTTTTACTGCTCACCGATCTGCCACTCCCTACAAGCATCAAGTTGGATCCACATTGATCCTGCATTAATTAACAAGTAGAAGCTTGAGGAAATGAAATAAATGTAACTTTTTTCAAAAACGCATTGGATAATGAATTGAGGTTTTTAATGTGATTGTTCAGATTTCTTTCTCTGAAACTTTTGGGCTTTGGCCTTTGATAAACTAGCACTGACATTTTCATACAGTATATGAAAAACTAGTTTTTTCAGCAAAACTCTTGCGGTCGATTTTATATGAGCTCAATTTTATATGAATACGTACAATAATTTTATTTTCATTTAGCTTGAAAAATATAACACTGTTTAGAACAAATGATACAGTGACAGAAATTACATATTCTTTTTGATGTGTATCTGCAATGCAGAATTCCCGTCCACAGGTGTATCTCTATAGTATTCTTGCAGAGTGTATAGAATGAGTTAACAAGCCAAACTGAATAATCACTCACAGTGTGTTCAGGTTCTTCTGCCTCTTAAAGGCTCCTGGTGGAATTTCTCTGATCCTGTTAAACCTCAGGTCCCTGCAAGATAATCAGTATAATTCAAACATCAATCGTTGAAAGTGCTGTTTTACTGGTAATAATTAAGTCAACTTATTTTAATTTGCTAGTTATAGCTGTATCCCAAATGGTGAGTTTTCTCTTCTACGAATTTTCCATCATACCTGGTTCTGGATATTCTGACAGAGAATACTGGGGTGGCATAGTGGCTCAGTGGTTAGCACTGTTGCCTCACAGCACCAGCGACTTGGGTTCAATTCTACCCTTGGGTAACTGCCTGTGTGGAGTTTGCACATCCTCCCCGTGTCTACGTGGGTTTCCTCTGGGTGCTCCGGTTTCCTCCCACAATATAAAGATGTGCTGGTTAGGTTGATTGGCCATGCTAAATTGCCCATTGTATCATGGGATGCATAGGTTAGGTGGATTAGCCATGGGAAATGCATAGTTACAGGGATAGGGTAGGGATGTGTGTCTGGGGGGTGTGGGGGTGGGATGCTCTTCGAAGGATTGGTGTGGACTCAATGGGTCAAATGGCCTGCTTCCACATTGTAGGGATTCTTTAGGGTAGCGCATGAAGGTCCAGTCAGTCAAGATGGTGTTCTGAGATCTCCTGTATTTTCTTTCCCATTTTACATCATGTTTATGGCAACAAAAATTAACACCAATGTCACTGATGATTTGGGGCTACAAGATGAATAAAATCAAAAAGCCATGTATATCCTGTATTAAGCACTTTCTACAGTGTTTCAATTACTGTATTTTGTAATCATTAGCTGCTTTTCAAAAGGATTAACCAGGGGCATTTGACACATTCCCTTCAGGAGATGGCCTGTCTCCACCCAAATAGTCACGGTCCACAATGACCCAGGCAGAATGTGGTGGTGTAGTGGTAATGTCAACAGACGTGAGAGCCAAACAACTATGTTCAAATCCCACAAAGGCGGTTGGTGGAATTTAGATTAATAAAACAGTGGAATACAACATTAGACTCAGTAGAAATGATCATTGGTTGTTGTAAAACAAAAATCTAGTTTACTAATGCCTTTTACGGGAGAAAATCTGCAATCCTTAAGTTTAACTCCAGAACAGAGTAATGTGGTTTACTTTTAACTGCCCTCTGAAAAGGCCTAGCAAAGTACACAGAAATGGATGAGCAACAAAATGGTGCTCACGTCCCATAAAATCACAAACGTAAGCCTTAGAACTATGAATGCCTGCTATCCCCAGATAAATTAAAGGATCTCCCCGAATTCCAGTAGACTTGTGAAGGGTCAACAAACATCCTTGTGTTTATGGAGCTATAGACCCATTGTGGTTTTTTTGTTGCTAAAGTACAGATATGTCTCCTTTCAGGGATATACCTATCTTAGTTAAAAAGTTGGACGCATACCGGGTGTGGTATTATACGCAATACCAAAATCTGCAATACATATTATGTGGCACCTGGAGTCTAAATTTCATCAAATTTCTTTAAATTTATGTTCTAGCATGCATTGAAAGGTATTACAGAAATTAGTGAGCCCTGCAGGATTGGAATGATTAAGATGAATATAAAATCCAGCAGATCATACTAGCCTTGCTCCTAAACTTCCAATGTGAGATCCTGGCAGCCAAATGTGTGTACTGCGAATGTTCATAAGACATACTTTATGGCATCACATGTAAATTCAGATATCAATATTGTGAATGGAAAGCTAACTTATGAATAAAACCACCAAATAAAAAGATTTACAACAAAGAATTCATTCAACAATTGAATTGAATGAGGACTTATAAATATACTTGTAGCCAATTGTTTCAAACATTTTTCATAAGAAGACAAACTCTTGAATGGATTGTTAGAGGAGAAAATAAACATGAAAAAGATTGATTAATGCTAACTCTGTACTTCTTATTAATTCCCACAAATCTAAACCTCACTGAAAAACATGCTAGAGTTTGCAAAGATTCCCCAAAAAGTCCTCCATTTTACTTTGTGCAGAGTGATGAAATTTTACCCAAGAAAGCATCTAATAGTGATCATTGAAACACAATCAATATTTAAATTAATCATACATTATCTTAGCTATTTGATCGTGGAAACTACACTGCTTTGAAATAAGTTCACACCTCAGTTAGATTGGCTTTCAAGGTTGGGAGCATTGTTGTGGGATACAATCCATGGAGTGGAATATATGTTTTCAATAGGCACAGGAATTCCCCTCCAAAGGAGGTCCCAGAAAGTGGTGGCAGTCCCATTTTGAATCAATCAAGTCTGATGCCATCTTATTATTCTCATATGGCAGCAAGATACAGTAGGTGGTGTAGCAGAAATAGGTGCTATTATAGCCCATCCATAATAACCGTGACTAATTTGAAATAGAAAGATCGAGTTCTCCGAGTTGCATATTTTTATGCAATAACATGTATTAAGTAAATAACAAACATATAAAAGGCCTCAATGACAATTCTTTTATTCAATCTTTTTTATACATGATATAAAACTGTGTAATTATGTTCTGTGGATCTTTTCACAGCTGAAATCATATTTTCAATCATTACACGGTTTCCACATTTTTACAGATTGCATGCACAATCTTTTACTGGAAAATGATCCAACAGTTCCTGTGGCAGGAGACTGAACAGCACTCATTGTCTATTAAGCTTGTCTGTGCCTGTTAATGGCAACGATATTTTCTGTTGCAGGTTGCTGGAATGAGTGATGAAAGTGGCACTATGCTCTTTACAGGGCATCTGGGATCTGAGTGAACAGGTGCATTTCTATATCCAAACAGACTGATGTATTGTGAAATTAATAGTGCAAAGACTGAGATGTAAGGGTGAATTATAATGGTGTCTTCAATGTCAAATAAGCTACAGTAGGAGAAATAAAGAGAGAAAAAAAGATTGAATTTAGAGAAAAAGTGACTGAAAGGAAAAATTCTTAAGAATTGAAGAGTTTCATTAGCACTGTTCATGTTGTTAAAATTGTACTCAGACTTGAAGTGACTTTGTGACAACTTCACTTGTACCCACTGTCAGAAGTACAGTAATCTAAACCAATCAAATGCATTCAATTTGTAAGCCTGACAACAACATGCCATCTAACAAATTAGAAGTGTAGTAATGTATCTCTGAAAATATTGGGATTTCTACATTTAACATCCACATCTTCCCTGTTTGAAGTTGCTATTCCATTTGCAATCACAAGTGATAGCAGCCTCACCATATTTTGACAGGAAAATTTGAGGCAATTTATTAACTGACCAGCTTCTGTGACTCTCTCTAAATGGGTACAATTCATAGACCTCAGCATTTAACTTTGCTTCTACACAAAATCTACTCAGTAGAAAATCAGTTTCTTGGTCTCAAAAATCTCAAAAGTTAATGAAACCAGTTCCCAAACAGTTCTCTACCTCAGAAACATCGGAACAGGGCAGAAGCTTTGTTGTTCAAAAATAGCCTTTTTTTCCCTACTGACATTGTGATTAGTTTAATCCATTCACCATGTTATACAATGGCAAATAAACTGCAGCACTGTTAAAGAGTAGGTCAGTTAATGTTGTGAAGTTTCCAATGCAATTTGCACTAAAGATTGTGCTAGGTTGTAACAACTCTTTATTTTTATGACACATACATGATTATAACTTTATTATGAAGTTGTTAAGCATCATAGCGTTGGTTATGGTGATTCTTGATTTTCCAAATGCTTTCTAACAATTTCCTTATAGGATTTGCAAATTCACGCAATGTCTGAGTGTTGCAGTAGAAACTCAGACTTTTGTCATGGTCAAGGATTATATTGCACAACGGGGTTTAAATGGTGTCACCACAGTTCATCAAACTCCAATCCAAGAAATTATTAGGATTGCTTAGGCATCACTCTGGTGTAATGGCAGTAGCAATGGCTCCAAAGAGCGGAAGGCTGCTGACTTCCCTTAGGAAGGCAGTGCTCATTCTCCCAGTGTCCTTGCTGTTGTCTGAAAACCAGCCAGCCCAGACTGCTGCCATCCCTGCTGAGATACTGAAGTCCCTAGGCAGATCTTTCACCTTAGAGCTTTACAAGGTCATTCTCCATAACCATCAGTGGTCACCTCCTCGGAACGTCACATTCTAGAACAGACAAACCCACACAAAGGACAATTACTGTGGGTATACACAATAATAATTCACCAACTATGATCACACAGCAGCTGGCACTTTAGATTCCTGTATAGGTGAACAATGGGAGCATTCTCCATAGCAACATCTCTACGAATCAGAGTCCGCTTGCCAACCAACCAGTACTGTTCTCTCATACATTATAAATGTTGGTTTCTCCATTGAATTTGCATTCTTGCAAAATATCCTGATCAGTGCAAGATGAAAAATTTCAACAAAACATGCTGTTTTTTCAGGAATACCCAAGCTAACTGCCTGATAGATATTTAACCCCATTAAGGCTGCTGCAAATGGCAACACTGGGGTTTCCACCAGCTTTCCAGCCCATGGACATCACTGAAGTCATTACATTCAATCCCAAAAATTGTGTTTTTTTCCCTTTCCTAGTTTTTAACTCTATCCACATAGATTACACTTTAACACAATCACTAGACAATTCTGGATAGAATCCTGTACCAGCACTGTTACCCCAGACCTCTTTATCTCTTTTCATCAATCTTGAAAGTGTTATAACCAGGAATGTTAAGTTCAGAGTACTAGCCAAACCAAAGCCATGACTGCATTATAATTATTATCTTACAACCATAAGTCCATTAGATATAGGAGCAGAATTAGGCCATTTGATCATGGCTAATATGTTTCTCAACCCCATTCTCCTGCCTTTTCCACGTAACTCTTGATCCACTTACTAATCAAGAACCTACCTCTGTCTAAATATACTCAATGACTTGGTCTCCATAGTATTCTGCAGCAATGAGCTCCACAGATTCACCACCTTCTGGCTAAAAATATTCCTCCTCATCCCAGCTCAAAGGTGTTATCTCTTCATTCTGAGACTGTGCCCGTAAGTCCTTGTATCTCTACCTTCTCCATATCTACACTATCTAGGTCTCTCAGTATTCTATAAATTTCAATCAGATTCCCCATTATCCTTCTAAACTCCATCAAATACAGATCCAGAGCTCTCAACCATTCCTTATAGGATAAGCCCTTCATTCCCAGGATCATTCTTATAAACTGCCTCTGACCCCCTCCCAGGCCACCACATCCTTCCCTGGATGTGAGGCCCAAAACTGCTCACAATATTCCAAATGCAGTCTGATTAGACCCTTACATAGCCTCAGCAGTACATCCATGCTCTTGTATTCTGGCCCTCTCAAAACAAATGAAAAACTCAATTTGCCTTCCTAACTGCCAACTGAATCTGCATGTTACCTTTGCCCTGAAATATCATTATTATTTTAATCTAATTTGCTATTGTTACATACATAACCATGCAATTCACACTCCTATATTTCAGAACAGCGATCTTTAATACTTTCCTGGATTTCTCAGTTAACCATTTTGATTTTATCATTTTTTCCTAGTTGGATTTTACTCATTCTCATTACACTCTAGCAGATTTCAATCCAATGCTCCTCAGATAATATATTCTTACTGCTTGTTTCAGCTAAAATCCTTTGTCTCCTTAACAATCAATACTTCAGCATTAACTCACACACTGGTCTCAAAGTCAGGATCCCAAAGCTTGCAGGTAAATCTCGTCTATTGTGTCAACTGGATTGTTCTAATAATTAAATGTCACCTTGGAACAGTAATCCTGCTTCCTTCAGCTCCACTAGATGGTCAAAATATCAATTTTTTTCTGCATTTTCTGAGTTCTAAACTGTCTAATACTGTATGCTAGTAACCACAGTCAAGGAAGGACAATCTTGAAAATCTTTACCTTATCATACTACCAAACGTGGTCAATTGTAGCTTGTACAAATGATCCTCAATCCGAAAAGACACAAGTTTCTGATATTAATGCTAAGGCTTAATTCAATATTATTCTGGCTCTCATGCTCTAGTTCCTTCTTATACGCTGACAAGGTGTTAATTAAAAACACACTGGAAAATAAGCAGTTGTACTTCTGAACATTCGTTCTCGGTTTGACAGGCTGTGAAGTGTTGACTGTAGAGGAATTTTTGCTTCATCCCTCTCATTTCATTGTTGTACTCAAAGATAAACATATTATCAGTAAGTAAAGCAATTCCAACTTTAATACAGTAAGTGAAAGACCTTCTTAAAAGTTCTTACAGAATATTCTTTAATGGAATGACTGATCTTTGTGTCTTTCTTTCACTTCCCGGAGAGGAAATGCCTGACTTCTATTTGTCAATTACCGACAGGGGCGTGATTGAAATCTGGAGCTTACTATGTGGGCAATCGCAAATGCAGACCTGTGTTCTGATACTCCATGTTATGGCCTGTCTCAGCATTCCACAGTGTAGCCAGTGAACAAGACTTCATTTTTAGCAGTTAACGAACATGCAAGATCCAGAAGACATTCAGTACTCAAAGAGATTAATCCACTCTGTTTCGTTTCAGTAATGTGTGCCAGTGGCAAAAAGAAAACAAGTCGCTTTTATTATTGCAGTTCACTGCAGTTGTGACTCGTTTGCTCTGAGCATTGATTAAAATTATAGTCCTTAACACAAATTATTCAGGAACGTTGCTATAGTTCACAGGGTGTCTAATTATTTTGTTTTATTACCAGGAAACTAAGGTGAAATCCATGTCATAAATTGAATTTTTTTTAAATACTGGTCTGAAAAAAACTGAAACATGATTATTCTATAATGAATGAATGGATTTTATAGTAGCCAATAAAATATTTACAGTTTAACTATTAAGTATACCAATCATTGACATGTACTCCTAGGGTGTATGCAGAATATTGGTAAATTCAGGAAAAATATACATAAATTTGATAAGTCATTCATTATACACAAGCCAACTGCTAAAATTCACTCTACATTATTTTAAATTCTTAGTTCCTTGGGATTGAGGATGACTTATTTATGGGTTCTGAAATGGCTGACAAGTCCAATGTGTGATCGGAAGTCTCTGCTACATGTGTGGCAGGTAATGCTTGAAGGACTAGATGTGCTGTTTGGAAGTGTATGTTCTCTCTTCAATGTCTCATTTCCTAGCTCTGCATGCTCCTAATGAAGTGCCTTCCTGAAAAAAAAACTTCTCCATTTTGATCAGTCAAAGAACTGGGCCTCCCATGAGTCAATGTTGATAGTCTGATATCTTCAGGAATGATCTGGAGACATACCTAAGTAATTTCCACTAACCTCCTGGGAGTCTGCTATTGCAACCACACTTGGAGTTGAGCAGTTGCTTCAGGACTCAGATGTCAGGCATACAATTTGTATGTCCCCACAGAGTGGTCATACTGGTTTTGAGTGAATACTGCTTCATTGCTGGTCATATTGTTTTGGGAGAGGTGCTACTTTGAGACCATCAGATTTGGAGGACCTGTAAAGGCACTGCTTGTGGCAACTTACCCACCCCCATGCTTTGAGGTGCCCAAAGCATTGTCTTTGAAGCATATAGGAACATAAGGATTGCCCAGCAACCCTAACCTCATGGGTTCAAGATCCTCATCTTCAAACATCCTATTCATCAGTTGCCTAAAGGCTGATCTGCATAGTGGATGTGATAAATTTCATTGTCTACATTTGTCTTCAAAAAGAGGAGGCTCCCAAGATAAGAAGAAAAGTCCACATTTTCCAGAATCTCTGTGTTGATCTTGACCAACTGGGGTGGGAATGGAATGTTTTGTTGTAAGAGCTGTTTCTAAGATGTCCTTGGCTTTTCAAGTTTTTAGTAAAAGGTCCATATGATAGAGAGAAAGAGTTGACAATAAGTAAGTTTATCAGAAACCACAGACAATACAATAATTTTGTCTAGCAATTTGGGGGAATATTTATATAGAATGAGTAAATGATAAAGGTGTATTATTTCAGAAAATGACCCATCTTTCATTAAGTTGTGTTTTGCCTACACAAATGAAGAACTCACATTACTCATTGGGAGAGATCTAAGATAAGAGTTGAAAATAATCCAGGGGACTTAGCATCAACATACTCATGGCATTGCAAGCTCTGCACTAAATTTACACTGCGCGCAGCTATGTTCCTTGGAATGATTATTGGTTGCAGAGATATGATATCAATGGGTATCCAGTACTGATTTAAGGTAGCCTGCACTTTTACATGAATAGGTTTAATGTGATTCTAAGAAGTGTACAAGATAGATGGAAGAGGTGGAAAAGAGATGTCCTGTATCGACAGGTGGCAAGCGGCCCCCCAGGCATTCCATCAGGTATGGAGAAGAACTAATTCCACATGGTCACAGAGAGTCATGTCTCATAGGAAATCTCTTCTTCAAGAAGCAGTGAAAGCTGAGTCTTTGAATACTTTTAAGACTTAGATGGATAGATTCTTAATAAGCAAGGGTATGAAATGTCATTAGGAGTAGGTGAGAATATGAAGTAATCATATCAGCCATGAAGTTACTAAATGAGAGAAGGAGCTAAAGGGGACAAGTGGCCTACTCCTGCTCCTAATTTGCTCACGTGATCCCAAGTGATTGCATGTGAGTTTTAAATGACCTCCATCAAATGGCATATGACAAAAGCTTCATCTAACTAACAGCAATTATAATATGATTGTCTCATACAATTAGTTTGTAAGTATATATTAACCGTTCAATCCAATATATCCCCATCACTCATCTACTTATACTTTCTATAAATATAGACGTAACACAAAATTTCAAATGCTTACCGCACCCTCACACACTTAAGCACTAATGCACATCTCATATTCACATTTCACAGCTTACAAACACTGGCCACTTTTCAAGTCATTTGGTCACATCACTCAAATGTATTGCATTATGCTCGCTGATGCAATTCCTCTTTTTCTTGCATAAGAACACAATACCTAATACCAGGTTACAGGAAAGTACTGGAGGAGAAATGTGCCTACACATATACAAGGTAAAGAATGTTCACGATCATGAGAAATAGTATCATTGAAGCCACAGTTGCCACAATATGGAAATGTTTAGTAACAAGTACACCTGTATACCTAATCCTTCAACTCCCACAACAATCCTCTGTCATCTTCTGCTAAAGCAGTGAAGGAAGAGGAAGAGCACAATGAAGATGAAGAGGCACTCAATCTTACAATCGCAGCCACCATTTTAGAGACTTATACTGAACATATGTCAGAGGATGGATCTCCCTGTGGTGAGATACCAGGCATAAGTACGCAGAAGATGAAAGGGAAAGGGTAGTACAGAAGTTGGCTCCACAGAGTAAGAGGTTGTCATATTAGTTCTGTTGCAAAATATGTGGATGAATATTCTGATGAAACAAGCCACAGAAAACTCTGATGGACGTGCATACCCACATAACTCATTTACTGGATGTAATCGCGACAGGGCATTTAAGACTGAGATGAGGAGGAAAATTCTTCACTTAGATGGTGATTAATCTTTGGAATCCTCTGGTCCAGAGGGCTGTGGAAGTTTATTCATAGAATAGAATAGAATAGAATAAAATAGGAGTAGAATAGAATAGAATAGAATAGAAGACAAATTTATTGTCACATGTACTTTTACATGAAAAATACAGTGAAAAGTTTTATAAGTCGCCACCCATGGCACCTATGCTAATCACAGAAGTCGTACATAATAATAAGGAAAGGTAAAATTAAGAAAAAATTCATCACTGTTCAGTTAACAGTTCCTGGGCTCGAGGAAGCCAATTAAGGAATGGTGGAATACCCGGAACACGCAGCTGGGCCGAGACCACAATTCTGGGATGATACCACCACGCTGGACCACTGGAATGCTGGGCCGGAAACCTCCACCGAAAAAGACCGCTATGGCAGGTTGAAACAGCTACTCCTAGATGAGACCACCTGCCAAACCACTGGAATACCCGGAAGCCGATGCCAAGACAGAAATCAATAGGTTGCTGGACATGAAAGACGTCAAGGAATATGTATATTCTCACATTCCTGTACTTGGTCCAAAGATGTGCAGGTTAGGTGGACTGGCCATGCCAAATTGTCTGTGGCATCCAGGGATGTGCAGGCTAGGTGGATGAGTCATGGTAAAGGCAGGGGTACAGGGATAAGATGGGGGTATTGGTCTGGGTGAGATGCTGTTCGGAGGGTTGGTGCAGACTCAATGGGCCAAATGGCCTCTGCCTGCACAATAGGGATTCTATGATTCTATGATTTGAGGTAGATGATCAGCCCTAATTTAAGTAAATGGGGATGTTGGCTTAATGGGCAAATGACCTTCTCGTGTTCCTATTTTGCTAGTACAGCATGTTGCCATGCACACTCAGGCTGCTGCAGATAACCATCGCCCGACAGAGCTTGAAGGGTTACACAGCAATGCACCTGCTTGTAAAAATTGTGATCACAAACTCCTGGCTGAGTGGCAATGACTCTAAGGAACGTGAAACTGCTGTCATCTGTCAAGGTGACTGCATTTGTCCTGGCAAAACTGCAAGTACACTTATTGTTATATTTTAGTTAGTTAGTCCAAATTGCTGGCAGGTTAAATCAAGATGGTGCATACTGATGCCAACCTACAGAGAGTCAACTTAGGTTGTCATGAAAGGCTATCTGTAGCCTTCTCAATTGAATACTGCAGCTGGAGAAGCATCAGAGGAGAACTAAAAGAGCAAAGGGACATGGAATAAGAGCTAAGGGAATACACAAGGGAGATCAGCTTATTTCTATTTGCAGCATACAGTGTTTAAATTGGTAAATTTGATTTTAAATATATATTCTTGGTATTATCTTAGCGCAGTTGAAATGAGGAAAATTTGATGGTCAGTAAGACAGATAAGGAGATAGGTGTAGTGGTGAATGTGTAGTGTACTTGAGGTGTCTCTCACTAATTATTTGACCATTTAAAGTCCTGACAGAAAACAGTTGTTTGCATCATTCTTACTGCAAGATGCTGGTGGGACCAAATATGGACCACTGTGGTTTGATCCCCTTACTTAAGGAAAGATATCATTTCAGAGAAAATTCACTAGGATGATCCCTGATATGGACGGATTGTCTTACAAGCAAAAGTTAAACTGGTTGGAACAGTACTCACTAGAGTTTAGAAGAATGAGAGGTGATCTCACTGAAACGTATAGGATTCTTAAAGATTTTGACAAGGTAAATGCTGAGAGGATGTTACCCCTCATGGGAGGGTCTTGGACCAAATGGCATCGTGTCAATTTAAGACTGAGATGAGAAGAAATTTCTTTTTTAAGACAGTTGTGACTCCTTGGAACTCCCTGCCACAGAGAGCAGTGGGGGCAGAGCCTTAGTGTATACTTAAGGCTGAGATAGTTAATCTCTTGGTCAGGAGGTGGTAACACAAGTAAGTGGATGTATGGAACGTTAGACCAGCTATGATCGTATTGAATGGTGGAAAAAGGTTGAGAGGCTGAATGGCCTACATTGTTCTGATTTCTTATTGTCTTATTCCTTTGCTTTTCTCCCTTTCCTATACAGCAACATGCAGTGGCATTTCCTCCTCCACTTCAATATCCTTCCACTCTGCAGATTATTGCCTAATATTTGTTGCTAACTGTCAAGTTGTAGAGCATATTGTATACTGCCACAATTCATGATATGGTCTCCTCAGTGTACTACATGGTTTCTCCAGAGTTGCCCAAAACTGGAAACATTGTTTGACGTCACCAATGATATGCTAAAAAATGCTCTTTGTGCACCATGGCTTTTGTTGTGCGCCTGCTGTGCATTTGCTCTGGACCAGAGTCGTAAGTCATAACATGAATATGTTAACTGTGCCCCAGAGTAGTCAGCCTTTGACTCACTGTGATGGATCATATGCAGCTGGCGAAGAGATGTGACAACAGAAAGAAGAGATCATGACTACTGCCAGGATCAAAGTGATCAAAGTGAGATATTCAACTGCAAGACGTGCTGCCTGTTGTCATTTACCAGCTTCATATTGAGGGAGTGCCATCCCTATTGATTCATGAAAATGGTTGAGTTCACATGAGGCGTAAGCAAGACAATTTATGGGTACAAAAACAGAAATTGCTGGAAAAGCTCAGCAGGTCTGGCCGCATCCGTGAAGAGAAATCAGAGTTTACGTTTCAGGTTCGGTGACCCTTCCTGTGTTTGGAGGTTGATGAGTCATAATATAGACATTCAGCAGCACAATGATTTCCTTAACCATTGGTATTACAGCCCCTTGCAGTGTCTCGAGTTTGCAGATATGCTACAAGCAGTGAGTGGATTTTAAGCACTGCTTTTTTAATGAAGGCAATGTATCCCATATATGGGTCCTCTATGGAGTTGATATTGACTAGGTGGGCATAGCTTCCTGTGGAAGGCCCTTATTCTTCTGCCCCTTCTAGCGATTTTCTCTGCTGCATGTGATTTCTCGTCATTCTCTCAGTCGCTCTCAATTCAAAAGGAATATTTGCCGAGGCTAAGCAGATCCAGAATCAACTTGTTTCAGCACCATCCTTTAAACCATCAAAAGAGTACTTCAGCAGGGAAATGTGGTTGCCCTTTTTTGAAGTATGGATGTGGTCTGACAAGCGGCTGCCACCAAAAATACAGTCTTTTATTTGTAAAACCTGATGTAAACCCAGGAGGAGCTAAAAAAAGAAATGCTCCTTCCAACTATACAGTGCTCCCAAAGGCTGTTGTTGACTGTCCCTCCACTCTTAGGAACTGACTTCTGCAACCATGACAAGAGGCCTGTCATTCATACTTATTATATGATGTAATGAAACCCGAGGTCTGATTTTGGGCTGTCTTCTGGTGTCTTATCTGCACCAAATATCTCAGCATATGTGACTTTGTGCAACGTTCAAGAAAATGTTCAAAAACGCTTGCTGTCCAGTTTTCAGACAAAATGTACCTCCATATTCACAAATCTGAATATCAAAAGAAGAGAAAACTATAAGAACAATCTGAGCAACTGTTATTAGTACCAAAAGAAATAGGGATCCAATGTGTTAGCTTAGCATCATCATTCTCTAGATATTAACAAGACTGCATTGTCCAGCTATCAAATCAATGTTGCAGTGACACAATATGAAATCGTTCTATAAGTATGAAGCAATGTTGCAAGTCTTCAGCCCGAGTCAAGTGTTGAACATAAAGTAATTCAATAAACTGACTATCAAAACCTACATCTGCATATTTAATTGTATTATTGTACAATGAAAGTGCATGTCACTTATCAACCTCAGTTTCTGTGGATTAAGTTGTTACAAAAGGACAATAGAATACATAGAGATGGAAGTTAGAAATCAGAGGGCATGGTTAAGATTTACATACTTTGCAAAATTTTAAAAGGCTAACATTTTTTATTCTTCTATGACAATCACCCGAGACATGAATAAATAATAACTTCATAGCATCTGTAACTATAACTTGATAATATACAATCAGATATTTGTCATTATGAACATTTATTACAATTGCCTCATTAAATATAAATCCTACATCCTTGGGATAAACATTTTGTGAACAGAAGACTGTGATCAAATCTATGCAAATCGAAGTTTTGTTTTCAAATAAAATTCCATTTCAACATTAATACAACACAACGTGGAAAAATGTTTAAATGTCCAGCAGACACGTTGAGGCTATTGCGAAAGGTTAAGTAGACAAGGTAAGTGAGAGGGTCAGGGTGGCAGGTGGGTGAGGTGTTTCAGGTGCCAGGTAGTTAGGGTGCTAGTTAGGGATAGGATGCCAGGTTGGTAAGATGGCAAATGGCTTGGATGCAGGCTGCCGGAGAAGTGGATGGGTACTTAGAGTGGGTCATGCTGTCTGTTTGGGTTCGAGGGAATGAGTCCTGGATTGGGTCAGGGTGGCACTGAGTTCAGCAGGAGGTGGCGTCGGTGTGAGGATGGAGCCTGGTGTTGGATCGAGCCACCTTGGGGGCTGAAGGACTGTTTGATCCAGCAGTATTTTTATTCTGGATGGGTGCCAGGTCCATTTGGGCTGGGTGGAGAATTGATGGAGAGAGCTGGTGATACATTGAGGTGAATGTGGGTGTCAGGGTAGGTTGGCAGTGATGGTCAACATTCCAGTATTAAGTTAGGATGTCACTTTGATAATTACCCAGGAATTAAAGCAGGTTTTTAAACCTTTATCTCTTCCAGGGTAATTAAGCTAAGGGATTCGGAACACCCTGAATTCTCCAAACGTAACGTGTTTAAGAGGGGTCCAGATGCAAAGGAATTGCTTGTCAGAACACTACAGAACTGAAGAAGGTCCCAACCTGAAAAGTTGACTTTCCTACTCCTCTGATGCTGCCTGACCTGCTGTGTTCCTCCAGCTCCACGCTGTGTTGGCACAATTCTATATTTCCAAGGCAATTCCCATACAGTCAGTTGGGTAAGGGGCTCTGCAGTTCCACTGACTATCTGGCCATTGGAATATATGCGCCCATGTAAAAGTGAGTGGGGTAAAATTCAATTCCAGCAGGGACAATAAAAATGTCAGGAATCAGCTTCCCACTATACTTCTGTCAGATTTCCCTAGTGATTAAAAACACTGAGAAAGTAAAGTTGGCGAGTTGTATAACAAACATCCAACCAGAAACTGCCCATTTCGTGCATCCATCAAAATTTCTGTCATCTTTAATCTATTTCAGAAATGTCATTGTTTTGTTTTTGTGTTTTTTGTTCTACTTGATCCTGGTTCTTGGGAGATTGTTTTAAAAGCTTCATCCCCTGCACCATACTGACCATCTCTCTGTTTGAAGGTGTGCAGGACAGGTTCAAAGGCAGTGCTTCATACCTATCCGCCAGTACTGTACTTGCAAACATGTAGGGAACAGACTACATAGCTTGATTTGGCAGATGCACAGTACAAAAAGGGTCCACTATTCACAAAGTAAACTGAGGCAAAATACCTGAAGGCACAATTAAGATATATAAATTCCGGGCTAATCATTATTTTGCAGATTTTGTCAGAAACATATTATGCTTTGGTTTGCACTGAAGGTGAGAAAGAAGGTGAGCCACAATGGTCAAGAAACTGTGCATCCTGATCAGGTGCACTCACCAAATGCCCATCATGGGCTTAGCAATTGCAAAGGGCAACAGTTTCCATGTTGGTCCAGATCATTAGACAGTCACTCACAAAGTTGTGCCTTCCACTACAAAGAAGCCTGCAAACAACTTACAACTTAAAACAAACATCTGAAGAGACAATAGTAAAAACTGTCATTTGGAAGTCACCTTCACCTTGCACTCACGCTGCAGGCTAAATCTTCCCAGAAATTGGTTGTCATTTTTGACAAGATTTATGGAGGGTTTCACTCCATGATGCAGACTGATTTTTCTCACGTTATCATCCCAAAAGTACGTCAGTGTCCCTGTGGTGCCCTGCTCATACTATTCTTCCACTCACTACAGGCAGAAGTGCTCACCAACGCTAAGCTATCCCAAGATCCTTGGCACCCCAGCTCAGCATTTAAGTTGTGCACCCAGTCAAGAACAAGTAGTCTGCAGCTGCCCTGCACAATTTGATTTATTTGTCCTAGACTTGTTGACAAAAGAAGGAATTGGCATTATGCTTTATGGATAAGGTCCCGGAGGTCATTTCACCCAATCCCTGTCTTTGTCTCATTGCAGGCGAAAATGGCTTATAATACAGCAGACAGAGCCAAGAGAGATGGTAAGGCACCTCATGAAGAGACAAGGCAAATTGATAGTGAGGACCAGATTGCTCCTATGGAAATGCTGAAACCTCCATATCTTGTCAACCAACTAAGAAGCATGGTCCATTCTGTAGTAATCCCAGAAGTGGCACTGTGAATGTATTCTTAATATGCTCTAACTTTCAACCTTCTTTGTAACACATTGTCTCTTCTGTCTCCTGCAGGCATGAGTAACATCAAGATGATCTTGGTAACTAAGTGGCCGGCTCCACAGAACTCCTCCTCTACCTCTGAGGATGGACATCTCAGAGGATGCACTGGCAAAGCTGCCTCCTGCACTATCCCCTAGTTCAGATGCTGTCAATTCAGGGGTACTTTACCTAAATTAGAGTCAGCAGAACACTCTGGTGAATAGAGCACTACCATGTTTACACACCTGGCTGAGGAAGAAACACCCCAGGTTGCTGGTACTCAGAGGACTGCTAGAGACCAGGCACCGGCTCAGTCCCAGGCAAGAGAAGGCCCAGTACTGTTGCATATTAACAACTTCATGCACTCTCACAAGCAGACACGGGATCATGTGCGAGGTTTATTGGAAGCCTTGGGCAAATTGACATCAAAGTTGTAAGACTAAGACTATACCAATACTGTTGGGACCTTGCTACTTCTGGCATATGAGCATCTGGCTGCCTCCATGCAAAGATTGTCCACCACGGAAAGCCAGGTCTAACTCAGTCTACTGCATATACATTCAGACCTGCACTCCACTACTCTAGCTACTTCTCTTTGACACCAATGGCAAGGTGATGGAGCGATAAGGGGCCATGACCTCACTCCTGGCACCCTTCCTCACAACGAAGCAGGGTGATGCCAGGAGGGACCCAGCGAGAGCAGGAACCACATACACCTCACCACAGCTCTCCCTCATCCCCCACTGGTTATCACATTGGTTAGTATACATTCACCTTTTATGATAACTGTGAAAGTGAATATTGTCAAGCTGCAACTGTGACATTGAAGTGCCGCCATCTTTCATGCTACACAAGGTATTATGTACCAAGATACAAAATGACTGGTGAGCAGCTCCTCTACCACATGGAGACCATCAAATCTTAGAAGGTGCTTGCATCTTTGGTAACTACTATGAATCTTTTCAGGCCACAATTCATTTCTTGCACATTACAATCACTGCTGGCAGTGATTCCTGATTCTGTGTGATATGGTCATAAGCACTTGGGACCAGGATTTGTAGTCTCATGGAAGGATTATACCTATGGTTAAAACAGTACATTATGCCTGTAGTGGTCTTTCACTCGTACTGTGTAGTACCATTAACCTGTAAAGGGCCTCATATTGTCCAAGTATGAAGTCCCCCTCCCTCACAGAACAAAACAGTTACTTTGCCAATGGTCATTTTCAACTTCATTGAACACTTGCTGCTTACAGTGCAATGGAAGTTAAAAAGCAGTCATTCTTCACAGAGTGAGTCCATGCACAGTCTCTTACTGCTGATGGGCCATAAAATGTAAACATTCCCTTCTTGGTAGTCCTCCCTGTCAAACCCATCAACTTTAAATGTTCCCGCATTCCCAAACAATTCATCTACCTAACTCTCCTTCTCTCTAATTTACTCACCTCCTCACACGCATTGAGTTAATGTGACAGATTTAGTAGTCACTGTTTTCCCCCATCAAAGCCAGCAATGCTGCTGACTGTCAATGACACCCCCATCCCACATTACCACTTTCAGTTCAATGCATTATCATCTCCTTCTGTATGTACTGAATTATCCTCATATACAATTTTTATCCCCTTTAAAATCCCAAAATTAAAATTCTCCTCTTCAGTCCTACAGCAATGGCTCCTCATAAGTCCCTTTGATGGACCACCAAGATTGACCTCAACCTGCACCCTTACCTTCCTTAGACAGTCAGCCCTGAACAGTGAATGACCAGACCCATGACTAATCTCTGTGCAGGTTCCCGACTGTCTTCCCGAGACTGTCCGCACTGATTGCACTGGAGGCATGAGGCTGACCATGGCTCTGGACTATAAAGAGACTAACCCTGACTACACCAAGTCCCTGGACTGATATTGGACTCTGCCTTTAACTTACTGTGCCAGGATTCCAATCCCTCTCCCCCACACAACCCCAACCCACTGAGTGAAAGGTATCTCCCTTGATTTGATTAATGACTACACCCCTTAGGCTTTGAGAAACGACGGTTTGCTTGAAGTACATGCTTTGCGTGTTTGCCATGTAAACTGCTGACATGTGGTGTACACGTGAGACTGACAGAGCACAGTGATATACAGCATTGTGTCCACTCTCTTGACTGATGACTCCTGGCAACCACTACAAACTGTGTGGCTATGTGTCTGCATGAAAAGGCAAGTCAAGGTAGAAGTACTGTGAGCCTTGGCGCTCTAGCTGAGGGTTCAAAGTGCAAAATGGCAAGGTAAGGCAAGGCAGTGATGCTGTGAGTACTGATTTAGGCACAAAGTGATTGACTACCAACACAGCAAGCAAGGATCCATGAGATGCACTCTGATCCAAACAATGAGTTGGGTACCCAAAGTGCTTTGTAAAGCACTTCTCATTGTAAAGTGCAGCATAAAAGTCCAGACCCATACTCTAAATGGATCAGAGATGTGCCATGATGCAGTTGTGCAGGTATGTGACAGAAAGCCCCTTAACCCTGCTTGCAAATGTGTTGTAGTTCCTGTGTTTGCAATTTATACAGAGGGAATGTGCACTTTAGCATGCTTTTGTGCCTCTATACATTCACAATCCAGAATTCATTCATTGGATGGGCTTGCATCTGCATTCATATAGTGGAAACAGGACAACAGCCAATAGAAACTGAACAAAGAGGCCACATCTCAGTTTTCCTCCCAAGTCACAGGTTATCTGTCATTGGTAAATCACAACATGTGACAACTGTGGCATGCTCAATGTCTGAGCCATACAGTTATTTCTGACCTGAGTTACCAACTCTTCGAAAAGCTCCATGTACAAACTGATTGCTCTGGTTAGAGGTAGACATTGTTGATTCTAACTAATGTTTTCCCTTGGAAACTGCTGCTCAAACTCTCATTCGTGTCTTGATCACCTCTAGACCTGACTCTCTCAAAATACTCCTTACTGCTCTCTCAAATTTTACCCTCCGTAAACTTGAGGTCATCCAAAACTCTGCTGCCTCCATCTTATCTCATTTCACCCAAAATCCGGGTGTTCTCTAATCTAAATTAGCATCCTGTCAGGTTAAAATTCATTTTAAAATTCTTATCCCCATTTTCAAATCCATCTATGGCCTCACCCATCCCTTTTCCCATAATCTTCTGCAGCTCCACTGCCCTTCAAAATCTCTGCATGCCTCCAGTCTGGCTTCTAGTACATCCCAGATTTAAATTTAATTCAGTGAACCATTGATGGCCATACCCTCAGATTCTTGGGACCTAACCTTTAGCATTTTTACTTTACATTTTTTCTACTTCTCAGTCTTGCTTTCCTCATTTTACACACTCGTGCAAACCTATTTCTTTAACTAAATTTTTGATTACTTAACCAAATGTCTCATTATATGATTCAGTGTCATATTGTTTTAAAATGCTCATGCGAAGCATCATAACACATTTTATTATATTGAAGGCATGTTACAATTCGTTGTTCTGAGTTGCTTATGGATCTGCTCCCTCCTTCGTCTCCATCTACTCCACTCCCTACACCATACCATCCCTCTGCAGAAATAAAGGAATGCTAGTAATGCACTTCCTTTAGCTTACTATTTCCATATAAGAATGGAAGCTTTCATGTGCAAACATACTGAACTTTCAATGATCCTATTAGCAATGCAGCATTTTACACTATAAAAGCATTGCTTTTCTGCATTCTGAATCCTCAATCACGACACCATTTAGGTCATTATAAGGTCATTCATCGGTTATGAGATATATAGATCTACGCTATATAGTAGCTTCGAAATGGGCAAAGGGTCTACAATTTACTCCAGAGTTAGATGATGGCAGAAAATACATTACCAAAACTCATATAGTTTACAATGTCAATTCAAGACTATCCTTGTGCTCACTCTCTCCCATCTGCAATTTTTAATAACCATACCAGGACACAATTCTAGCAAAAATGGCATGATGCCAGGTGATTCCACTGCCTTTTCCTACAGTCAGCATTGAATAGTTTCATTTCAGCAACAAGACACACCAGATGTGTCTGAAATCTCCCTTTTTCACATAATTCTGCCCTGAAACAGAGCCAATGTTACTTTATCCACTTCCATGCCAATCCTTCTCGGTATATTTACATTAAAGTAGCAATTTTGTTCTGAGCTCCAATCCCAAAAGAAAATCTATTCAAATTCACTTCACATAGGACAACTGTTTACAGTACAGATAGAAAGCCATTAGCCCTGGGCAGGATTCAAATTGAAGTAGTGTTTGTTAGCCACTAGTGTATTAATACTGTCTTTTGACATTCACGTTAATGTCCCGCATGTAATAACAAAAGGGTGAACACAAAAAATTCCTGTCTGGAGAGAATCTTAAGGTTTAAAATAACTGCATTGCTCAGTTAACAAATTCTAAACCTGTTTCCACTCATCAGAAATGAGAATATTACAAGGTGTAATTAAAGAATAATGTTTTGGTGGTTATTTACATTTTTTGCATTGTTTTTGAGTGATGAGTCCAGGAATTTTCAATTTTACAATGTGGTGTTTTTCTGAATTCCAACATCTGGACGATAACAAAATTCTCTCTAATGGCAATTTAATATATAAAATTGAACTTTTGATATGCAAATGTTAATCAGGCTTCTGTTTATATTTAATGACTGATATTTTCTTTTCAGTGTTGTCACACATTCTGTGGTTGTTTCCCAGATGACTACTCCTGATGTGGCCCTGGGTAAGGGTTGCTTGAGGTAATTCACTGTCATTAACCCTCTTTTATCTTTGTTCTGTTTTGGACCTACCCAGAGATTTGTGGAGGAGGGTACACTGCTGTAGAGTGATCCAGAAGAGATACTGTCCTTGGATAAGAAGAAGGTTTATGGCATGATGGCAATAATTACAACTACATTTGGTTAGGCATACTACTAGGACCTTAGAGAGCTGATACATATACATCAGCTCCCTCTGAAGTTCCGGAAGACTGGAAGATGGCTAATGTTGTTTCATTGTTTAAGAAAGGTAGCTAAGACAACAGAGGGAATTCCAGGCCAGTGAGCCTGACATCAGTGGTAGGCAAGTTATTGGATAGGATACTGAGGGACAGGATCAACCAACATTTGGATAGTCAAGGTTTGATTAGGGATAGTTGGCATGGATTTGCACACAGGAAGTCATGTCTGGCAAACGTTTTAGAGTTTTTTGAAGAGATAACCAAGAGGTTATATGAGGGTAGGGCAGTGGATTTTGTCTATATGGACTTTAGTAAGGCCTTTGACAAGGTCCCGCACAGCAGGCTAGTCATGAAAGTTAGGCAGCATGGGATCCAGGGAGAGCTAGTTAATTGGATTCAAAATTGGCTCAATGGTAGGAAGCAGAGGGTGATGGTTGAAGGTTGTTTCTCGACTGGAGGCCTGTGGCTATTGGTGTGCCACAGGGGTTGGTGCTGGGACTTTCGTTATTTGTTATTTACATAAATGGTCTGGATGTGAATGTACAAGGCATGATTAGCAAGTTTGCACTTAATACAAAATTAGAAGGTATCATTGTTAGTGAAGATGGTTATAATAAATTACAGCAGGATCTTGATCAGATGGGGAAGTGGGCTGAGGATTGGCAAATGCAATTCAATACCTTAAGTGCGAGGTGTTGCATTTTGGAAATTTCAAACCAATGAGTAGGACTTATACACTAAATGGTAAGGTCCTGAGGAGTGTTGAGGAAAAGAGGGACCTAGGAGCACAAGTACATAGTTTGTTGAAAGCAGCATCACAGGTGGACAGGGTGGTGAAGAAGGCATTTAGCATGCTGGCCTTCATGAGTCAAAGCATTGAGTATAGGAGTTGAATAAGTCATTGGTGAGGCCACACTTGGAGTTCTGTGTACAGTTTTGGTGACCCTGTATAGGAAAGACATAGTTAAACTGGAAAGTGTGCAAAGAAGATGTACGAGATTGTTGCCAGGACTAGTAGGCCTGAATTATAGGGAGAGGTTGGCCAGGATAGGACTTTATTCCTTGGAAAGTAGGAGAATGAGGGGTGACCTTATTGAGGTGTACAAAATTATGAGGGGCATAGATAGAATGAATGCATATAGTCTTTTACCCAGGGGTGGGGAATTGAAAACTAGAGGACATAGTTTAAGGTGAGAGGGGAAAGGTTTAAGAAGGACCTGAGGGGCAACTTCTTCGCATGGAGAGTGGTGCGTATACTGAATTGGCTGCCAGAGAAAGTGGTTGAGGTAGGTACAATAGCAACATTTAAAAATCATTTGGATAGGTACATGGATGAGAAGGGTTTAGAGGGATATATCCCTCCAAATGCGGGGAATTGGAACTAGCTGCGTGGGCACCATGGTCAGCATGGACCAGTTTGGGCTGAAGGGCCTGTTTCCATGCTGTATTACTCTATGACTCTATGAAAGCTAGAGCAGAGCTGCCAGTCTCCACACACTGACTGTGTGACATCAGGGCAGCACAATGGCTCATTGGTTAGCACTGCTGCCTCACAGTGTCAAAGACCCACATTCAATCCCAGCCTTGAGCAACTGTGTGCCTGGAGTTTGTATATTCTCCCCTTGTCTGCATGGGTTTCTTCCAACAGTCTAAAGCTATGCTGGTTAGGTGGACTGGCCATGCTAAATTGCCCATAGTGTCCAGGGGTGTACAGGCTAGGTGAATTAGCCATGGGAAATGCAAGGTTATAGGGACAAGGTGGAGGGCTGGGTCCGGTTGGGATGCTCTTCAAGGGGTTGATGCAGACTCGATGGGCTGAATGGCTTCTTTCTACATTGTACGGATTCTATGATTCACTGGAAAGGGTGTAATCACTGAAACGTCAGTACTTTCAGAACCATTATCTTATCCAACACTTTCAGATTAACATTTTGAGATAACTTTGAAATGTCTTTGGAAAACTGGGATGTAAAAGTGACATGTTGCAACTGTATGAAACACAATGGGGTAGAAATTTGCTGAAGCCTGTTCTTCCGTCTTCAGCCGAATAGCTCAGGTGATCCCATCTCTGGAGCCAGCTTGCCTGATGGTAGACATCAATTTTAGACAGCATGCCTCACTGGCAGAGATAGTAGGAACTGCAGATGCTGGAGAATCCGAGACAACAAGGTGCAGGGCTGGATGAACACAGCAGGTCTGCTCCTATGATGCTGCTTGGCCTGCTGTGTTCATCCAGCCCTGCACCTTGATGCCTCACTGGCAGTCGCCTGTGTACAATTCTGGAATGGGGAGATGAAAAGGGGCAATGGGAGATGATCGTGACCATAACACTTGTGGAATTGGGACTGCATTGATGCTCCTGGATTCGTATGTCAATATTTCTTAAAAACATAAAGTTTTAAGTATGTAGTATTTAATTGATGGATGCAAGGACCATTGAGGAATCCTCTTTGGTGACTAACTTCAGAAAGGTGTCGATTAACAGGTTTTAACACCTGAATTAACACATTTGAATGACCCAATACCTTTTTTAAGTAATGACCTAAATTGGGCCTAAGCAATTGGGTGTAGGTCATGCCACATATAAATATGTATACTTTATTTTCTGCACAAAAGTTAATGCAAGACGTATTCATTTTTACATCAGTGCCTTTCAAAAACCAATTTTTTTTGTTAATAGGAGAAAGCAATTAATTCATTACGGAATCACAGACTTCTGTGCAAGTCTCTCCCTGTCCTAGCATTTTCTTTAAGAGAACTTTGTGAAGGATCATTGTCTATAAGTTAGGAAGTTCAAATTGATCTCATCCCTCTGGAGCAATGACAACGTATCACAGTTAATAACATGAGGCCAATTTCAGGCAAACTCCAAGGCTGTGGCAATTTCTAGGCTGAAGATTTGAACAATAAAATTACATGTATTTTGGAATTAGGAGAAAACGCAGAATTTGCTTCAACTTCTATATATGTATAATTGTTCTGTTGAAAATAGGTGAAAGATTTTTTTTAAAAAAAACCTAAGCTTTAGCTTCTGTCTTAGTTGTTATCGCGTATGTACTAAAACATACCTTCTGAGAGGTATCCTCTCAGAGGACTGATCAGGACTGATATCCATTCTTCTGCACTCAAAGAAGTTTGATAATCAAATCAAGCAACTCACGAAAGTTAGGGGAAATAAGAGACTGATTTCAAATTGCTTCAAATCAAAACTAAAGAATACATTGACTAAATCCACAATATATAACCCAACAATATTCTGATCCACAAACATATGTGTTATTCATTGTGCGTCTGTCAGTGAATTTCTGCACATTCATCAGATGTGATTCTTTCCATCACTGTGTCTTTTAGAGACATACAGACACAGACTAACTCACTGACTTGTTTCCCTGAAGTCTAAGAATAAACTCAATGCTTTGATTACTTTTAAGGTGCCAAACAGTACATCTGCTCATATGAATGTTTACTTCTGTACTGAACCTGCTTTTAGCCTCTTTTTTTTTGTAATCAGTAAAGGATGAAACGCTGTTGCAATTACCTCACCCGGTAGCTTCTCTTGTGTAGTTAAGTCACATGATTTCTTGGACTATTCTGACTCATTGCTAGAATCAAAGAGTTTCTGACCCTGAAAAATGTTATCTTTGTAGGACTGAAAACCTAAAACCTAAAACTCATTTAACTACATGTTGGAAGCTAAAGACAGAATCTTGTAGGGCTTTTGGACTATGGTAGGATTTGTGGCAGATTTGTGAACAAGTCTGACAAGGCCCATGTCAGTCTTGGGAGTATCTCACTCCATCATTCATGCTTTTGACAAAAGGGTGGGCAGATGTAATGAGGATGTCATGATGCATGATACAACAAGACATTAATCTACCACCGACAGCATGAATCAGCTGCCTGGGGAAATAGCATTGTTATTCGGAGAGCTGAAGACACAGTGATCAGAATTCTGGCCAGTCATGTCCAGGGGCTGGTTATCAAAGTTGGTTAGAGGTCTGATACGAATAAAATTGTGGGGTTTTGTTTGGTAATCATTCAGGGCAAACTCAAGATGCAGGGGTTGGGTGTGGGGGGGAGTGGAATGCAAAATAGAATCGGAAGCCATAGTAGGCTATAGGATGAGGGGTGGGGAAAAATTGAGTGGCAGTGACCATTTCTATGATCTCCACAGGGGAAGCCCAGAGGAGCAGGGTGTGCATCATCAATTTGAAATGCCAAGGTTCAGAGGACAGACGACAGATAGAGGCAAAATTCCAAATGGTGAATCTCCAGAAATGATCTGTCAGAAGAGCGCAAGAGGGGAAGTGTTGGGGCAGGTAGGATTGCTTGTGAGAGAGACCTGCCGTTCAAGCAGAGTCCCATGTGACAGCGCTTCCTGTATCCCTAGCCATTCTCTAGATGTGAAGTGCCACTAGATAATGGATGGGATAACACCCAGATTGGTTACAGTTAGTGTCAGTTTGATTGGCAAAAGCACGAGATTCAATTCTGCCGAATGCTAGGACACTGAAGGAACTGATACATAAATCAGAAATTTGCAAATCCCAGCTCAATTTGATTTGCAGACATTTTACCATGCTTTTGCAATGTATGCAGAGTGTCAGTGCTTAGGGATCAAATGCTGGTCAAAGGCAATTTGCACCAAGGCATTTGTGCTTGCAAATTAACATTGGCATCTCAATGATGCTGAAGTTAGCAGCAATGACTGAAAGAGGCGAATACTGGCCAAAGACAAACGATTATTTGTGCACCTTCCGAGGGTACTGTGGGAGATAGAGACATTGTTTCACCGTCTGTACTGACTGGTTTGTACTGAATGCAATGAGAAGATGAATGATTGACTGGAGCAGGGCTGGAAAGGAGTTCAAACCACACCAGGCACTCCCTTTTTGATGGAATGTGCTGGCCCCTCACCAAGTTAGTCTGTATGCTGAAGCAGAAGCTGAACGAATGATAGAGAGATGGCCCTCATTATTAGAGTGCAGCTTGTTTCACTGGAGTAGTGGAGTGCTGTCAACCCTCGTCTGAATATTATACCACTTAATGACTCTTTTACCTCTTTCACTCAGTATATCCCCAACACAGGTCAGAGAATCCTATGCCCTCTCATTGGTGACATGCTGGTTGTTGTGGTTGCGTTCTTAAGAAAGCAAAGGCAGGGGCAGCAGGGCACATGCCAATGGCAAACCCAAGGGCAGCAGCAAACCTCAAGGAGGATGAAGAGCACCCAGCTGAGAGAGTGGCCGCTACTATAGGAGCCCTCAGGGTGATGGCTGCAGAAGGCCCAAAAGGTTTTCAGCCCTGACTCTGTTTCCTGGGAATGGGAAAGGCACATTCCTGACACCAGCTTCATATGTCATGGTACAGTCAGGTCAGTGCTACAGCTTGGACAGTAGGTCTTGGGAACATCTTTGTTTTTCACCACATGTACAGTGCAATCATCTGCACACACGGGGCAGAGAGGTCAGTATCAAAATGCTGTAGAATTCATCAACAGGAAGGGGTTCCAACCATTAACTTTCAGGTGATCAGTGATCCTTGTGCTGTATGCCCACTATCCTGGCAGGTGCCATGACTCTTACATCCTGGACCACTCTTGTGCCTCTCACATTTGAAGGAATGCAAAGCTGCACTCACAAGGCCAGTTACCGGGGAACAAAGACTACCCTGGTCATCATGGCTCATGACACCATGGCTCTGACTGATGCCCAGCACAAATATAATGATGCCCATGCTTCCGCCAAGGTGATGATGCAGCAGAGTTTAATGTTGCTGAGGATGTAATTCTGCTGTTTGGACTTCTGGGAGAACCTCCAGTATAGTCCAGTCAATCTGTGCTACATCATCATGTGTTGTGTTCTACATTGCACAATTGCAGCAGGGAATGGAGAGATGTGATAGATGCTGAGGAACTAGGGGAATGGGAACATTCTTTTGAGAAGGTTGAGGACATTGGGAAGCAGGAGGCTCCCCTTGTCCATGATAGAGATCAGCTGCATCAAGCGCTACATGCCAGACAAGGACCTCATTGACACTGGTCCCAGTAGGAGATAGCTGGGTGCAACAATCAATTCTGGATTGTAAAGAAATATTTGTGATCATTTGGCTTACATTGTGGAGCCAACTTAAGCCTCTATTGGTTTTGTTTGTGTTCCCTTTTCTTGCCTGTTGATATAAGCTTAAGTTTGTATCTGTCCAATTGCTTATTTGTATACGATGTTTCCTTTTTGGGCAATGACAAACTGCAGGTCTACGGTGAGTATTGATGACAGAGTAGCGGTAACTTAGAGAGGGTGTTCAGAAGGGATGTAGGTACAGATAGGTAAACTGTGTAGTATGGTGGATTATACAGCAATGACGGAAACAGAATGGGGTCGTATGTGCAAAGATGTGTCAGCCTTGCTGGCTATGTGCTGTGCGCAGCATGGGTTTGTGGCTTCTGTGCCATGATGCTGCTGGTGAGGGGAATAACAATGTTTGTCCTGGTGCACAGTGGCCTTTTAAAGATGGCACCAGCACGAGGGATGCTGGTTGGTCAGCGAATATCTGCTGAGTGGTGAGTTGTTGTGGGAATACATGTGGTAATATAGAGCTACACTCAGAGGTGTTAGATGCCGCAGGGCAGGAAGTTAGTGCACTGAGTGTGGTAAGGTATGGTGAGAAAACTGCCCGGCCTTGTGGCAAAAAAACCCTCTACACAAAGTAAACAATAGATACAATACGTTCTTAGCTAAAAGACTAAGATTCTGCCTCAAGCTTTCAAACAATAGTATAAGCTTTCATCATAATTATTGTAGCAAAGGTTGTCTTTTTTATGTTAGTGTACCTTAAGACTTCTTTTGAAACCCTGCATTTTACAATTCAGCAGTTTCAACAATTCTAAGGTGACAGGAATAGCTTTCCCACCTCTGAATCACAAGGTCATTGGCTCATGTTCCTTTCTAGGATTTAAGCACATTATATAGGCCAAAACATTCATGCAGTATTCAGGAAGTACTATACTGATAGAACTGCCATCATCTGGATAAGCTACTAAATTGGACCCACACCTGCCTTCTCAGGAAGGTGTAAAAATTCCTATGCCACTATTCAAGGTAACAAGGAAGATTTGCTAATGGCCTTAACAACAACTACTCTCGAATAACAACAAAAATATGTTACATGATTGACAAACAAAATACTGGAGAAACTCAGCTGGTTTGGCATCAATAGAAAAAGAAACAAAGTTAATGTTTTGATTCCAATGCTTCTTCTTCAGACCTAAAGGGGATTGGAATAATTTGAGACCATATGACTGTTTATTGCACTGCAGTGTGTGTATGGCATTTCACTTTATTTTAGTGGTGATTACACTTCAAAAAGGATGTTGGGAATGTTTGTGACATTCTGAAGTTCTGGAAAATTCTCAGAAATTCAAACCATTTCTTACAACTAGTGAATACCACCTATTTCTGATGTCACAAATTGCCAACCATCCAGGCTGAAGTGTTATCATGCAGAATGCCAGGAAATCCCTTTCAATTTAAGGGAACAACAATATACATTTATATTACATAGCACCTTTAATACACAAGTAAAACTCAAGGCACTTTACAAAGGATAATCAGAGCAAAATGGATGGCAAGCCAAAGAAGCAAGTATTAGAAGGTCAACTAAAAGCTTGACCAATGCAGTGAACGTTAAAGGGAATTTCATAGAAGGAAAGATGAACTTGCAGAGAAAATTCAGACAGGAATCAGAGTACCACATCGAAGAATCTGAAGGTACTGTTGGTAAGTTGAAACAAGAGAGAGATGCACAAGAAAATACAGATTTAGTACTATAAATGGGTGAAGGAAGTTGTAGAGACAGGATGGAATTGGGTCATGAAGCGTTTAACCAGGAAGGAAAGAATTTTTAAATTGGCTATACTGGGGGACCTGAGGCCAATGTATTACAAAATCAACTTAGTGTGGCACTACATGGCAATTAGTGCTCATTTAAGAGGCTATTATGTTGTTTGACTTCATTACTTTATATCCCAACAAAGCTTCTGCTTGGCAGAACCGAGAAGAAGGGGGCCTAACTCCTTCTAATATGCAATCAAAGACAAAATATTTGGTTTTAAAGAGTGTGCCCTCAAACACGTCTAAGTAGTTACAGCAAGTAAACAATTGAAAGTACTATGAACTTGCATCAGTTTTACTACCAAAGTCAATAGAGTGTATGAAATAACTCCACAAATGCCGGTATTGTGTCAACAAGTCACAAGTTGTTTGGAAAGAGTAAATGTCTTTGCATCACCGTGAAAAAGTACCAGCAAAATCATTTCAAACTCAACCTTTAAAAAATTGCCATAAGGACTTCAGATTTTGGGCCTGGTTATGTGAGTTGGATTGGGAGTCAGACAAGGTGACCGAGGAAGAGCCAAGAGGCCAACAAGGTGTAGGGCTGGATGAACACAGCAGGCCAAGCAGCATCAGAGGAGCAGGAAAGCTGACGTTTCGGGCCTAGACCCTTCTTCAGAAATAGGGAGGGGAAGGGGATTCTGAAATAAATAGGGAGAGAGGGGGAGGCGGGTAGAAGATGGATAAAGGAGAAGATAAGTGGAGAGGAGACAGACAGGTCAAAGAGGCGGGGGTGCAGCCAGAAAAGTTGAGTGCAGGTGGGGAGTTAGGGAGGGGTTAGGTCAGTCCAGGGAGGACGGACAGGTCAAGGGGGCGGGATGAGGCTAGTAGGTAGGAGATAAGGGTGGGGCTTGAGGTGGGAGGAGGGGATAGGTGGGAGGAAGGACAGGTTAGGGAGGCGGGGACAAGCTGGGCTGGTTTTGGAATGCGGTAGGGGGGGGGGGGAATTTGAAGCTTGTGAAGTCCACATTGATACCATTGGGCTGCAGGGTTCCCAAGCGAAATATGAGGTGCTGTTCCTGCAACCTTCGGGTGGCATCGTTGTGGCACTGCAGGAGACCCAGGATGGACATGTCATCTAAGGAATGGGAGGGGGAGTTGAAATGGTTCGCGACTGGGAGATGCAGGTGAACATCTGCTTGACGTGGAAGGTCTTCTTGGGACCTGGGATGGGGATGAGGGGGGAGGTGTAGGGGCAGGTGTAGCACTTCCTGCAGTTGCAGGGAAAAGTGCAGGTGTAGTGGGGCTGGAGGGGAGTGTGAAGTAGACAAGGGAGTCACAGAGAGAGTGATCCATCTGAAAAGCAGATAAGGGTGGGGAGGGAAAAATGTCTTTGGTGGTGGGGTTGGATTGCAGATGGCGGAAGTGTCAGAGGATGATGCGTTGGATTTGGAGGTTGGTGGGGTGGTACGTGAGGACGAGGGGGATTCTGTTTTGGTTATTATTGCGGGGTGGGGGTGTGAGGGATGAGTTGCGGGAAATGCGGGAAACACGGTCAAGGGCGTTCTCGACCACTAAGTGGGAGATGTTGCGGTCCTTGAAAAACGAGGACATCTGAGATGTTCGGGAGTGGAATGCCTCATCCTGGGAGCAGATGCGGTGGAGGCGAAGGAATTCGGAATAGGGGATGGCATTTTTGCAGGAAGGTGGGTGGGAGGAGGTGTATTCTACGTAGCTGTGGGAGTCGGTAGGCTTGAAATGGATATCAGTTTCCAGGTGGTTGCCAGAGATGGAAACAGAGGGGTCCAGGAACGAGAGAGAGGTATCAGAGATGGTGCAGGTGAACTTAAGTTTGGGGTGGAAGGTGTTGGTGAAGTGGGACCACGAGGCGGCGCCGATACAGTCATTGATGTAACGGAGGAAGAGGTGGGGTTTAGGGCCAGTGTAGGTACGGAAGAGGGATTGTTTCACGTAACCTACAAAGATGCAGGCATAGCTTGGGCCCATGTGGGTACCCATGGCCACCCCCTTTGTCTGTAGGAAGTGGGAGGAATTGAAAGAGAAGTTGTTAAGGGTGAGGACGAGTTCAGCTAAGTGGATGAGGATGTCTGTGGAGGGGGACTGGTCGGGCCTGCGGGACAGGAAGAAGCGGAGGGCCTTTAGGCCATCTGTATGGGGAATGCAGGTGTATAGGGACTGAATGTCCATGGTGAAGATGAGGTGTTGGGGACCAGGGAATCGGAAGTTTTGGAGAAGGTGGAGGGCGTGGGTGGTGTCACGGATGTAGGTGGGGAGTTGCTGGACCAAGGGGGAGAAAATGGACTCGAGATAAGTAGAGATAAGTTCAGTGGGGCAGGAGTAGGCGGAGACAATGGGTCAACCAAGGCAGTCAGGTTTATGAATTTTGGAAAGGCTACACCTGCCCTACACCTCCCCCCTCACCCCCATCCCAGACCCCAAGAAGACCTTCCACATCAAGCAGATGTTCACCTGCACATCTGCTAATGTGGCATACTGTATCCACTGTTCCAGATGTGGCCTCCTCTACATCAGGGAAACCAAGCGGAGGCTTGGGGATCGCTTTGCGGAACACCTACGCTCAGTTCGCACTAAACAACTGCACCTCCCAGTCGCGAACCATTTCAACTCCCCCTCCCATTCCTTAGACGACATGTCCATCCTGGGCCTCCTGCAGTGCCACAACGATGCCATCCGAAGGTTGCAGGAACAGCACCTCATATTTCGCTTAGGAACCCTGCAGCCCAATGGTATCAACCTGGACTTCATATGCTTCAAAATCTCCCCTCCCCCTACCGCATCCCAAAACCAGCTCAGCTTGTCCCCACCTCCCTAACCTGTCCTTCCTCCCACCTACCCCCCTCCTCCCACCTCAAGCCCCACCCTTATCTCCTACCTACTAACCTCATCCCACCCCCTTGACCTGTCTGTCCTCCCTGGACTGACCTATCCCCTCCCTAACTCCCCATCTATTTTCACCTTTACTGGCTCCACCCCCACCTCTTTGACCTGTCTGTCTCCTCTCCACCTATCTTCTCCTTTATCCATCTTCTATCCACCTCCCCCTCTCTCCCTATTTATTTCAGAACGCCGTTCCCCTCCCCCATTTCTGAGGAAGGATCTAGACCCAAAACGTCAGCTTTTCTACTCTTCTGATGCTGCTTGGCCTGCTGTGTTCATCTAGCTCTACACCGTGTTATCTCAGATTTTCCAGCATCTGCAGTTCCTACTATCCCAGAGCCAAGAGGCTGCCCGGTTTCTGACAGTGCAGTGCAGAAAGCCTGCTTAAGGACAATCCCAAAATGTGCCTTATCTCTCCGAAAAGGATACCTAACCACTACCGTAGGATACCGGGATCAGATCCAAGGAGCACCTTGCATAAGTTGTTCATATTATGGAGGAACATGTATGGAGTCCGGCATTACAGGTAATACAAGGGCAGCAAATCATGGTCAATATAGTCATCGTACTAGGCTTTGTGTGCAGCTCCCCAGCACCTCATCAAATTACTAGAGATGTTTCGGACAGTAATTTTTGTTATTTTTCTCCCGAATGTGGCGATTGTTTCTGCGGTATGATTCCACGGGTGACTGGTAGCTTTCCCAAAGAGCCACTCCCCAGAATTAAAAGTAGTCATGGCAGGTTCCACAGCTGCGTCCACTCCAGTCTTTACCTGATATCCACATGTACACTTTCCAGAAGTGTCAGCAGACTGAAGCAAGAATCCTGACTGAATTTGTTTTTTCTTTAACAGCACGAAAGTACTGAAGCCGACTCTACTGTCAACTGTTGCACTGACCTAACTTTAGTGTCACCTCATTCTTGCAGCTGACTTTATTATTCCAGTTTGTTGAAATTGAAGCCATATTTGACAAAATCTAACCTGTTGTCTCTTTACACCCAAACGGAAAGTGTCTGGATTCCAGATTGACCAAGTCTTAAACTTAAGGAAGGTTTCCATTTTCCAAGCCAAAACTATGAATGCAATGAGCATACATTTTGGTGAGCACAAGAGCAGCCTTTTCCCGCTGACATTTATTTTACTGCAGCAAATTCATGAGGAAATGAATCCGACACCAAGCAAATATTTCCCTTCGTTTTCTTTAGCTCCTCTGACTGAGGATCAAAGCAAGAAGAAAGACAAATACAATCTTTCCCATGGCACTGACATTCTCTGTTATCAGCTCAGTCATGTTGATCAACAATTTGCTGAATGGATCAGCTTATCAATTCAAGTCATTGTTTTAAAAACAAAAGCAGAGTTAACATGTGGAAAAACTTTTCATCAGCTTTCACATTTGCATTTATATGGACGAAGAGTCAAAAGCAACTAAAGTACCTCATTAATAAAACAAAGTCAGCTCCCACATTATAGTCTGATCACAATTAATGGTCTGTGTGCAACTGGAGTTTAATGTGAATTAGTTGCATGGGTAAATCATTATACGTGGTACATTAAGCCCTACGTCCCTTAGGCCTGTGATATCCCATAAGAACAAATAAACTGCACCATAATCATTCCTTTGAAATGTACAAGTTCAAAAGAAGCATAAATAAACTGGATAATTAACTTAAATAAAGCTATGCCTTCTCAAGTTTGTAAATAGTAACAAAATGCATAATGTACATCTCACCATCTTTATTTTCCTCACCATGATTCTCCCCTCCTCTCCAATAGAGACAGGTATCTTACTTGAGTACAGTTATATAGTGCCAGAACCACTCTAGAATTTAATCTTTAAGATTTACTGAACATGATGCATGGACTCTCAGAAGATCTCTCACTGTGCAGACAGAAATGGACCCCGAAAGTTGGCAATGGATTTGAAATGTGTAGAAAACGTCTGAAGATAATGCGGTTTTGTAGGATTTGTGCAGAAATGAAGGCCAACAGATTTAAGTGCTACAGGTAATATTGGTGACCTCAGAACTGACCTCAGCCCAGTGCTTGTGCCTCTTGACAAAGGATGACAAAGGCTGTTGCGATGGAGGGGTAACTGTAAGTTCATCAGAGTCCAAGCAGACCATAGGGTTGCTCTCTCATTAAAGAGACACATGGTGGTTTAACCTAAGGGTCACCATGCCTGTGATGAGGGAAGAGATTGATAAGGAGTATCCTTCATGATAACATCAGCAAGTGTGGGAATTGAACCCACGCTGTCGGTATTACTCTGCATTACAAACCTGCAGTGGTAGTATTCCTACCAACAGACTAGAAGATCTGGGTTCAAGTCCCACATAGCCCATACATTTGTCAGAATATGCCTGGACAGGTTGATTAAAATATCTTGAAGACTGAGTGCTGCCTGAATGGAGAGCTGAGCACTTGGTGAGTTGAGGGAATAGAAGTCTAAGTCTTTCGCTAAAAATCTAAATTTGTAGTTTATATTTACAGTTAAAATTTAACTAAAAGTTACAGTTTAAATTCAGGGGACAGGAGCCTAAGGTGCCCAGTTTTTGCTAGTGGGTCAGGGATACAGAGTCGGAAGAAATGCTGGCTTTGCAAACTCAACATTTAAAAATTGCCATAAGAACTTCAGATTCTAGGCCTGGTTATATGAATTGGATTTGGAGTCAGACAAAGTGACCCAGGAAGAGGCCCGGATTCTGAGAGTGCAGTGCAGAAAGCCTGTCTAAGGACAATCCCAAAGTGTGCCTTATCTCTCCGAAAAGGATACCTAACCACTACCGTAGGATACCGGGATCAAATCCAAGGAGTACCTTGGATAATATGTTCATATTATAATGAAACATGTATGGAATCGGGCATTACAGGTAATACAAGGGCAGCAAATCATGGTCAGTACTTGCCAAAATAGTAAATATTGTAACATAATTAATCATATGCGTTCATGGGATGCTGGAATGCTGGCTGGGCTAGCATTAGTTGCCCATCACTAGCTGTCCTGGAGAAGGTGATGGTGAGCTGCCTTCTTGAATAACTGTAGTTCATTTGGTGTAGATAGACCCACAATAACATTAGAGGGAGCTCCAGGAATTTGACCTAGTGACACAGGAGGAAGTGCACTATATTTCCAAGTCAGAATAGTAAGTGGCTTGGAAGAAAGCATGCAGATTATAGCTTTCTCATATTAGAATTAGAATTAGCTATATTGTCATATGTACTTACATGAGTACAGTGAAAAGTTTACAAGTCACCACTTACGGCGCCATCTTAGGTACCAAGTAGTAAAATAAAGAAATAAGAAGTCCAGCAATAATTTAGAAAAATGGAGAAATAAGAGTTCAGAATAACAACATAGAATAACAATTCTTCCAGCTCAGGTAGCACCAGGCTTCACCTTGGGCCAGGATTGCTGGGAGTCCAAGTCCATGTTGAAGCCAGGATTTCGAGTCCATGCTGAGGCAGACAGTCCATGCTGAGTTTCATCCCAGACAGAAGGTAAAAAGAAAAAGAGAAAAAAACACAAAAAGAGAGAGGAAGAAAAGAAACAGCTTGAGTAGACAAGCTCCGGGTCAGGAGTCCTACTCCTCCGTCATCTTGGAATACAAGCTGCATCTGTCCTTCTGGATGGGAGTAGTCATAGATTTGGAAGGTGCTGCAAGACCCAACAACTTAATTGAGGCAAAAGTAGAAGCATCAGGGAAAATGTAAGTAGCATCACAGTAAGACTTGGGAACCAGGAACAGCAAAGACCTGTAGGTCAATGATCAATCTTTTAGGATTGGAACCCACCCCACACATAACCCCAATCTCCTAATCTAGGAAAGGACATACTTTCTAATGGTCAGGAATTGAGTAATCTCCACCAGTCCCAGGTTAGAGACTGTGTGATTCTCAGCAATGGTTCATTCTCCAGCTCTATGGGAAAACGTGAATCAGACTGCCTTGTCCTGCAGCCTGCATAAGATATTTTCCTCTTAAGTAGATGCCAGATCAATTCACTGACTCTGAAAAATTTCCTGCCTAAACAACTCACACTGATACAATTAAAACACTATCCATGTTAGTGCCTATGCCTGAGACTCAGCTCAGGGGTAAATAAGCCACCAAATTGCAAACAGTCAAATTCAGCCTCAGACATTGCCCAGGAAGTGAAATTTATGTCAAACATAACATATATTTTATATTTATAAATATACATGTATGGAATACATACTGAAGAATTTGTTGCATTATCTGTATTAGACTTGATCTGTCATGCTGCCTTCCAGTGGCCTGATTGCTTCTGGCTAATTGATTCTGACTTTGCTTCTGGTGCCTTTTAATCCACTGAATCGTGCAAGTACTGCTAGATTGCTTGGTCATTGCCCTAATTATAAACTTTATTAATCTGCAAGGCATGAGATGTTTAAATAGTTGACTGAAGATGAGCAAAATGGAAGCAATAATTGCACAAAAATGTGAAAACAAAGAAATGTTGGCTGGGTAAATAAGGAACTTGTCGGGTCTGTGGGTTGCAATTTAGACATACTTAGAAAAGAGAAAGCTACTCCGGTCATGCACACAGACTGCAGTGCATACATGACTTACAGGCCAAAAGCAGAGAAAAATAATATTAGCATTCCTGCTGTCTTTCAGGATCAGGGAATTTATCATCAATGAAATGCTTTGTCAAAAACTCATATTTCAATGAACACGGATACAATGCAGACAGAATTCTCTGGCTAATAGATCTTTATAGTAACACTTAACCCTAGGAATTCACACTACAGGGAGGAAGTGTCAAATACAGTAATTACTGGCAGCCTAGTGAATAAATTCACCCATAGCACACAAGTTTAAAGAGATTGGGAATTTATGACTAGAATTGCTGCCCCCACAAACCTCTTGTTATGATGTTTCCTATTGTTCATGTTGAACCATTACAATAATCAGTAAAGGCACTTGAATCTTGAGATTATTTTAAAAATGGCATGTTGCTTTCACCCAATTTAATGACAATTTAAAAGGAGGGACTTTGCTGATAGATTTATTATATGGTAACGTGGCAAAATAAAATTTGCTTGCTTATGCCTACTAGGCATTCCAATTGAAATATTCCATTTATATACTTAGCAGTTTTACAAAAAAGATCAATGGTCAGGCTAACAACAACCTTTAATGCTAGATAGAATACAGTACACAAGAAATATTTCCAGCAGTAGACATTTGATCCCTTAACTTCTTCCACTACAATCATAACTGATTTTCTGCCACAACTCCACATCCCACCCAGCCCCATGCCTTTTAACTCTTTAAGAAATCAAGAAGATAATGATCTCAGTCATGAGTGTACTCAAAAATGGAGCATCCACAACCACCTGGGATCAAGAATACCAAAGATTTATAATGCTGTCAGAGAAGAAAATTCTACTTCTCTTATTCCTAAATGATTGGCTCCTTAAAATGAGGTTGCATACCAATGTTCTGGACTGCTCAGCCGAGGGAAACTGTAGTGATTGTAATGAGGTCAGCCAGGTGGACCTCATGGAATACAAGTTCCCTGATTGAAGAGGCAGATGGGTACTCATCATAGAATCCCTAGTGTGGAAACAGACCCTTTGGCCCAACATATCCACACTGACCCTCAGAGTATCCCACCTAGACCTGATCTACACATCCCTGAACACTATGGGCAATATAGCATGGCCAATCCACCTAGCCTGAACATCTTTGGACTTGGGAGGAAATCCACACAGACATGGGGAGAGTGTGCAAACTCCACACAGACAGTCGCCCCAGGGTGGAATCGAACTCGGGTTCCTGGCGCTGTGAGGCAGCAGTGCTAACCACTAAACCTCCGTGCCGTCCCCAACAGAGCTGCCATTCTCTGACTGGGAATCAAACCCGGGCCGCAGTGGTGAGAGCGCCAAATCGTAACCACTAGACCACCAGGGAATGCAAGAAAATTGGACGTGACCTGCTCCAGGTGAGGCTGGGGCTGTTAATCTAATCCAGTCAGGGAGCCCTGGCTGACGGATAAGAACAGAAGTGTCAGATATCTTGTTCATGCTCACAGCTGGCTCTGAGAGAACTGGATCAGTATCAAGGACTCTCTACATGTAAATAAAGGGTGATTTAGTGACATGATACTGGCTTCTGTGGAGTTATTTCAAAAGCAATCTCTCATTTTTATTTAATTTCAAAAATATACTTTATTCATAAAAGTCTTTATATATATACATAGTCACTAGAGCACTTCACTTCTGTACAGTCTTTAAATATGGAGAACAAACAAACTCAACGCATTTCTTACTTATACAAGTACACACACATTTGAGGCATCCGGACAGCTCAATAACTGAACAGACTCCCAGTTAACTTTGGCAGAAAGGTGGTCTTTCTCTACTGCGCCTTGGTAGCAGCTGCCCCAAGCTTTAGTGTGTCCCCCAGAACATAGTCCTGGACCTTGGAATGTGCCAGTCTGCAATGCTCAATTGAGGTCAACTCCTTGCTCTGGAAGACCAACATGTATTGGGCAGACCAAAGTTGATGGTCTTCCAGGCACAGTTTGCCTCGGTGTGCATCCCAGAGGAGAGACTGTGGAGCGCAGAGTCCAGTGTCACGAAGGTGCTCGGGACAAACCTCGACAAAAAATACCGCATCTTTCTCCAGTCTTCCTTTGCAAAGGCACAATCCAGCAGAAGATGTGAGACAGTCTCTACCTATGGCCCCCAATTCTGCAGCCGCTTTAAGAGCAGCATGCAGCAGTGATGCAGAGTGTCCAGGCACACATGAAGGATCTCACAGGTAGTGCCCTTCTCACCACCAGCCAAGCAATGTCCTGGTGCTTGCTGGAAAGTTCTGGCGATGAGGCATTCTGCCAAATGATTCTGGCAGTCTGCTCAGGGAACAACCCATCACATTACCTAATAGGTTTAATTATATTACTGTGGTACATCGTAGGCTATCACTGAACTTATCTACCTGCAGGGAGAAAGGAGAAGAACTCACATCTATAAATATGTGATTTTCCTTATAAATCTTAATACAAACGAAGAGATAAAAACTTGGCGAAAGAATATTACATTGTAGAGTTTAAAAAAGACATCAGTGCCTTAAGCAGTTAATGTAGCATTTCACATGAATACATTTTCTTTGTAACGTGATTTTAAAATATAATGCAGCTTGTTAAGACTAGTTTAATTAAATAGTTATCTTTCTTCCACTGCAATAATTATTAATTTTCTGGGCTTGAACTAACCGCAGTTACAACATGGATATGAAACATCTTTGAAACAACCTCTTGCCTTCTAATATCGGAACATAGCCAAGGTGTCATCAACTGGACCAATTACAGTGGGAGCTTATAAGAATCTTTTAATCAGTCTACAGCCAGAAGACCCTTTGCAATAACTCTGTGATTTATCAATATCCTACAATTTCTGTAATTGTAATTGAATGTTCAATTTATGTAGGATTGATGTTTAGATTTAAAGCTGGCAAAATTTGGTCCATCACTAGAGCATAAATAATTGTAATCAGTATGTGGATACAGGGGCATTCACTTCATCATTTAATAAAGGCATTTCATACAAGCTAAGCATGTACTACCACCCCATCCTGTTTCACATCTTCATCAAACCCAGATGGAGTCACAGCAAATCACTTCTCTTTTATGAGCACCTGTACAAAATGGTTAATTCTCTTTCTGGAACAATTGGTTTACAGCAAACAGATTTAATGAAATTGAATACCAGTGGAGAAACAATCGGTGGAATGTTCCACACACCTGCACAGCATGGACATTGGTGAGAAATTTGGGAAAATATAGAAAAACATTAGAATTTAAACATCAAGGAGAAGTTTTCCAATTTTCTCTTTATGGTTTAGACGGCATGTTCAAAATCTGTCTAATGAATGGACATTACTTCATTTCCATGTATTTCCATCTCATGAATATCCCAATTCACCTCATTTCCACGTAACTTCCAAACTTTTCTTTCCTTAAGAAACTACATGGCACCAATTCCTGACATAAAGGTCAGAGTGGATATCTTGCCGAATGCTTTCCTTGCCATCATCCATGTTTCATGGCAATATGCTCCATGGATACAGTGATCCTCAATCCTTCATCCACGCAAGGTGGCAAGAGCAAAGCACCAACCTCGACATATCACCATGCCTGCTCTCAATTCAAACATACTTCAGCTCTTCATGGCGGTCAGTGACACCTAGGACTTGTATGCTTCTATCCAGTCAATTTTCACATTTGGACACACGCAGACTTCATACATATACATATAATGCATTTTATGGTTCATAGTTTGCTTTTTTTTAAGCAATCAGTCATGTTGAGCTTACTTGGGAGTTGCCAGCCTGTCTTGCATTTCTTTTAAATGCGAAGGGTGACAGCCAGCTTGTATGTGTTGGCAGTGCTGAACAACCAAGCTTGTGAGCATAGCACTGTGCAGCACCATGCCGGTAGCTTACATGAAAAATATACTCTATGTACTTCTGGGAAATGGCCATGTCTGAAAGTCAAAGAGGAACAGTCTTTAGTTGGGTCAAGTGGGTCCATGTCAGTCAGGGGATGTCGTCATAGTCACTCAGTAGGTATGTCAATTCCAGCCCAGGGTGCTGGCCATGGTCAAATCAAATGCTTGCTCATACCATAGTAAAAGATTTTGTGTCTTGTAGTCCAAGAATCCATTTTTTTTTCCTGTAATGAAACAAAAGGGAGGGATTGAGTACGATGGAAGAACAGTTAGCGGAGATGAGAGGCTGGAGAAGTAGTGAAGTGTGCCTGTTCAGTGAGTAGAAGGCATTGAGGACAGTATGGGTAAATATTCCAATCTAGAAGTCCAAAGAGTGGAAATGGTCCTTGCAATAGTGATAGCTGTAGTCTGTGAACCTTGCAGAGCTGTATGCATCGGCAGAGTTAGAATGAGTAGCAGTCACGAGTGTGATGCAGCAGAGAGAGAAAATGAAGGCACTTGCTCTTGCAGAGCACAGATGATCATTAACTATCTTCTTGCACTGCATTGCATTCCATTTAATCCAGGTCATGGTATTGGTGCCATGGTGGCTCCGTGGTTTGCACTGCTGCCTCATAGTACCAGGGCCCTGGGTTCAATTCCACCCTCAGGTGACTGTCTGCGTAGAGTTTGCATTTTCTCCCCTGTCTATGTGAGTTTCCTCCCACAGTCCAAAGATGTGCAGTTTCGGTGAATTGGCCATGCTAAATTGCACGTAGTGTCTACGGATGTACAGGCTAGCTAAATTAGCCATGGAAAACGCAGAGTTACAGGGATAAGGTAGGGGGTGTATCTGTGTGGTGAGCAATATTCCTCATGATTTTGTTGCTTAATACTTTGTATCTTCACTGAGCATTTTGAACTGTTTATTTAAATAAGGTATTAGCCCAAGAAGTAGCGACGTCATTACCAAAAATCTTAGTTTCACGCAGCTAGTGATTACGATCTGGAATGTACTATCTAAAGAGTGTGACAGAGGTACATTCAATCGAGGTTTTCCTAAGAAAATAATTTCTTGGAGAATAAAAGTGCAGGACTATTAAGAAAAGGCAGGGGAGTGAGCTGATTGCATTGCTGTTACAGAGAGCCAACACTGGCATGTTGGGCCAAATGACCTCTTCTGTCTATAACCAGTCCTTAATTCTGTAATACAAGGTTTCTCTACTCGTGCAACTCCTCCAGAGTACTTTTATTTCACATTGGCTCTCTTTAGACATCTTAGCAAAATGTATTACTTCAAACTCCTTCACATCAAATTACATGCCATACTCTTAAAGAACATTAGAACATTTAAAAAATTGGAATAGAAATAGGTTTAGGCCCATCAATCACTAAGATCATGGCTGATCCAATGGTGGTCTTTATTCCACTTTCCAAACTGATGCCTAGAACCTTGGACTTCCTTGTTGATCAAAAATCTGTCTAACCCATCCTTGGATATATAAATGATCTACCCTGGACAGCTACTGAGAAAGAGATATTCCAAACACCAATGAGCTTGACAGAGAAAATTTCTTCTCATTTCAGTCTCATATGAGAGACTCCTTATTTTTAAACCACACCTGATTAGTTACATATTCCTCACCGACAGGCAACATGCTGTCAAGCATCTATATATGAATCTCATTCAAAATGCTATGCTTCTGAAATCTATTTTTGTTCAATCAAATCTTGGCCTAGATATTCACATCAATTGCTGGAAAAGCTCAGACAGTTCTGAGGAAGGGTCACGCAATCCGAAATGTTAACTCTGATGTCTCTCCACAGATGCTGCTAGATCTGCTGAGCTATTCCAGCAATTTGTTTTTGTTTCTGATTTACAGCATCCACAGTTCTTTTGGGTTTTATTCATATCAATATCTTGTTAATATTCTAAACGTTTGAGGTGGTTTTATACTCAAAAAAGATTGCAAGGATTTTTCACTTATGAAGAGATATTCATATTGGAAATGTTAACCTGTCAGTTTGCTTCACAGGCTCTACTCACTTGCTAAGTATTACCAATATCATTCTTTGTTTCAAACTTGCAATACATTGCTCTGAGTGATTATCCTATTTCCGCAGTGAGAGGTGACCATGGTCTCTTGGGGCTCAGATGGATTTGACACTCATAAGAAGAGATGATAGGAATTAAATTAATCCCTTTTGACAGATTAAGCAATCTGATAGTTGTACCAAGCAGTTTTGCAATGCTCCCGAGCACTGCTCCCTAACATAACCTATGTCCACAGACCTGTCAGTGGAAGATCAGATTCCATCCGCTTAGCTCGAGATAACTCACCAGTTAAAACAAAACTCCCAATGGATAGATTAGCCTGGTTAGATAAGCAACAAGAAGCTTGCCAATGCTGGCAATTGCTTTGTTTTATTAATTATTAACTAAATTACAGCAATCTCCTTTGTGCAAAATTTGGATTCCCTAAATCTCAATTGTGAACATTTGATACAGGATTTAATTAAGTGGGGTGTATCCCAATAGGGAACTAATGTACACTCCCCATTGCGTAAACTGAAAATCTACAAGCTAGGCTTGGAGCTCTCTAAATATGGTTATTGGTTCCCACTAAAGTCACACAGCAGACAGTTAAAATATAACTTTTAAATAAAATGGAGCCAACTGAATGAATAAAAATGATTAAAAATACTGGAAACTAAGTCTTTGAAGAAAAATAATGCTTCACTGTTTTGGATGCAGAACTTTTTTGTCCAAACACCTGAAAGGAACTTATCTTTATTCATTCCAGATATTTTGGGCCTATTCTATAAAATTTTCTGTTGCCATTTCAGATTTCCAGGATTTGTAACTTTCTTTATTTTTTACTGCAGAGCTGACAGAACTTAATACATTGTAAAGGCAACAAATAAAATGCAACAAGTACAGAAATGTGAACAACAGAATAAATGTAGCAGCTAATAAGTTTAGTTGATGTGAACAGATTTTGACCTTTTCCAATTACTTCTGCCATGCGAATTCCATTATAATGAGGATGACTGTTCACTAAAATCATAAAAATAAATTTCCACTGGTAGCGTATTGGGATAAAGGATAGTACAATCTTAAAGGTTGAGCAGGCCATTCTGGAAAGAATTCAGAAAGCCAGTTTACACATATAGGAAGTCGGGAATCTTTTCCCAAATAGTTATCGATATATTTGGAAACTCCAATTGTCCAACTAAGATGGATTGATTTTTCATGGATAAGACAATATAGGAATATGGAACAAGGGCAGATCAATGGAGTTGAGGTACAGATCAGCCTCTATTGAAAATGGATGACGGAAGAAGGACACAACTGATCTAATATGGCTATCTGCTGTGATAGAGAGGAAATATTCATTGTGTGCCAGAGATTGTTGCTAATCCATGCAAATTCTTGCTTTAATTATTTTATTAAATATGCATATTGCTAGCAAGGCCAGCATTTCTTACCCATCTCTAACTGCCCTTAAGAAGGTGGTGGTGAACCACCTTCTTTAACTGCTGAAGTCTAATCAGTGTAAGAGCAGCAAAAGAGCAATAAGCAGAAGTTCCTGGATTTTGACCCAGTAGCAGTGAAGGACAGTGATATTATTCAAAGCCATTGATGTGTGACTCTATGGGGAATTTGCAGTCAGTGCCCTCATTTATCTGTTATCCTGTGTTGGAAAGGTCACGGTTTTAGAAGGTACAGTTGAATGAGGCTTAGCAAGTTGTTGCAGTGCTTTTTGTAGGTTGTACAACTGTGTGCCAGTGGTGAAGGAAGTAACTGCTTAAGGTGGTGGATGGAGTACAGAGTACATGAGGCAAATATATCCTAGATAGTGTCAAGTTTCTTGTATATTTTTGGAGGTGCATCCATTGAGGCGAGGGGAAAGTATTCCATTACGCTCCTGACCTGTGTACGGTTATAGAAGGCTTTAGGGACTGAGGAAGCAAGTTATCCACTGCAGAATTCCCAGCCTCTGACCAGCTGTTGCTACCTCAGTGAATATATGGCTGATCCAGTTAGGGTTCTGGCCAGTGGTAACTTGCAGAATATTGATCTTGAAAACTCAGAGATGGCAATGCTGCTGAATGTCACAGGAAGGTGATCAGATTTGCTCTTTTTGGACATGGTCATTTCTGGTCTAGAAGTGTCGAGCAATAGTCACGCTACACATCAACCCAAGCCTGAAAGGTGGTGTAAGTCTTGCTGCATTTGCACAAGGATGGCTTCTGTATTTCAGGAGTTGTGAACATTACTGAACGCTGAAATTAATCAGTATCCATCACCACTACTGAAGGTCATTGATGAGGCAGCTAAAGATATTTGGGCCTAGAACACTAATCTGAGGAATCCCGACAGTGATATCCTGTTTCTGAGATGATGGTCTTCAAATTACTGCATCTTGCTTTGAGTGAGATATGACACTTGCTAATGGGGATATTTGCCAGATACCCATTGATTCTAGGATTTGATACCACACTCTGTCAAAACTGCCTTGATGTCTAGGTCATTCACTCATAGTCACAGAGTCATAAAGATGGACAGCACGGAAATAGAACCTTCGGCCCAAACTCTCCATGCTGAGCAGATATCCTAAACATCGTCCCATTTGCCAGCATTTGGCCCATATCCCTCTAAACCCTTTCAGAGATACTAGGAACTGCAGATGCTGGAGAATCTGAGATAACAAGGTGTAGAGCTGGATGAACACAGCAGGCCAAGCAGCATCAGAGGAGTAGGAAAGC
>NC_063335.1:65297792-65341447 GCF_021869965.1 Rhincodon typus | reverse complement strand
GCTTTCCTACTCCTCTGATGCTGCTTGGCCTGCTGTGTTCATCCAGCACTACACCTTGTTATCCCTCTAAACCCTTCCTATTTATGTATCCATCCAGATGCCTTTTAAATTTTGTAACTGTACCAGTTCCTCTGGCAGTTCATTCCATATACGCACCACCCTCTGCATGAAAAGGTTGCCCCCTAGGTCCCTTTTAAATCTTTCCTCTCTCACTTTAAACCTATGATATCTAGTTTTGGACTCTCCTACTCTGAGGAAAATGACATGACTATTCACCCCGTCCATGCCTCTTTTATGAACATCTATAAGATCAACCCTCAGCCTCTGATGCTCCAGGGAAATTAGTTCCAGTTTATTCAGCCTCTCCCTATAGCACAAACCCTCTAACCCTGGCAACACCCTTGTAAATCTTATCTGAATGCTTTCAAGCTTCCTATAGCAAAGAGACTGGAACTGAACGCAATATTTCAACAGTGGCCTATCCAATGTCCTGTACAGCTGCAACATGACCTCCCAACTCCTATATTCAATGCATTGGCCAATAAAGGCAAGCGTACCAAATGCCTTCTTCACTATCCTATCTATCTGTGACTCTACTTTCAAGGAACTAAGAACCTGCACTCCAAGGTTTCTTTGTTCGGCAACATTCCTCAGGAACTTAACTTCAAGTTTATAAGTCCTGCCATGATTTGTTGTACCAAAATGCAGAACCTTACATTTATCTAGACTAAACTCCATCTGCCACTACTCAACCCATCAACCCATCTGATCAAGGTTCCATGGTACTCTGAAGCAACCTTATTAGCTGCCTAACACACCAACAATTTTGGTGTCATCTGCAAATTTACTAAGCATACCTCCTTTGTTCGCATCCAAATCATTTATATAAATGACAAAAAGCAGTGGACTCACCACCAATCCTTGCAGCACACTGCTGGTCACAGGCCTCCAGTCTGAAAAGAAACCCTCCACCACTATCCTCTCGTCTCTTACCTTTGAGCCAATTTTGTATCCAAATGGCTGGTTCTCCCTGTATTTAATGTGACCTAACGTTGTTAACCAGTCTACCATGAAGAACCTTGTTGAATGCCTTACTAAAGCCTCCACAGACAATGTCCACTGCACTGCCTTCATCAATACTCTTTGTCACTATTTCAAAAATTCAATCAACTTAATCAGACACGATTTCCCACATACAAAGCCATGTTGACTATCCCTCAGTCCTCGCCTTTCCAAATACATGCAAATCCTGTCCTTCAGAATCCCTTCCAACAACCTGCGCACCACTGATGTCAGGCTCACCAGTCTGTTGTTCACTGGCTTTTCCTTACCACCTTTCTTAAATAACAGCACCACGTTAGCCAATCTCCAGCCTTCCAGCACCTCATCCGTGGCAATTGATGATAGGGAGGCGCCCAGCAATCACTTCCCTAGCTTCCCACAAATTTCTAAGGTACATGTGATCAGGTCCTGGGGATTTATCCACCTTGATGCATTTTAAGACATCCAGCACTTCCTCTCTAAAATATGGACACTTCTCAAGATATCATGATTTATTTCCCCAAGTTCTGAAGCTTTCATATCCTTCTTCACAGTAAACACTGATACAAAATACTCATTTAGTATCTCACCCATCTCCTACAGTTCCACACATTTGCAGCCTTGCTGATCTTTAAGGGACCCTATTTTCTCCTTGGTTAATTTTTTGTCCTTAATGTATTCGTAGAAACCCTTTGGATTCTCCTTAACCCTATTTGCCAAAGCTATCTGATGTCCCCTCTTTGCCCTCCTGAATTCCCTCATAAGTATACTCCTACTGTCCTTGTACTCCTCTCAGGATTCACCTAATCCCTATTGTCTATACCTGAAATGCTTCCTACTTTTTCTTGACCAGAACCTCAATTTCTTTAGTCATCTAGCATTTCCTACATCTCCTAGCATTGCCCTCCACCCTAACAGGGACATACTGTCCCTGGACTCTCTCATTTCATTTTTGAAGCTTTCCCACATCTGCAATAAGGATCACTTGTCCCACACCTCAGTCACTTGCCCTGTCTTTATTTCCTAAGAGGAAGTCAGGTTTTGCTCCTTCTCCAGTAGATTCATCCACATACTCAATAAGAAACTTTTCTTGTACATACTTGACAAATTCCTCTTCATCCGATCCCTTAACATTATGGCAGTTCCAGTTTATGTTTGGCAAGTTAAATTCCCCTACTATAAAAACCCTATTATTCTTATAGATAACTAAGACTTCCTTACAAATTTGCTTCTCAATTTCCTGCTGAGTATTTATGTTTCTATAGTACAATCCCAATAAGGTGATCATCCCTTTCTCAGTTTCACCCAAATAACATCACTGCACATACTCCAGGAATATCCTCCTTGAGTACAGCCATAATGTTATTCCTAATCAAAAACACCACTCCTCCTCCTCTCTTGCTTCTCTTTCTATCCTTCCTATAGCATCTATATCCTGAAATATTAAGCTGTCAGACCTGTCCATTCCTGAGCCATGTCTCCATAATAGCTATGATATCCCAGTCCCATATTCCCAACTATGTCCTGAGTTCATCTGCCTTACCTGACAGGCCTCTTGCATCGAAATAAATGCAGTTTAATTTATCAGTCCTACCTTGTTCTTTGTTTTGCTCCTGCCTGCCTTGACTGTTTGAATTTCTCCTTTTCCCAATTGCACTGGCTTCAGACTGATCCCTCTTCTCACTACCTCTCTGAGTCCCACACCCGCTCTTATTAGTTTAAATCCTCTCGGATGGCTGTAGCAAATCTCCCTGCCAAAATAATAGACCCATCCAAATCAGGTGCATCCCGCCCCTCTTATACAGGTTACTTCTACCCCAGAAGAGATTCCAATGATCTAGAAATGTGCATCCTTCTCTCCTACACCAGTTCCTCAGCCATGCATTCATCTGCTCTATCCTTCTATTCCTATTCTCACTAGCACATAGTACTGGGAGTAATCCAGATAGTACTACCCTCAAACACCTACTTTTTACCTTCCTGCCTAATTTCCTATAACTGGCCTCAGAACCTCGTCCTTTTCTCTTCCTATGTCGTTGGGTCCAATGTGTACAAAGACCTCCTGCTGGTCTCTCTCTCTCTCCCTTGAGAATATTCTGCACCCTGTCCAAGACATCTTTGACCCTGGCACCCAGGAGGCAACACAACACTTTCATATCTTGTTACCATCCACAAAAATGTCTATTTGTGCCTCGGACTAGAGAGTCCCCTATCACAATTGATCGCTTCAAACTTGACATACACCTCATTACATTAGCGCCAGCCTCAGTCCCAGAAACATGGCTGTGAGTGCTACATTCCCCTGAGAGTCCATTTCCTCTTACATTTTCCAAAATAGCATACTTGTACAAGATGGGGATAGCCACAGGAGACTCCTGCACTACCTGCCTATCCCTCCTAGCTTTCCTAGAGGTAATCCATCTATCTCAAATTTTTCTGTGGTTTTTCTAATTCTTGAAACTGCCATCCATCACACCCCTAGCTCCTGTAAATTTGTCATTGCCTCTAACTGCCACTCCAACCTATCCATACAATACAAAGAAATCGCAAGCAAACACACTTACTGCAGACATAATCATTAGTTACGTTGAAATTCTCTCTAATCTCCCACATCCAACAGGAAGAGCACATTACTCTACTAAAGACCATCTTTGCACCTTAACAATCTACAGCCCCAGAAAATAACACATTCTTACTGCTCTAAGAGCACTGCTCTAGGGTAAATTGATATCTATAATTTATATTTTTCAAAAAGGTTTAACCTAGAGACAGGTCCTAGTGAAACATGCATATCAAACAAAGAAATCACCCTACTCACTATTATAGACTTAAAAAAAAAGAGTAGAGTTACATTTAAAAACCACTTAGCTGTTCCCTGCTGTGAGGAGCTCCTGATATTGAGTTTCTCCAAGGTGAGCTGTGACTTTCATTGTTTGTTTATTTTTCATGGACCAAACTCCAATGTCCAGAGATACTTGAAACTACACAGCAGAGGCTGTCAGCTGTGAAAGTTCACTGCTGCTCGGACAGTTATGCAGCTTCACTGAGGAAGGGTCACCAGACCCGAAACGTTAACTCCGTGTTTTCCTTCACAGATGGTGCCAGACCTGCTGAGCTTTTCCAGCAATTTTTTTTTTGTTCATGTAGCTTCACTGCTCCTTTTTATTCACCTCCCATGTGGTCCCTGCTCCCTTGTTTTATTGAACCATTGTTTTTATTTTCTTCAAAGTTCATAAAAATAGTAACAGTTTATAAAGCAGTAATTACTGCTCTAAGAAATCGAGAAAATCAGTTCTGGCACTGAAAGAAACCTCTAAAAGGAACAACTCTAACAGCCACAATTTTCTCCCATCCTTCATCTTGGATTACCCAGAATCCAGTTCCCCTCATTTCACCTCTGCAATTCTGCTTTGTGCATGATTAGACTGAAACTTTGATGAAGTCTAGATGGCTAGTCCTGTTGTACCCAAAAATAAGCTGACCATCAGTTACTGCTCTGCAGGTATCGCAGGGTAGTACTGCTGACATCATTTTCTATTGTTTTTCTGATAACTGAGTGTAGACTGTTAGGACAGTAATTGGCTGAACTTGATTTGATTCGTTTTCTGTGAATTGGATATGCCTGCATAACTTTCAATATTTATCAACTTGAGCCAATGTTGTTGGTGAATGGGCAGGCACAGCTATGATATCTTAGGCGTTAAATGTGCTGATTGTTCCTTTAGCTTCATGCCATTTCTTAGAGATACAACATAAAATATGGTGTAAAAATTTGACCTTCATGGAGTATATCCTATAAGTATAGTAGAATAAGTTTTTTTATAAAAATGCAAAGTGCTAATTATAAAGGAGATGACAAAGCTATCATATGCACAAAACCAAGACCTGTTTAGTGCTTTTTCCAACCCTTGCTCCTTTTGGCACAACAGGATCAATAAAGTTAGCCTAAACTATCATGTGAATTATGAACTGATTTTGCAATATATTTGAGTCTAAAATGAACTGCAAGCACAGATCTATCAGAAATATTGTTTCACATAACAGTAAAGAATGCAATGTCAGTTTCAACGTCTAAGTTGAAGTATGATCCAATTGGCTGCCTCTACCACTTTCCCTCCTTCCAATAGCCCAATGAGTCAAACTTCAACCGTCCCCTAATCCCCAAAATCCACAATCCCAGACCTGTACTTGTATCACTATCTAGTCCTCTCCTCCCCTAGCTTTTTCCTAGCCAAAATTGTCTTAGAGACCATCCTTCTGCTCTGTTGAACTTATTCTCACAAAACTGCTGACCACCAGTTTTTCTTCCTGGCTCCCACATTAGCTGTTAATGGTTCCCTCTCACTAGGGGTGGTCCCTTTCTCCTCAACATCAGACAACATCACACCACTCCTCAAAAAATCCCTTGACCCTCTATCCCTGCAAACTAGGAATCTACCTCCAGCCTCCCCAAGATCCTTGAACATGCATTACTTCCCAAATATATACCATTTTATCACAAGCACCATGCTTGAATCACTCCAATCAAGTTTCCATTCCTACTATATTACCAAACCTGTACCTGGCATCATTAAGATCTCCCAATTCTATCTTTGTAACATGGAGCACTTTGTCCCTGCTTTATCTCATCTGTTGAAACCATGATCTATGCATTTGTTATGTCTAAACTTGACCACTCTAACATCCTACTGGATGACCTTCCATTTTTCACCATCAGTAAACTTAAGGTAATCCAAAGCTTTGCTGTGAACAGCTTAACTTGCAGCAAGTCCTGGTCATCCACCTCCCTTGTGTTCACTGAGTTACATCAGTTCATATTTAAGAAAGATCTCAACTTTAAAATTCTTAGCCTTATTTTCAACTCCCCACCTTGATTGATTGATCTTTTGTTGACACGTACTGAAATATAGTGAAAAGTGTTGTTTTGCATATTATGCAGGAAGATTGTACGATACAAAAGGTAGCAGAACAGAGTGCAGAATATAGTGTTACAGCCATAGAGAAGGTGCAGAGAGAGAGAGAGAGACAGAGAGACAGGCAGACAGATCAACATTAACACTTCGGAGGTCCATTCAAAAGTTTGATAACAGCAGGGAAGAAGCTGTTCTTGAATCTGTTCATATGTGTATTCAAACTTCTATATCTTCTGCCAATGGAAGAGGGTGGAAGAGAGTATAACCGGGGTGGGAGGGGTCTTTGATTATGTTGGTTGTTTTCCCAAGGCAGTGGGAAGTACAAATGGAGTCAATGGATGGAAGGCTGGTTTGCATGATAGACTGGGTTGTGTTTACAACTCTTTGTGGTTTCTTGTAGTCTTGGGAAGAGCAGTTGCTATGCCATGTTGTGATACATCTAGATAGGAGACTTTCTTTGTAAATTTCCTCCAGGCTTAAAAACCTCTTAAATAGTTGCACTACTAATTTTGGCTTGTGCATTCCTGTTCTTAACCACTCCACTGTATTTTCAGCTGACAATGCCTTAAGATCTGGAATTTCCTGCTCAAACCTCCAAGTCTCTTTTCTTCTTTAAGACAGCCCTTTCATAGCTTTCTCTCAAACCAAGTTTTGATTACAAACTCAGAAAATGATGAAAAAACTTAGCAGATTTGACAGCATCTATGGAGTGAGAAACAGAGTTAATGTTTCAAGTCTGATGTGTCTATTCAGAACAGGTTTTTTGTTACTTGCCATATCTTTGCTTCCATAGTTCAGTGTCAAATGTGAAGTGCCTTCAAATATTGTATACTATATAAATGCAATTTATCATTTGACTACAAGCTAAAATGCACATAGTCCCAGTTGAAAAGCTGCTCGTGAAAAGAGTTTGGTAGTTCTTGTGTGGTAGTGTTAGTTTTAAAGTTTGGATTTTAGAAATGTTTAACAAGCAATGAATTTTTAACTTCTCTTCCCCTGCCACTCTTCCGAGCTGGAACATCAACTGTCTTATAAGAAGAGCTATGCCTTCTTAACAAAATAGTTTCAGACACTTGCTATCTTACAAGATTTTATTTATTTAAGTGTTTATAGAATTGACAGAGGTGAGTCAAATATCAAGATCATGTTATTGGTTGCTGAGCATGTACTAAAGGAGTTATATCACAATGAGTTTGATCACATGGCTCCAGAGATGTCCGCTCTTATTCTCTCCTGTATTTGGCGTACAGACTTAACAAAAGTTGTTCATGTTCACTGACAAGATTGTGCACTACCTTTTATCAACAAACCAAACAATGGTAATACCGCAAATCCCTTTTGAAGTCTCATTTTGTTTTGCTTCAGAGTCAGAATTTTCCAGTTGCTACGCTAGTTTAGTATTGGTATAGAGCTGAATGTAAATGTGCAGTACAAGCAGACTCTTCCTTGCATTACAAACAACCATCTGACATGTGAGATGATACTTAATGGAGGTGATAGGTGTTTCACCCAATGATGAGAGTCCTGTGTTGCCTCTTTTGGCACTTAATTCAGAAGAGGTGGGTCTTGCTGAAGCTGAAGACTCCTGGGGCATGTTCCATCCAATGATCCGCAGCACCACTGAATAGGGGTGGCAACTGTCAGTAATGCATCCACCCAGGCTCCAGGATCACCCTGGGTCTAGGCACAAGTAAATGATTACAGGAGAAGAGTCTCAGATGGAGAAAGGCTGGGGTTGGGTATGAGTGCTATTTGGGCTTCCCACATGACATGGTCACCAATGGATGAATACTAATGGCAACAGAATAGGGTCCTTTAGTGGACATTAATTGCCTATTTATGTATCAATTGGAAACAACATGGGAAAGCTTTCATTGAACATTCTCATCATGGACTTAATTGGAGTGGTGGCAGGAAGGATGTGGAGTCCCCATACCATCCTGATTAAATGCCTCCCTCCAAACATATTGTGGGGAATAGCATTAAATTCCATTCTAACTGTATAAAAGAAATCTGAAGTTTTACAGATTAAAAATGATATCATTGTGGTAATGGATAAATTGCTGGTGTAAAGCTGATACTGTGATTTGACTACCCTATATAGAAACCACACACTGTGCCAATTATTTCAACAAGAGGCAGTCAATACACAAAATTGTTTTTCAGCCTATTGCTTGGGTGTGAAAACATTCAGAGCAACGGGAGTCAGTTTTAAATTAGATCAGAAAGCTAATTTGGCATGAGTGGATATTCATGATATATCTATGTGTGAAACTGGGGTGTTTTCATTCACAACAGTCTCTTGTTCCAAAAGGAAACCTTTGATCTGAAAGCTGCTGTCTAGTAACAATTTTTACTTTGCAACTATGTAATCAGCATGAAGAAATCAACAGCAATATTATCCTTCTTTATATCCTGTCACATGAGGAGAAAAATCAATTTACTGCATTGAATATACTCTAATTCACCACAAGAATCAGGTACAACACATACCCCAAAATATGTCCCCCACTGCAAAGGTAAAGATCAAACACAATGAGATATTTCAATCTACTCTGGGCACAGGCAAATTTCTCTTAAAATTCACTTTCAACAGAAAACAGAAGACAGGCAATTAAACTGATTTAACAGGTCAAACCGTTCAACCCCCTCAAATATGTCATCATGGAGTTCATCAGCTGAAACTTAATACACAGATGTGTGCCCATAAACTGAAGGAGAAAATTACCCTTCAGCTATGTATAATTACGACAGAATACTTCCAACCTTCTTGGGAGATGACTGCAGACATACAATCAGACAACCATGAAGGATCCAGAAATGTCTTTGCAGTGCAATGTTCTGTGCTAAATAATGACTCAGTCTCCACCACCGTCTTGAAAGAGGCAAACTAGAAACGGAGGGAGAAATGACCGGCTCTCAAGCCACCACATTGCTCCCCTACAAGTAACCAACAGAATAAAAAAAAACTCACTAAGTACAAAACCATGCAGGAGAAGTAATCACTGGCGCCAAAGAACGTGGGAAGTCTCTCAAGAAATATGCACCATATTCGTTCCAGCAGCATAATATGTAAGAGGAACTGAACACAAAGATAAGATGCAGATAAGAGAAAGCCAGCACAATTCCATTCCATCCTTGCATAAAGAGCAGTACTTATAAACTCTGTTTACATTTACACAGGAATGTCAAATAAATGTAACAGATCTAAGGGAGATAGTGGCTTCCTTCTAAATTGGAAATTCTGTGCAACACTGTGTAATTCCTGTACCGTGACTGCTGTTAGGTTAAATGACAGTGCTTTGAAGTTGGGTGAAAACAGGAAGTTGGGTGAGAAAGGGAATAGGTGAGGCTGAAAGAACGATCATGGTGCTCAGTTTCAGTCTGGGAAGTTCAGACAGTGATATGGTCCCAAAGGAAACAGCCAAGCTTAATATATGGAGTTAGGAGATAAATTAAAATGCAGGCCCTCAAACATAGTAATCTCAGGATTATTTCCAGTGTCATATGCTAGTGAGAGCAGGAATAAGAGGATAGATCAGATTAATGCGTGGCTGGAGAAATGTGTGCCAGGGAGGGGTTTAGATTCCTGAGGCATTGGGACCATTCTGGGGAAGGTGGGACTTGTATAAGCTTGACAGGTTGCATCTGAGCAGAACTGGGACAAATATCCTCTTGGGGGCTTTTGCTAGTTCCACTGCTGAGGTTTTAAGTCATATGGCAGGGGAATGAGAACCAAAGGGTAAGCTTAGATCAGTCAGATTCAGATCGGGAAATGGCAGGCAGAACGTTAGCAGGTGATGTAGTCAGCGACTCAGAAAGACAAAAGAAACAAGAATTAAAAAGTGTCCAGCAAAGCAAATTGATGGGCTTGAGCTGTTTATACTTCACTGTAAGGAGTATTACAAACAAAGCAGACGAACTAAGGCTACAGATAGAGACATGGCAGCATGATACAATACTGTTACAATGGTGAAAGGAGGGGTAGAATTGGCAGTTCAATATCCCTAGATATAGAGTTTTCAGACAGGTTAGACTTGGTGACAAAAAAAAAGGAGGCTGGTTAGCAGTATTTATTAAATAATCAATTACAGTTGTGAGAAGGAATGTTATACAAAATGGGTTAACAAATGAGGCATTATGGGTTGAGCTTAGAAATAAAAAAAGCAGGCAGCCACACTACTAAGAGTATACTACAGAGTCCCAAATTGTGGGAGGGAGCTAGAAGAACATGTATGTAAACCAAATTCTGCATGTAAGAATAAGAGGGCAATAATAGTAGGAGATTTTAATTATCTCCATATCAACTGGGTTTCAAACAATAAGGGAAATTGAGGGTGAAAAATTCACCTACTGTGTCCAAGAATTTTTTTGAACTAGTATGTGACAAGCCCAATAAGAGGAGATGCAATTCTGCCTTTAGTTTTGGAAAATGAAGATGGGCGAATGGGTGAAGTGACAGTGGGCAACCATATCGGGGGCCACTATTTGGTTAGATTTAATATTATCATTGAAAAGAACAGAAAAAAATTAGGAGTAAAAGTTTAACTGGGAGGAGGCAAATTTTACAAAACAAAGAAGTGATTTAGCTGAGGTGGACTGGAAAGGACTGCTGAAGGATAAATCAGTGGTAAACTAGTGGGAGGCTCAAAAAGCCTTAGGGCACAAAGCAGACATGTGCCCTCCAAAAATAAGAATGATACTGCCAAATCTAGACTGCCATGGTTATCTAGAAAAATACGGGGCAAGATTAAACAGAAAAATAATTCTTATGATAGTCACAAAAAACTCAACAGTGCAGATAGCCTATGGGAGTACAAAAAGTACGCAGATCAAGTGAAGAAATAAGGAAGTCAAACAGAGGGTATCAAAGAACATTAACAAGCAAGATAAAGGAAAACCAAAAAGATGTTTTACCAGTAAGTAAAGACCAGAGGATAGTTAAGGAAGAAGTTAAACCTATCGGAGATGAAAAAGGGAACTTGTATGAAGATGCAACAAATGTGGGAAGAATTTTAAATTATTTTTTCATCTCCATATTCATAAAGAAAAAGTATGATGTGGATATAGTAATCCAAGAGGAGCAATATGAAATATTGGACAAAGCGGGAGTGTTAGAGGAGTTGGAATCCTTGAAAGCAGATAAGTCGCCAGGACTGGATGGATTACTCTCTAGGATGTTGAGAGACGTCAGGGAGAAAATAGCAGATGATCTGAAGATTATTTTCTAATCTTCACTAGGCACAGATGAGGTGCCAGAGGACTGGAGGAATGTAAATGTGGTTCTGCTATTTAAAAAGGGTGCAAAGGAAATGTCAAATAATTATAGGATGGTTAGTCTTACTTCAGTAGTGGGCAAACTGTTATATTCAATCTTGAGAGATTGGATAAGCTGTCACTTAGAAAGCATGGCTGATCAGGAATAGTCAACATGGCTTTGTTAAGGAAAGATCATGTCTTACAAATTTGATTAAATTCTTTGAGGAAGTATCAAGTAAGATTGATGAGGATAGCATAATGGATGTTGTGTACATAGATTTTAATAAGGCATTTCACAAGGTCCCACATGGCAGACTTGTCAAATAAGTAAAAGTCCATGGGATACAGGGTTACAATGTGTTAAATTGAACCCAAAGTTGGCTTAGTAACAGGTAATAAAGGGTAATGATAAATGGTTGTCCTTGTGAATGGAAAGCTGTTTCAAGTGGTGTCCCAAAGGGCTCATGCTGGGATCTCTACTGTTTGTTTTATGCATTAACGATTTGGACTTGAACGGCGTGGGGGACAACTGGGAAATTTCCAAATGACACAAAAATTGGCCGTGTAGTGCATAATGTAGAGGATAGGTGAAAGCTCCAAAATGATATCAATGGATTAGTGGAATGGGCAGGAAAGTAGCAGATGGAATTCAAATCTGATAAGTGTGCGGTAATGCATTCCAGGAGGTCAAACAGCAAAAGGGAACAAACAATAAATGGGAATATATTAAGAGGGGTAGATGAAGTGAGAGATCTTGGCACGCAAGTGCATAGTTCTCTACAGGTTGCAGTACAGGTAGATAAGACTGTAAAGAAGAGGTATGAAATGCTGTCCTTCATTGGCAGAGGTATAGAGTACAAAAGTAGTGAATTAATGATGAAACTGTATGAGACACTGGTAAGGCCACAAATGGAGTACAGTCTGCATTTCTGGTCAGTGCAATACAGGAAGGACATAATTGCACTGAAGAATGTGCAGAGAAGATTTACTATAATGTTGCCAGAGCTAAAAAAATTGTAGCTACCAGAACAGATTGGAGAGTTTGGGATTGTTTTCCTTGGATCAGAGAAGGCTGCAGGATGACGTCATGTTGAGGTTGTACAGGACATTGGTGAGGCCACATTTGGAGTAGTGTGTACAGTTCTAGTTGCCCTGCTATAGGAAGGATATTACTAAATTGGAGAGGGTTCAGAAAAAGATTTACCAGGATGTTTATGGAACTGAAAGGTTTGAATTATAAGGAGAGGCTGGATAGGCTGGGGCTTTCTTCACTAGACTGTAGGAGATTGAAGGGTGATCTTATAGAGATTTATAAAGTCATGATAAGGCAAATAGTAAAGGTCTTTTCCTTATGATGGGGGATTTCAAAACTAGAGGGCACATTTTTAAGGTCAGAAGAGGAAGATTTAAAAGGGACCTGAGGGGCGACTTTTTCACACAGATGCTGGTTCATGTATGGAATGAACTGCCAGAGGAAGTGATAGATGCAGGTACTGTTACAACATTTAAAAGACATTTGGGCAGGTATTTGAATAGGAAAGGTTTAGAAGGATATGGTCCAAACACAGGCAGTGGGACTAGTTTAGTTTGGGAAATGTGGTCAGAACAGATAAGTTTCTGTACTGTATTACTCTATGACTCTATGACATGATTGAATTATACAAGATTATGAGGGCTAGAGATAGAGTAGACAGGAGGAACCTGTTTCCCTTGGCAGAGATTTCAAAAAAAACAGACAACGTACATTCAAGCTAAGTGGCAGAAGGAGCAGACATGAGGAAAACGTTTTTACACAGATGGTGGTGGGTGTCTAGAATTCTCTGCCTAAGTTGGTGATAGAGGCAGAAACACTAAACTGTTTTAAGTTGTCCCTGGATCTGCACCTTAAGTGCTGTAAGCTAGAAGATGGGATTAGAAAGGGCATCTGGGTATCTTTGGCTCAGCACTGACAAGATGGGCTGAATGGTCCTCTTCTATGCTGTAAAATTTCAATAGTTCCATTCTATGGTTCTATTCCTCTTGTGGGCAAGACAGATTGGAACAGCTGTTATATTAGTCGAAAAGAGCCTGGAACTATTTGCTATGAGAGTTAAGTCCCACCCACTCCATATGTGTGTAATAATAACTTTGAACAGGTTTATTTGAAAATATTTACACTTCTAGGTGCCACATTTATTGCTAGTTTGCAATAGGTGCTAAGTAACAATATATCAGTCCATTAGCAGTGGGGAGCAAAAAGAAATTGATGAAGCTCCAGAATTCTGAGTCTAAAACTTTGATTATTTCAAACTTCAGGGAGCAAGAAGATGCAACAGCTGTCAACAGTTAATCATACAACACAGTCATTGCAACTCACGGCCAGCCAGGGGAGAGACAACATCAGCAAGAAGCAAGATTGGAGATGGCAAAAACTAGGATTAATCTAAATGAAACCAGAGAAAAGGAAACAACTACATGTCCTTTATATTTAAAAAAAGTCATATAGTTATAATTGTAAAACTAACTTGTAAAATAACCCAAACATTGAAGACCAAAGGTGTTCTTTGTTATTCAGTGGAAAATGGAAAATCCACGGGTAGAAACAACTTTTGTATATATTGCACTAAATTAGCAACCTCCATTATTTCAAGTAATACTCTGGATCCAAATCGTTTCTCGTGTCTCATATTGAAGATGAAAGATAAATTCTACTAATAGAGGCAAAGAATCAGCATAACCATCTGCAGCCCTGACAGAGAGAGATAAACATCAAGGGAAAACAGACATTGCATTTAAAGATACATGGATTAACAATTATATGACTTTATATAAATCTTTGAAATAGTTTGGTAAATGATTATTGATAGATTTACTTCAATGGCTAATTACAGCCAATGTACTTGAGTAGTATTTAATTAAATGATCAAGTGCATTGTCCATGACTTTACAAGACAGCTTTATTATTTTCAAATCAATGACCTAATTTTATTAAATAGCTTCTTTCCTGAAAGTACACAATTTCTCCAATGAGATTTTTTTGAAAAGCTAAGCTTGGTTAGCAGCCAAGACATCTGTAGCAGTCAACTTCACTGAAGTAAGATTCACAGGAAACATTATGGTTCCTCAAGTAAATGGACAGAGGTTTATCCCAGAACCAAGAGACTTCCTGGTTTCAGCTAAAATATGTAATAGTAAAGGGCTCTTTTAGAGAAAAGGATGGCAATCCATATGATTCTATTCCAAATCTGATACTCAAGATACAGAGGGTAAACTTTTCAGTCAGGAAAGTGGCCTCATCTCAAGAACATGCTACTAGTTGACTATGCAACTATAATGGCTGGAAATAGGCAGTAAACAGGGATCTGGAAGCAGCTCAGTTTCTAAGGTAATTGCAGGGTATTAGCTTATGTTCTTAACGTAATTGCAGTTCAGGAATGTGGTTGTGTCCAGACATGAAAAGCCGACATTTTACTTGTGGGGTTCCTTCTGCTCATTCTGGGCCTTGAAAGGGATGCTTTAAAAACTTATCTCACAAGGACTTTGTGGCTCACACCACACTTGGTATGATTTTCCCATTTGTCTAACACCTGTCCACAAACACTGAGATAACTCAGCATATCATGCGCCAAACTCTCTCTAAGCGTTGACAGAGCACAGACAAGTTCCCTGGCCTCGACACTAGCATCTCAGGTCCACAGAGGTTTCTGACCAAAGGCTGGCAGCTAACTCCTAAAGACCATCATTGTGATGTACTGTTCGCAGGATCCGGCAGTGATCAAGCAAAACATTTTTATCTTCTTCTGACAGGGTGAAGATTGCAGGCCACCCTGTTGAGCCTCATCTGTGCTTCCGACTGTTCAAGATTTAGGAATTTGAATTCCCCTAACACTAGCAAGGCAAGTAATTGAGTACGCGGTGAGTTGCGGCCCTTAGCTGAGGATTATTTGATACTTAAGGGCATCAATTGGTGGTAGGTGAATGAAGTCCTCAATTGGCCATCTCACCCAGGACTTAAATAAGGGTGAGAGTGTCTCTTCAGGCCAACTAATCCAATTAGTTCCCCTACTTGCCACCTCCCCCTTCTCATCATCTTTCTCGCCATTGTTACTTTTTTCACTGATCATGCAGCAGCTACATTCTTCCAGGTTAACATGTCATGAAGATCTTACTTACTTAATTACATAATGATTTAATTTAAAGTATCAGGAAAGCACATGATACGCTTGAAAAATCAGCTCAGTAAAAATCATAACCAAGCAACAATGAGATGGGTATTTCACTCTCCTCATCTTCATAATCTCTGCCTGGAATCTGCCAAACAAGGAAAGATAAAATTCGCCCACATTGTCTCAACATACTTTTCAAATGCCAAATACACTTTGTTTTGTAATAAGTAAAAAGAAACAATGAGGTTTCATCTCAGAGTGAGGGGAACGGTAATAATTCATGAAAAAAAAAACTTTACAAAAAATATTGAAAGCAATAGGCATAAGGAATACAATATAACCTTATAACTCTTAGTAAATGGTAGCCATTATAATAAAATCATTGAATGTTATGGCATAGAAGTAAACTATTCATCCAATGTTTTCTCCTTGGGAACCATCTAAACAAATCCCATTTTCTAGCTAAATTTCCACACACTTTAATATTCATCTATTTCAGATAATTATCTTTTTCATAAAATAACTAAATAAATTTGTTTCAAAATATGCTTGGAACCAGAGAACTTAAAATTTTAACATTTGTCCATAGGAATAAATGTTTCTAAGTCCCATCTCATCAATTTGTGAGATATTTTAAAATTAAAGCTTAAAAATCAGGAGTTACCCATTTAAAGCTGAGTTTTTTTTTCTCTCAGAGGGTCACAAGTCTTTCAAATTATGCATGCACCACTATTCCTGAACAACAATTCTTGAATATTTTTAAGGCAGAGGTTGATGGACTCTGATTAGGGAAGGGCATGAAAGTTATCGGGGTCAGCAGGAATGTGGATTTGAGGTTATAATCAGATCAGCAATGATCTTATTGAATGCCGAAGCAGGCCGATTACCTACTTCTGTTCCCAATTTGGATCTTCATATCAATGAAGGTGCCTTGCTGAAATGTTTCTGATGAATGGAAATAACCTATGATTATTTATTATATCACTGCCCATCATAATGTGACAGCACAGTGGCTTAGTGGTTCTTCACAGTGCCAGGGACTCGGGTTCAATTCCAGTCTTGGGTGACTAAGTGGCATTTAAGACTTCTCTATGGGTTTCTTCTGGGTACCCTGGCTTCCTCCCATAGTCCAAAGATATCTAGGCTAGGTGGATTAGCCATGCTAAATTGTCTATAGTGTCCAGGAATGTGTAGGCTAGGTGGGTTAGCAATGGTAAGTGCAGGATTACAGTGATAATGTAGGAGTCTGGGTGGAATGCTGTTTGGAGGGTGAGTGTTGACTAGATTGGCCAAATGGCCTCTTTCCACACAGTAATGATTCTATGATCTTCGACTTGTATAAAGTCTCCTTTCTTTGTACATAATATTTTTATCCTGTGTATCAGAAGCCCATGTTGTTAAAACAATGGATCAGAACCCCAAAGTACTGTGAACTATTTTAGCACTTAATTCCAAGATCGTGAATGAATAAAAGGGTAGTTAGTTCATCCTTCCTCACCCAGCTGCTTAACACTTTGGGGTATATCGTCTGGAACTGGAATGAATTCCAGAATGTAACCCAGGGTCGGGTTGTAACAATATGCTCTGGCAGTTGTAACTCCAAGAAGATTATAATGAAAAACACTTACAGGGAAGAAGAATGTTTCACTTGTCTTAATGCACAGTAGACTCTTCTACTCCCAAATAGTATTCCTGTACTTAGTGACTATCACCCAATAGTCATTTTTGTTTTCAGAATAAAGTCTGTAAATTATTTTTCAAAATGCTGTCATCTGCCAAACCCAAGGATGATATATTAGTTACCCACAAGCAAATCAAAGAGACTTACAATGTTTACCTTAGCTCAGAACAACTTAGCTATAAAGGAAATAATTCCAGCAATTCCAGTTTGGAATTTTCTCCTTAATGGAAATAATGTGGCTGACCTGTTTGAGTCATGCAAAAGCATAGGTTAAAATAAATGAATGAAATGCTTCAATCCTTAAAGGTATAACACAAATTATTTCACAGTTTTCCAAAGAAAACAGGAAAGTAAAGGTTAAAGTGCACTTCCCTTTGGTATTTGAAATACAGAACCCTGAAACTGTCCTGATGCCTTTGAGACTCCACTATAACACTTTACTCCAGCTAGGTTAATTCTCAAAAATTCAACTGAATCCTTTTGAATATGGTGAGATATAAACCACAACCATCATGCCTGTTCTTAAGATTCCAATTACCTAAACAATTTACACCTATTTACTGAGAGGTCAAATGCCTTCAATTGGTGTCAACATTAACTCAGAAGGAGCACTCTAACCATCAAATCTGGAGGGCAGGGCCCTTAATGTAGGCTGACAGCTGGTTTGGAATTGACAGAGTGCTGCACTGTTGAAGGTATTGGCTTTCAATTTGGAGGCATCCTCTCAGATCGTTGCTGTGATTCACTTTCTGAATGGCACTTTCTGAAAAAGAACATGACTCCTCCCAGTTTTCTGGTTAACATTAAGCCTCAACTAATATAACTAATAAATAGATTTAGAAAATAGTCTATGTCTCTACTCTTCCTACCAAAGTGCATAACCTCACATTTTCCAATGCTGTATTCTATCTGCCACTTCTTTGCCTAGTCTCCTAGCCAAGTCCAAATCCTTCTGTAACCTCCCCACATCCTAAATAATACCTGTCCCTCAACCTATTTTATGTCATGTGTAAACTTAAAAATAATGCCTTTAGTTCTTTCATCCAGGACGTTAATATGTCACATCTCTAGTTGTGGTCCAAATACTGTCGCCTGTGGAACTCTATCACATTACTTCTGGGAGAAATATTGGGGTCAATTTCATGCAGGAAGCAGACATTATTTTGTCAGAGGCAAAAGTGGGAGGCAAGCCCGCTTTGTCTAGTGGCGTGACCCTTCAGTGGTGTGTTGCCATAACCAGCCAATTAAATGGCTACGATCTGGACCATTATTCAATTAAGAGCAACAACACAGCCCTTGAGCAGTGCTGGCCCTTAGCAGCACAACCATAGCTTGTGCTGAGTCTGTAGCAGTGAGGTGTGGGTGCCACATTAGTATGGCACCCTGGAGAGGAGGAATATATGGTTGGAGGAAGCCTAAGCTAGTGATCAAGGAGAAAAAGTAGCATTTACCCAGCGGTTTTCCCATGCAGTGATAGGCTTGTCCAACATGGACAGATGCTCACAGAGGCAGTCAGCATTACTTGGCCTAACAACTTACTGGGTTCCTGGCAGATGACAGATCTGTTAGCCTTCCCATCGCTGGCAAAATGGCATGTAAGCAGGAAAATATTAGATATGCTCTGACACTTACTATCCATATTGCCAGCTTTCCTGTTGCCAACTGCTGGTAAAATTTCAGATGCTATTTCAGTCACTTCATGGGTGTATTTATTTGTCAGTGATAAAACAAAATTACAATTTACCTGTAAAAATATTTATTTTCTGCTTCTAACTTCAGCAATTAACCAGTCAAGTAACGGGCCTGAATAAAATTGTTCATGAGAGCTACTTATTATGATGTGCGGTTTGGAATTAGAAGCAAAAGATAGACTACAATTTTAAAAATTGTTCATGTAAAATTTGTGTTGTTTTGATTTACAAATTAAACATGTACATTATGTCAATTATATTTGATCTTGTGATATTATATGTGGCAAGTAAACCTTGAGATGTTCTACTCCGTGCAATAAAAAGAAGAAATTTAGCTGTGCAACACATTTGGGCTGATAAACAGTTTGCAGAACTGTCGTTCAAAATGCCAATGAGGACAGTCAGGTGTTTAAATAGAGTGCCATACGCTGTTAATGTTCTCTTTGCTTCATTGTCACAGTGGGATGGAGGCTTGAGATGGGCTTGAGGTGGAGGTGAAGGTGGTGGTGGGTGGGGGTGCAGGAGATGCTAGGATTAGTTTTCACCTGACCCGTCAGCTAACAATCCATCCTACTGTTCTGGTTTTACATGCTGCCTGATTTTACTCTTGATTGAAGTGAATGGAAGGCAATATTCAATGTGAAGTAAAATCTGCTTAATATCTATTCCCATGGGTTCTCCACATGGTGAGATAGTCTTAAATTACCACGAAAAAATATCCATAATGGCAGGTGGGTAAAGTTAAGGGACAGTTCTACCATTATCTGACTGACTAGCAAATAGACTCATAGGGATGAAAGGCCACTATTGTTGAAGATTCCTTCCTGTTGTCCTTATCCTGGAGAATGTCTTGAAGGACCTGCTGCATGGCCTGTTTTACAGATTCAGGAGTGGAACTGCTACTGCAGGAGATGAAACCAAAGAAGGAACAACCTTTGAAACACAGATTCACAGAGCTCCCAAGCAATTTGTTCAGACCAATGGAGGATCCAATGGCAATTCCAACTCTCCATACATTGAGAGATAGTAAAAACTGCAGATGCTGGAGTCAGAGATAACACAGAGTGAAGCTGGAAGAACACAGCAAACCAGGCAGCATCAGAGGAGCAGGAAAGTTGACGTTTCAGGTCGGGATCCATTTCTGAAGAAACGTCAACTTTCCTGCTCCTCTGATTTTGCCTGGCCTGCTGTGTACCTCCAACTCCACTCTGTGTTATCTCCATACATTGAAACATTTTAACTGAAAGAATTCTAAATGATCTGATCAACTCAGGCAGGTGAGAAAAATAAATTACAACTTCTAAGAAGTTGTTGCATGTGTCACGTGCACACCCACACCTCAAACACCTACACCAACCCTCATCTCTCCTCAGTGTCAGTGTTCCAAAGTAGTCACTTTAACTTAAACAGCAGACCCTGATGCTCCTTACAACTCCATAACTATCATCCTATAATGTGTTCTTGCATTAATGCTTTTATATGCCATGTTCCTTACAACTAACTTACATGAGAAATCATGGTTCCATAGTGGCAGGTTTTTGGGAGACACAATTTTAAATGAGTAGAAAAGTAACAATGGAGCTTCAAATATGAAGGATCCCTCTTGAGATTTCTGCTTAGGATAGTGTATAAATGAAGTACAAAGCATAGCATGGAGTAACTTCGGCCAGAGAACATCCACGTCTTTACTCAATCTTGAGATGGTTAATCTCAGTTAATGTATATGTCTGGGTGCTAAACTGACATCAGTGCCTCAGAGCTGGTGATTATCTATCATTCACATAGGACCATAGATATCTCAGGAGGGAAAAGGGAGAAGGGAGTAGGGAAATGGGACAGAATTGGTTAGGTAGCTTGAGGTATATCATTCACATTACCCTTGAGAAAGGAAAGGAGGTAGGCCTCCATTTTTAAAACAGCCAGAGTAGGGAATGGTAATTGAACCGTGGCTGTTGATGTTATTTTGCATCATGTTCTAGCCAGCTGAGCTATTTGCATCCATTCTTCCACTCACTACACCAGCATTCAGCAAAACGTGACCAAGCTTTAATCTCAATGACTCTGTGTAGCAGTATGAATAAGAAGTTTCAGGACTGAAGAAAACTAATCAACCTTTTCTGATCAGATTCTCTTATTGTATAAATACTACAGAGTTTATAGAGGCCTGAGTGAAGTAGGCTATGATGAGAAATATGACAGGTAGAATTATATAAGAAGTCCAGCGAAGACTATCCCAATATCAGAAGCAACTTGCTACATTTTTTCACTAGGTTCTAGGTGTCAAGCTAAGATTCCTGCTAGGGAGCATTCTATTAAGTGGATTATTGCTTCTTAATCTTATTAACCGCAGATCTCACCTTGTTATTATGCAGCTTCCTATCCAATGACCCGTCATGAGTAAACTAAATGCTGAAAATTCTCGAAGTGTAACTCAGAGCAGGCTGCAGCTTTGGCTGCCTGCTGGCTGCAAAGACCTCCATATTGGTCGTCATGAAGCAGCACCTTAGGACGCAGCACATTGTCACCACGTGCACACACTCCTCACCCACGGTCATTAATGTCCAAGAACTCGTCAGGATCCTCATTGGACCTCCCCGACCCATTGCAGGACACACTGTTAATAATATTGACAGGCTGCTGCAAGTAAACTTTGCATTCAGGAACAGGCACCCAGCTCACAGATTGGACCAGGTTACAACTCAGGGGTGCTGGCTTTTTCTCTTAGCACTTGCTTAATTAGCACTTACTTGATGTTCACAGCAGCCATGCCTTGTCTTGGAGACCTCACAACAAAGGTGAAAACCTCTGCCCAGGCTGCCAGGGCCAATCCTGAGAAGAGGTGCTACTCCTCTGCAACCTCCCATCCACCTGCACTCAGGTCCCTGTCAGGGAATCGTGGCCTATGTTCCCCTTCTCAGAAATCTTCAGGAAGGCTGTCCTTTAATGAGCAGGACAGCTTTGAATTGCCAGTGCTCACCCAAGTGACAAAAGTCTTTTAAATATGGTGCAGATGACAGCAATGCCAGTCTTTCAATGAATATATGCAGCCAATGGTGAGATGTGCAAGAATGGTGAATGGTAGGATGAGGCTAGAATTGGATGAGAGGGGTGTTCTAGGAGTGGGATAGGTAGTTGATGAAGTGGGTTTCGTAAGATATGGTAAGAGATCTCATGGAAAGAACAAAACTGATACTTTGCCAGAAAAATCATTAAGATTCAGCCCTACTCTATTAAATACGTCTCAGCGGAGGTGTGGTTTGGCACTTTACATTGTTATGAGTAATTACATAAAATGGCACAGTTTAGTTACACATCATGGGACACTACCCTCCATTTAATACTCTACAGACATGCAATTATAATACCAGAAATGATTTAACATGAAGGAACATCTGCTGTGTGTTTTGGCTGATCAGCTCAAGAGGTATATATAAACAAGTCCAGGACAAACCAACGAGATTGCCTGCTGTTGTGGTTTATGTGCAAAAAAAAATCTTGAACAGATTACTTCTGAACATTAGTTTCTCAACACAGATTTTGTTTTTAATTATGAAATCACAGCAGATGCTCTCTGCCAGTACTTTCTCTTCAACAGAAGATATCTACTCTATCTCCTCATTTTTCTGACTTTCTCCTCTACCCTTTTCTTGATTCTTTTCAAATACTTGCCTTTTTTTTTTAAAGTGGCTTATTATTCCCAATAACCATTTGTGATAAGACACTACAAAAGTTCAATACATCTCCAAGAAGTCTAACCTGATTCTTCAATTTCTAGCAATGACCCCAAGTTTATGTCCTGTTATTACAAATTAATAAGTGAAAATTATCTTCAAAAAAAGTTTATTCTCACATACATTTACATTAAAAAGTCTCCAATCATTCTACTTTGAATCCCTACGACCTTATTAACTAACTGGAGCACCTCCAACCCTCTCCTCTCTGATGTTCTTGAACATTTTGTTGCTAATGCTAATGTCTGACCGTATGTATTGCATGACAAACCTTTAAAATACTGATATAAAATTTGCACAGGCATGTGCTTTTCATTATTCATCAACAAATTAAACATCAGCAAAATGTATATGATAGCATCTATTGGAGGTTAAATTAATGTACTTGCCCTATTTGAATCACTCCAGTGAGATACCTGCATTCTCACAACACTGAAATAACCTAAAGTTACAAATAACATTCTCTTGTGGCTGAACATGGAGTGCACATAATACTTATCCATCACACTAGGATGAGATATGGGGGAAATAGTGGGAGATGGGAAGTTGCAAAGGGTAGGTGGTGCCATTGCTGCCGGGGATATCATTGCTGCCTTCCATAATCCAGAACCTACCGGTAGGTTCACCAGGGACTGTTTAGCGGTTTCCCAGTGTGGTATCTCCCAACCCCATCCCACATATACAGAGCTGCTTATTTGTGAGCAGGAGTAGGCAGAGACTCTTATTTGATTACTGAGGTGGCTCAGTTAGATCATAGGCGACAAGGGTGTCTGCCTGACTCTACTAAGATAACATGGTAGTGGAGACAACAGGCATACATTCCATCTCTATCTTGTCATCTTACCAGCCTTCTTGCCTCCAAGTCTATTCCAAAGATCTAGTAAATTCCAATCCATTATATAAGCTGATACTGGGCTAGCTATCAATATTTAGATAATACTTTGATATAGATCCAATTATTCAAACTTGAAAACGAGATAAAGGATTATGCTTAAACTAACCATAGAAAACTGATCACCGTGATAGTTAGTACTCAATGTCCACGATTTACTGAGACAATGGCCAGCAGTGCTGAAATACTAGCAGTGACCTTTGCTGATACTGCAGCTATGTGGAGGTGTTCAGTGATGGGCTGGGTCTCCAGCTAAGTCTGCGATCCTAGCTAGCAGGGGCTGAGGAAAGGTACACGAGGCAGAGAAAACCATAGGGCAGTTCTTAATGCACTGGAGAATTGGAACAGAACAGCATCTCCCTTGCATTTGCACTGACCAGAAGGAAAAACCATCTCCCTTGCTTAGAGACAAAAAAACTGCAGATACTGGAATCCAAGGTAGACAAACAGGAGGCTGAAAGAAAACAGCAACCTAGGCAGCCTCTGGAGGAAAGGAGCAGTCAACGGTTTGGGTATTTTGAAGAAGGATAGTACCTAAAATGTTGACTGCTCCTTTCCTCCAGATGCTGCCTGGTTTGTTGTGTTCTTCCAGCTTCCTGTTTGTCCACCATCTCCCTTGCACCTTGCACTGGCCAGAATGGAACACATCTCCCTTGCACCTTGCACTGGCCAGCAGCTTGCTTGTTGTTTACATGTTGAATTCAAACATTCACACGCATCTATTAAATCTGACTGGAGTGAGATGTAACCTTTAAATGGACCTTAACTGACTGAACCATGGGTGAGCAACCCACCATTATGATCCATGCTGCTCATGAAACTGTGAAGTGGGTGGGTCTACAGCAGGCATACCACCAATTGTACAGCATGCTATTTGACTACCACACGCATTTTCTTTCTCAAGCACTGATAGCCCACTGGTAACATCCATCTCCAAATTTTGAATTTGGTAGCCAATAAATATTCTCTCAGTTGTCTGAGCTCTTCCTTGAGGTTTTGACATGAAAGTTATCATTCATACATGAAATAGACTACATACACTAATCAAGAGTTGAAAACACATTTAATTGGAACTGTTTAGTTTAAGCTCTGTTAGGAAAGCAAACTGAGACATTAATCTCACCATAAGAACCTTTCAGGTCTTATCTGTCTGACCTGCTGCTACAGTCATACCTCTGACAAGGGAAAATTTGTCATTTCCATCTGGCACTGGCAAGCATGTTCTTGGTGACATCAATCCTGCCAACAATCTGCCGTGCATCATTAGTAACTCACAGGCAGGGAGCTATGTATGGGTGGATCAAGAGTTAAGTGTGAGACATCTAACTTGCCAAGCTGCTCCTATAGCTCTACCCCAAAGAGGAGAATCTGAGCACTTACATTTTACGACTTATCCCATGTTTCTGTCTATATAACACAACACCCTACCTGATTTACTATGGAGTTATTCAGCTGGAGATTCAATCATATTTAAAAAAATAAAAATATAGGATAAAATCTCTCCTGGGTAATCCCAAACATCTTCAGATGTTTCAAGAACATTTGCTCCATCAGGAGTGGTTACATTCACTGATGTTATGATATACCTCCAAGGCAAGTGGGACTTAAATTAGATTTTCTGACCCAAAGGAAGGGATACTATTGAAGCACCACAACAATTGCACAATGTTCAACACTAACTGCAATTCATCAGATACTGAAGCAGTCAAAGTCCATAAAGTGTCAGGCAATGACAATGTGCAACAAGAGAATGCAATGGCTCATTGATCTAGGGGTATGAATCTCACTTTGGGGAGTGTACATTACAGACATGTGAGAGGTCCAAGGTTCAAATCCCAAAGAAGGCCTGATTGCTTGCCTTCAGTTAGCGGGGAGGGGGGATCAAAGTGTGTGGTGGCACGGTGGCTCAGTGGTTAGCACTGCTGCCTCACAGCGCCAGGGACCTGGGTTCAATTCCAGCCTCAGGCAACTGTCTGTGAGGAGTCTGCACATTCACCCCGTGTCCGCGCAGGCTTTCTCTGAGTGCTCCGGTTTCCTCCCACAGTCCAAAGATGTGCAGGTTGAGTGGATTGCCCATAGTGTCCAGGGATATGTAGGTTAGGTGGATTAAACATGGTAAATGCAGGGTTACAGAAATGGAGGGGAGTGAGTCTGAGTGGGATGTTCTTCAGAGAGTCAGTGTAGACTTGTTGGACTGAATAGTTTGTTTCCACACTGGAGGGATTCTATTATAAGAATATCTAATCATCCCTCTTTGACATTTAATGGCATTATCCATGTTGAATTCTCCTACTACCAAGATGCCAGGAGTTACCACTGTCCAGAAACTGAACCGGACCAGCTAGCTGCTACAGCAGCAGATTAAGAGTCTAGGAATTTCACATCCTGTAAAAGATTTTTATGTACAAAGCTTAAAATTTAAGTCCAGCTCAATTTTGTATTTTAGCCAAAATGGTTTAAAGGCTTTATTTTTTTTCTTGTTTTTGCTACAGAGAAATGGGAAATGCAATAGCACCAAATTTATGGAAAGAATATACATCAGTCACAGACATTCATTGAGAGCATGTATGTTGTATCCCCAGAGACCTTCATATTGAATCAGGAAAAGGTTTGAAACAATAGCAGTGGCAATATAATGGGCACAATAGGGCAATCACAAGCATTAAACAAATCATTTAATGGAATCATCCAAAATTTCACCGAAGTGAATAAAATGACAAGCTTCAGGGTAGAATAGGAAAATTAAAAATACAAAGGCCCTTATAAAGTAATTTTCAATGTTCAATCATTCAAGAAAATACTGCAGTAAAAGAACCAATTCATTCCATGTGATTAAACAGCCAAGATCAAATATGGCAAAGATACAGCATTCATCAGTGCAGGTTAGTTTAACTATCATGTATTGCCAGGGTTTACAGGAACAGTTCTATCCCTTGTACAGATTGTACAAGGATTGCATTCATATTCTTGCTATGAATGAGAAGCAGAGATGAGACAAATGGATTCTGAGTCCTTTTTGAATGTTTGATACAAAAGCTTAAGATGAAGTAGACAATTTTGCAAATGTGCATTTGATGAGCTAAAAGTTAAACGTAAATTCATGTAAGAAAAATTTCCTTAAGACGTCAAGAACTCTTTATTTGTTCACTTTTTCTAATGCTATGCTGTCGTACATACCATAAGCCTATACAAAATAAACTAAGGAAAAAGGATCTGAACAGGTTAAAGATTCAAATCTGAATGCTAACCCCTTGATCCATCATTTGTTATTGATCTTGACAATTAGAGTATAATCCAATGGAAGAATTGATGGTATTGTGTATTTATTCTAACAGATCACAGATTAGAAATTAGAGAGAGATGACGGCCTGGAAGTATTATTGCTGGACTGCTAATCCAGAGACCCAGGTAATATTCTGGAGACCTGGGTTTGACGTCCACCACAGAAGATCGTGGAATTTGAATTCAATAGAAATCTGGAATTAAGAGTCTAATGATGATCATGAGTTGATTGCCAGAAAAACCTGTCTGCTTCACTAATGTCCTTCAGGGAAGGAAAGAACATAGAACAGTACAGCACAGTACAGGCCCTTTGGCCCACAATGTTGTGCCGACCAATTATCCGACTCTAAGATCAAATCGAACCTGCATACCTTTCATTTTACTATCATCTGTATGCCTATTCAAGAGTCGCTTAAATGTCCCTAATGTACCTGACCCTACTATCACCACTGGCAGTGTATACCCCACACCCACCACTCTCTGTGTAAAGAACCTACCTCTGACATCTCCCTTATACCTTCCTCCAATCACCTTAAAATGATGCCCCCTCGTGATAGTCATTTCCGCCCTGGAAAGATGTCTCTGAATATCCAGTCTATCTATACTTCTCATCATCTTGTACACCTCTATCAATTATCTCTCATCCTTCTTCGCTCCAATGAGAAAAGCCCTAGCTCCCTCAACCATTCCTCATAAGGCCTGCCCTCCATTCCAGGCAGCATCCTGGTAAATCTCCTCTGCACCTCTCTAAAGCTTCCACATCATTCCTTTAATGAGGTGACCAGAACTGAACACAATATTCCAAGTGTGGTCCAACCAGGGTTTTATAGAGCTGCAGCATAACCTCATGGCTCTTAAACTCAATCCCCCTGTCAATGAAAGCCAACACCCCATATGCCTTCTTTACAACCCTATCAACTTGGGTAGCAACTTTGAGGCATCTATGGACGTAGACCCCAAGATCCCTCTGTTCCTCCACACTGCCAAGAATCCTGCCATTAACCCTGTATTCTGCATTCAAATTCAACCTTCCAAAATGAATCACTTCACACTTTTCCAGGTTGAATTCCATCTGCCACTTCTTTTCCCAGCTCTGCATCCTGTCAATGTCCTGTTGCAAGCTACAACAGCCCTCCACACTATCCACAACTCCACCAACCTTTGTGTCATCAGCAAACTTACTAACCCACTCTTCCACTTCCTCATTCAAGTCATTTATAAAGATCACAAAGAGCAGAGGTCCCAGAACAGAGAAAGTACGAACTGCCAATGCTGGAGTCAGAGATAACACAGTGTGGAGCTGGAGAAACACAGCAGGCCCAGCAACATCAGCAGAGCAGGAAAGCCGAAGTTTCGGGTCGGGACCCTTCTTCAGAAATGGGGGAGGGGGAGGCGAGCTCTGAAATAAATAGAGAGGAGGGGTGGGGCTGGGGAAGATAAGTGGGATGGTGATAGGTGAGTGCAGGTAGGCAGTGGTGGGGATTGGTAAGTGAGGTGGGAGGGACAGATAGGTGGGGGAGAAGATGGACATGTCAAGGAGGCGGGGATGAGAGGGAGATAGGTAGCAGAGAAGACGGACAGGTCAAGGAGGCGGGGATGAGAGGAGCTGGCAAAGGTAGGTGGGATGGCCATAGGTGAGTGCAGGTAGGCAGTGGTGGGGATTGGTCAGTGATGTGCAAGGAGCAGATAGGTGGGAGAGAAGATGGACAGGTCAAGGAGGCAGGGATGAGAGGGAGGGTTGGTCATGGGATGAGGCTGGGGATTGGGAGATTTTGAAGCTAGTAATCCCCACCACTGCCTACCTGCACTCACCTATCACTGTCCCACCTACCTTCCCCAGCTCCTCTCATCCCCACCTCCTTGACCTGTCCATCTTCTCTCCTGCTTATATCCCTCTCATCCCTGCCTCCTTGACCTTTCTGTCTTCTCTGGACAATGGACAGTGAGGATGCAAAGATCATTGCCAAAGGTACAGCAATCTCTTTACTCACTTCCCGTAGAAACCTTGGGTATATCCCATCCGGCCCAGGGAGTTTATCTATCCACATGTTTTCAAAATTTCTAGCATAACCTCCTTCCTAACAACCTGTTCGAGCATATCAGCCTGTTTCACGCTGTCCTCACAAACTACAAGGTCCCTCTCACTGGTGAATACTGAAGCAAAATATTCATTAACAACCTCCCCTACCTCCACGCACAAGTTCCCTCCACTATCCCTGATTGGCCCTACCCTCACTCTGGCCATCCTCTTGTTCCTCACATAAGTATAGAACATCTTGGGGATTTCCTTAACCCTACTAGCCAAGGCTTTCCCCCTTCTAGCTCTCCTAATCCATTCTTCAGTTCCTTCCTGGATACCTTGTAACCCTCTAGAGCCCTGTCCAATCCTTGCTTCCTCAAACTTAAGTAAGCTTCCTTCTTCCTCTTGACTAGATGTTCCAAATGTCTTGTCATCCAAGGTTCCTTCATCTTACCATCCCTCCCTTGCCTCAGTGGGACAAACCTATCCAGTCCTTGTAGCAAGTGCTCCCTAAAAAACCTCCACACTTCTGCTGTGCATTTCCTTGAGAACGTCTGTTTCCAATTTATGCTCTGCAGTTTCTGCCTAATAGCTTCGTAATTGCCCCTCCCCCAATTAAATACTTTCCCATACCCTCTACTCCTATCCCTCTCCATGACAATAGTAAAGGTCAGGGAGTTATGATCACTATCACCGAAATGCTCTCCCACCGAGAGATCTGACACCTGGTCTGGTTCGTTGCCAAGCACCAAATCCACTATAGCCTCCCCTCTAGTCGGCCTATCTCCATATTGAGTCAGAAATCCTTCCTGGACACACCTGACAAAATCAAAACCATTTGCACTTTGGAGGGTCCAATTGATATTAGTGAAGTTGAATTCACCCATGACAACAACCTTATTATTTCTGCACATTTCCAAAATCAGCCTCCCAGTCTCAGTGTCTCTGTTGCTATTGGGGGGAAAGCTCCCAATAAAGTGACTGCTCCTTTCCTGTTTCTGACTTCCACCTATACTGACTCAGTAGTCAAACCCTCCTCCACGACTTCCCTTTCTGCAGCTGTGATAACATCCCTGATTAGCAATGCCACTCCCCCACCTCTTTTACCTCCCTCCCGATTTCTTTTGAAACATCTATACCCCGGAACATCCAACAACTATTCCTACCCCTGTTATGCTGCCATCCTTACCTGGTCTGGCCTACATATGACTCCAGACCCACAGAAATGTGATTGGTTCTTAACTGCCCTCTGCAATAAATGGGGTTGTGTTCTGCGAAGATCCTCTAATACCTTCTGAATCTTTCTTTAAAATGGAAATAGCAATGTATGCATATCTAAAAATAGGTTTTATACCCTTACAGGTCTGGCAATTTTGACTTACATGCAAACAATATTTTAAAATTGTTACGATTTTAAAGATAACATTACATAATTTATTCTGACTTTAGCTGTTTCCAATTAGCCACATGGTGACAGATAACATTTTCCTGCTCTGCTAGGATGTTTGACGGCCAATATGGTAGTAGAGATGTTGGTAACAATGGTTGTAGAGAGGTGTGTACCCCAAAAATGAGACACCCCATTCCTTTCTTCCTGCCTTTTCACTGGAGATGAAGTAGTAGGATGGTCTCCTTCATACTACCTTCCCCAATGTGCAATTTGGGTGGAGAACATTTTGAATCATTTCATTAAGTGCTCCCACTGGTTATTTAAGGGCAGTTAAGGGCCTCAGTAGACCTTAGGTCAGCGGTCTGCCTGATGCTTTATCCACTTACTGTACTATGTGGAACAGCTCAGCGAAGGGAGGGTATTGGCAGGTTTACTACTCATGCCATTTTACATGCCTTCCCACTAATAACTGTGTGGTCTCAGGAACAGTAAAAATCCTTGCCATACTTTATTGTAAACATAATCCCAGACTAACTTCTTTTACAATTGCTGTTCTTCTGATTTACAAATTCATTCTGAGGAAATTTGTTTGTAGATTTATTTGTATTTAACTTTATCTGCTTTAAGAAATTTCTGAATTGAGTTATTCTTCATCTCTCTATCTCGCTCCCCCTTGTTGATGATATTTATGAGTGATCCTGGCTACACTGGCATATTCGTGTAACTGGCAAGTCCAATTCCTCATGCTGGGGGTTTACCACACTTGGACTTGTAAATGTGATAGGAAGCAACATTGGACAGTTAAGAAGGTTATCTAAGGTTATCTAAAGAGATCTTGATCAATTGGGTGAGAAGTGGCAGATGAAGTTTAAGTTGGATAAATGTGAGGTATACAGTTAATGGTAGGGCCCTGGATAGTGTTGTCGAACAGAGAGATCTGGGGTTCAGGTACATGGTTCTTTGAAAGTTGCAAACAGGTAGACAGGGTGGTTTGGCATGTTTGCCTTCATTGCTCATACTAAAGTATAGGAGTTGGGATGTCATGTTCTGGTTGTACAGGATGTTGTTGAGGCCATTTTTGGCATAGTGTGTACAGTTCATCCCTGCTATAGGAAGGATATTACTAAATTGGAGAGGTTTCAGAAAAGATTTACAAGGATGCTGCCTGCACTGGAAGTCTTGAATTATAAGAAGGGGCCAGGAATTTTTTTTACTGAATGTAGGAGATTGAGGGATGACCTTACAGAGGTTTTTATAAAATCATGAGGGGCATAGATAAGGTGACTACCAAAGGTCTTTTCCCTAGGGTGAGGGAGTTCAAAACTAGGGGACATATTTTTAAGGTGACAGGAGAAAGATTTAAAAGGAAACGAATTGCCAGAGAAAATTGTAACCACAGGCACTGTAACAACATTTAAAAGATATTTGGCAAGGTACAGGAATAGGAAAGATTTAGGGAGATATGGGCTAAATGCAGGCACATAGGATTAATTCACTTTGGGAAACTTGGTCGGCATGGATGAGTTGGAATGAAGGGTCCATTTTTGTGCTGTATGATACTATGACTATTTCGCCTGTCTTGTCCTGTTAGAATTTTATAAGTTTATAGGGGATCTCCCACCCCTTATTCTTCTAAACTAATGAACATAATCCTTACCAGCTCTGTCTCTCTTCATGCATCAGTGCATCCATTCCAGGAATCAGTCTGATAAACCTTTGTTGCACTCCCTTCTTGTCCAGATCCTTAGATAAGGAGGCCAAAACTGCATGCATTACTCCAGGTGTGGTCTCATCAACGCCCTGTACAACAGCAGCAAGCCATCCGTGCTCCTGCACTGGGATTCTCTTGCTATGAAAGCCAACATAAGTTTTGTCTCCTTCACCACCTACTGAATCTGTATGCTTACCTTCAGTGACTAGTATATAAGGTTTCATTGCATATCCCCCTTTCCCATTCATCACCATTCAGATAATAATCTGCCTTCCTGTTTTTGCTACCAAAAGTGAATAACCTCACATTTACGCCCTTGCCCACTCACTCAGCTTGTCCAAATCACACTGAAGCAACTCTGCACCCTCCTCACAGCACATCCTCCCACACAGTTTCTCTGGGGAGTGTAGCCATAAGGGATAAGCAGAAAGAGAGGGAGAAGAATAATAGTCAGTCATTCAATAGTAAGGGGTATAATCAGGCTTTTCTGCCACCACAGACGTGACTTCAGGATAGTGTATTAACCTCCTGGGGCCAGGGTCAAGGATGTCATTAAACAGCTGTAGGGCATTCTGAAGTTAGAGATTGGAATTCACATTTGGATCAACAACCGTGGTAGAAAGAGGGATGAGGTTCTGCAACAATAATTTAGGGAGGTCAATGGCAGATTAAAAAGCAGGACCTCAATGGATATAATCTCTATTTTGGTTCTGGTGCCATGCATTAGTTGTGTACAGGAGTAGGTGGATAGAAGATATAGTGGTGGAGGGAAGGCTTTAGATCCTTGGATCTCTAGGTCCATTTCATAGAAAGGTTAGGCCTCTATGAGCCTAATGGGTTGCACTTGAACCAGAAGGAGACCAGGGAGCTTGGTGAGTCCAATTGGTAGGAGCTGGAACCAATTTGGCAGGGCGTTGTGAAATGAAGATGAGATGCTGTAGGGGGTCATACACAGAGAAGCAGACAAGAAGAACCAAGTCAATCTATAAAGCTGTGCAAAAATAGTCAATTTAAGGCACAAGGGAGTGTAGCAAGACTGAATGACATATATTTTAATGCAAGAAGTTTTGCAAGTAAGGCAGATGAGTTGGGGATGTTGATAAATGCACGGGCATGTCATATTCTTATTACAAAGACATGGTTGAGAGAGGGGGAACTGGCAGCTCGATATCCTGGGGAGATGGGGGGAGATGTAAAATAAGAGATCTCCAAATAGGCTGGGAAAGATAGAGCGACAGATCTGTAGGCAAATCTCAAAGAAGTGTAAAAATAATAGCAAGAGATTTCAATTTCCCCTAAAATTAACTGTGTTAGACAAAGCATGAAAGGCTTAGCGGGGTCAACATTTTTAAAATGTGTCCAGGAGAATTTTTGAGCATCAGTAGTGGAGAACCTGAATGTTTGTGGATATAATGGTAATCAAGCAAGCTAATGCTGTCAAGTTTCTTGACTGTTGCTGGAGCTGCACTCATCAAATAAAGTGTGGAGTATTCCATTTCACTTCTGACTTATGCCTTCTAGATGGCGGCAGACTTTAGGAAGTTAGGAAGTTAGTTACTTGCTGCTGGATTCCTAACCTCTGACCTGCTCTTACAGCCACTGTATTTATTGATATTTTCTAACCAATTTGTTCTTACACACTTCTGGAGTAGGTGAGACTTAAACCTGGGTCTTCTGGCTCAGAGGTAAGGATGCTCCCACTGTACCACAAAAGCCCTCTATATAGGTTTTTTTTATTTTTTTTAATGTATCTATTTTGTAATCGACCGGTTCAGAGATGTTATTATGTGCCTCTGGAGCAGGTAGGACTTGAACCCAAGTCTCATGGCCCGGAAACAGGGATACTACCACTGCACAACAAGACCCTGTGTTTATATTGCTAGTCCAGTTCATTATCTGGTCAATGTTGACATTGGAGGATTCAGTGATGGTAACACCATTGCACATTAAGGAGTGGGAGTGTGGTTAGAAATGTTGGAGATGATTATTTCCTCATATTTGTGTGGCACGAATGTTACTTACCACTTTTCAGCCTAAACTGCAGTAATTTGCCCCTACAAGCCTGGATATTGTCTAAGTCTTCTTGCCTTTGGACATGGACTGTTCCAGCATCAAAGGAGTTATGAATGGTGCTGAACATTATGCAATCATCAGTGAACATTCCTGCTTCTGACCTTAGGATTGATGAAGATGAGGAGAAACAATGCACCTCGATAGACAGGTCGCTAATTAGAATTTTAAGATAGAATCTTTACACACAGAGGCTTCTGGGTATTGGAACTCGCTGCCTAAAAGAGTGACAGAGGCTGAAATCCTTAAGATTTTCAGAACTAGTTAGCTGAGCACTTGAAACACCGTGGTGTACAAAGCTACATTTCAGTGCTGGAAAATGTGGATCCAGAGAATCCCTACAGTGTGGAAACAGGCCCTTCAGCACAACAAGTCCACGCCGACCCTCAGAGCATCCCACCCAGGCCCATCCCCCTATAACCCACCTAATCTACACATCCCTGAACACTACGGGCAACTTAGCATGGCCAATCCACCTAACCTACATATCTTTTGGACCGTGGGAGGAAACTGGAGCACCCGAAGGAAACCCACACAGACATGGGGAGAATGTGCAAACTCTACACAGACAGTCGTCTGAGGGTAAAATCGAACCAGGGTTCCTGGTACTGTGAGGCAGCAGTTCTAACCACTGAGCCACTGTGCCGCCCCTATGGCTTTCCACTTCCGACCTTGTTAAATCTCTGCTGTCCTTGTAGAATTAAATGTGATTTAAGAATGTAGAATGTGATTAGAACAGATGAATACTTGATGACTGGAGAAGATAAAATGGGTCCACTTCATAGTGTAAAATCTCTATGACTCCAGAGCAAAAAAAAAGAAAAAAGAAACAAAATGGAATGGAAATTTTGATTTAAAATTGTCATATCAAAGTGAGTCCAGAAAACTTAAAAATAGCCATTCAAAGGATGTGGCTGATCCTCAAGCTTACATCAAACTTCCTAGAACATTGTAACAGGCGAAGGAGAAGGATCAGAATAGGAGGAAAGTAGTGAATTATACTAAGTGACAGCTGGAAGTTCAGGGCCAAGCAGCTCGCCTAAGCAAAGTTATGTTACAAAAGAGTCATGACCTGTATTTGGTCTCCTGAGTGTAGTGATCACAACAGAGTGAGCAGTGAAAAAAATATATTAAAAAGAAGCAGATTGCTGTTCACCTGGAAGGAGTGTTTGGGACCTTGGGCAGTGAGAAGGTGGCAAAAGCACAGTAATTGCATCTTTTTGTACTTACAAGGAGAGTTCCTTGGGATAGAGAGGGTGTGTTGGGTTGACTGAGCAGTGGACCACAGTACTGCAAGAGGAACAATTCCTTTGGAATGCTGAAATAGAAAAATGGCAGAAATGCTAGAAAATGCTCCCTTAAAATTGATGACTGATGATAAGATGATGACAATGGGGAACTTTCTGAGACAGAAAGGATGGGATGAGATGAGAGAAAAAAGTGTGAGAAATTAACAAATATGGTCAAGAACCTTGACAACCAGTGTGAAGCATGGGGGAAAATCCTCACTTAAGGAAAAAGGAAAGCATTAAGGAATTGCTAATGTGGAATGCTCTATTGAGTGTACAAATGCAACTGAGAAACATGAAAATGGGCATGCTTACAGTAAAATGGTGAGTGAGCAAGAGTAGCTGTAACTGAGGGACATTGTAAGCTACATAAGAACATAAGAAATAGAAGCAGCAGTAGGTCATCTGGCCCCTCAAGCCTGCTCCACCATTCGATTAGATCATGGCTGATCTTTTTGTGGACTCAGCTCCACCTAATAGTCTGCTCACCATAAATCCTTAATTCCTTTACTGTTCAAAAATCTATCTTTGCCTTAAAAACAAAAGATGAGGTAGCCTCAACTCCTTCACTGGTCAGGGAATTCCACAGACACAACTCTTTGGGAGAAGAAGTTCCTCCACAACTCAGTCCTAAATCTGTTCCCCCTTATTTTAAGGCTATGCCCCCTAGTTCTAGTTTCACCGGTCAGTGGAAACAACCTCCCTCCTTCTATCTTATCTATTCCTTTCATAATTTTATGTTTCTGTAAGAATGCTCCTTAATTAATCTAAATTTCACTAAGTGTAGTCCCAGTCTACTCATTTCTCCTCATAAGCCAACTCCCTCAACTCCAGAATCAACCTTGTGAACCTCTACTTCACCCCCTCCAGTGTTAGTATATCGTTTCTCAAGTACAGAGACCAAAGCTGTACACAGCACTTATTAATGGATTGCTTATTCCCAGAAATTGAGACAGAGAAATCTAGGAAGGGAAGAGTAAAGATCATGTGAAACAAACAGAAAGGACAGAAATTGGAAGCAAATTTCTAGTTCAAGGCAGTCAACAATGTACTAGAAAGAGAGATGAAAGAGTGAGCCCTGTTGCACATTTTTCACAAAAAAGAAGGCACAGCTACGATCCATGTATGTACCCATACTGACACCTTTGACTAATAGCAAGTAAGTGGGAGGAGAAGTTGTTCAATGCGAGAACAAATTCAGCCATGCCAAGGAGGGTTGTGGTTGCTAACAATCAGTTAGGCCTCTGGTTAAGGAAGAAATAAGGGAATAAAGGGATTGGTGGAACGGTGCAATGATAACAACCTCTCTCTCAATGCTGGCAAAACAAAAGAATGGATCATTGACTTCAGGAAGAAAGGAAGAGAACACACCCCCATCTACACCAATGAGTGGAAATTGAGAGGGTTGAAAGCATCAAATTCCCAGGAGTAATGATAACTGACAACCTGTCCTGGACTTCACACGTAAATGCGACGGTCAAGAAGGCACAACAATGCTTCCTCTTCCTCAGGCATCTTAGGAAATTTGGAATGTCCGTAAGGTCCCTCACCAACTTTTACAGACGCACCACAGAAAGCATGCTATCCAGGTGTATAACAGATTGGTACGGCAACCGCTCTGCTCAGGACTGGAAGAAACTACAGAAGGTTGTGTGCACAGCCCAGACCATCACGGAAGGCAACCTCACAGCCATGGACTCTATTTATACTTCTCGTTGCTGCAGAAAGGCTGCCAACATTGTTAAAGACCCCTCCCACCCCAGTAATGCTCTGCTACAACTTCCTCCATCAGGCAGAAGATACTGAAGCTTGAACACACACACCAACAGGTTCAAGAACAGCTTCTTCTCTGCCGTTTTTAGACTGATGAGTGGACTCCCTAACTTCAAATAATATTGATCTTGCCTTGCCAATGTTGATCTTGCTTTGCACATCTCCTGTGCAGTGTAACCTGTATGCCTCACTCTGTCTAAGCAGCCTACGATCTATATGTCCTTGTTTGCTATGATTTGCTATGATTATTTGCTATGCCTGTACTGTTTGCAAACCAAAGCTTTTCACCGTACTTAGGTACACCTGACTACAATAAATCAAATTAAATCAAATGGAGAGCTTGAAGACCCACTTGAAATTGGCTTCTAGGCATAGAGGGGTTGGATGTTAAGAATATTAAAAGGGATAGTTATGATAAGGAACCTGTTAAAGTGACAGAAGGCTTTAAAAGCAACATGAACATAAATAGGAAGAGATTGGACAAGGGGAGTAAAAGTGTCTAAATAGGAAGCACTCAGTTCATGAAACTTGAATAGGCTGAAATGATGAATTTACCAGGATAGTTCTGGCATGTGAATTTTGTGAAAGAGGTAATTTGAAATTGGGCACCTATGAGCTGGAAGCAGTGGAGGGACAATCTTCAGAGGAGACGAGGTCAGTGCCAGTTCAGAAAAATTGTAGCTTGATGTTCAGTAATGGTCATGGTCTAGGCAACACTAATGGCAAGCCAGAAAGGTGGTGTTCAGCCTCCGACAGGTCACATTTAGTAAGCCAAGTAGCAACTGCAACCATTCTTGTCAGCAGGTTTGATGACAATGTTACAGTTGGACCTGTGAAGACAGAATTCCAAAACCTCAGAAGAACATAAGTTAGAATGAGCGAGGGCAGCAGAGAAACTAACATGGTTGATGTCATGCTTTATAGTATGTTCCAATTATCATTTATTGGTTTGCCTCCCAATTTCTGTTGAAAGAACAAATGTTGTGTGGCAGTGTCATAAAACTTGATTATAATACTAAATGATCTTCCAAATCCAAAAGATAAATTCTCCCTTATTTCATCAAGCGCAAACATCTGCTGCATTCCTCAGAGTAAATGTAATATGAAAACATTATGGTGGATGTCAATTGACTAGAAAATATGTTTCGTTCTGTCCAATAATATGGAAAGTATTTATTAACAGTTGAGAACACTGTGGTTCCTTAGCTGTAACTGTAGTAACTGGCATTAGCAGGGCAGTTTAAATGTTAATATGACACATAAATGTGAAAAGGTTGCATTTATATGCTGTACTTAACAAGGCACTTCAATGCTTTTCATCGAAGTACAGTCTGAAAATAATGGATGCTGAGACAAAGGAAACAATATTAAGAGGATAGGCATAAAGTTTTTTCAAAATACAAAGTTTTGAGGAGGATTTTCAAGAATGAGAGAGGTAGATAAATTGTGGAGTTTGGAGAAGGAACTGTATCCACAAGGCATTCAGCAGATCAATGACCTGGTTCTCCAATGAACTGATTGAAATTCTGACTGAGGAAGTGAAATACGGTGAGTGGGAGTTCTCCACTGCTTCTAGGCAAACTGCCCATTGAGAATAATGGGAGGTATCGTCCAGAAACAATGCCACAAGCAACTAACTGGACATGATGTCAGAAGACTTTTAGTGACCCTAGGTCAATTTATTGAAGAAATACATTGTTATATTCCATTAATTCAGTGTGCAAATGTACACATGACAGAGAATGTTTATGACCTCCCACTCAGTTTGAATTTACTTTCTATCCTTGCTATAAATGCTTGTTAAGCATAGGCGTCACTTAGTACCTCCAGCTTTGCCCAGAAGTATTTCCTCACTCATATTTTCTCATGTATTCAGATCAAAGAAATGAGCTCCCATCTAATGTAACCTTGTAAAATTGTGTTGTCACATCCACTGTTTGATACGTCTAGACACTTGAATATCCCTGTTTGACAGCTGTGAATCCCTTATTTCTACTTTGCAGAAGAAGAAATCTTGCAACATGAGAAAGAAAACACAAAGTTTGAAGGCTCTCAAAAGAACTTTAAAATTCTATCAACAGAGATCATAGAAGCTGTTGCTATGGGGATGGAGGATTTCATATCTCAGCTCAGGATACATCCTAAATCAGTTTCTCTTTTGATTTTTTTTACCCTATTTGTCCAATAAAGCACATGTAGAAATGACATTGTGCATACAAAACCTTGGTTTAAATACAAGGGTCCACGATTTACGAAAGTCTGACTTATGAAAGTTCGTACTTATGAACTGATTTCACACAGGGTCACAATTTTAAAGATCTGACATACGAATATTTCCTATACTTACAAATGGCTATTTTATATTGTCCTGCACTTTGTTCCAAATTGTGTACAAATTGATTTGTGAACAGAATCAAGAACGGAATCCGCTCGCAACCTAGGCACAGCCTATATGGGTACTTTATTACAGTAATTCCCAATGTCAGTCATACGTAATTTGACATATTTTCAGTTGTGCATTCAAAATTCTAGGTGCTACTAGTGTTGACAAAAGTAAAAAGAAATCCAAAATTAACCAAGGAAGCCAAATGCAGTCGCTCAGTTTAAAGCAAAATATCGCCGCTGCTGGAGATTTCAAACAAAAACACACAATGCTGGAGAAACTCAGTGAGTCTAGCAGCTCCTGTGATGAGAGAAACAAAGTTAATAATTCAAGTCCAAAGATATTTCTTCATGACTGAGTTCAGTGTCAAAGAGTTCAGTTGCTGCTCAAACTGTTATTGGTAAATTTAATTGTTATGAACTATAAAAACATTAATACAAACATGCAAATAAATTGTGCCACAAAGGTGATATTAATACATCATAGAAAAGTAAATAAAAGTACAGATACCAGGTAAAATATAGAAGGTGCGTTGTAGTAACTATTGAATGTACCACTAACATGATACAGAGAAAACCAGCCATTTCTTACATTATGGTTGAATCTGATGATAAGTTATCCTGGTTTTGTAATCCTGGAGTCATTCATCATTTATTTGGAGAACAGATGCTTTTTAATTCACATGCTTTTTCTATGAACCAGGACCAAAGCAAATAAGTAATGCCATCTGGAAATGTGCAAAATTACTTAACTTCACTGAAGTAATTAGATCACACTTAACAATGTTATTTTTAGGATTTAAATATGTATTGCTCTCCAGAGTAAAGGTGACCAATTACAAAACCTCCAGTAACAGCTTCCACAGACTCTTAAAGCATCAACTATTTCTGGAAATTCAGGTGCCCATTGAAATGTTTTCCATTGACATTTTTTTTTTGAAATGGTTTTCCTGACAACCCCAACCAGAATTCAGATTCCAACTCAATAGGGCGAGACACAAAATACTGTGGTAATATTAAATGTCATAATACTGGCAGTTTTTATTCTGCAGAAACAAAAGAAGTCAGCACCTGATTCTGCTTGTCACCACAGAACCAAATCTACACTGCACTGACATTCAGTTCAATCTGGAATTAAATAGGATACTGTTAACAATTTTTTTGGTTTTAGGCTAGTCAGATTCTCAAATTTAGCATCACTTGCCACTCGACCAAATTGATCTTATACCTGCTACGATCCTAATTGCATCCTTAACTACCAAGTATCAAATTAAATCATAACATGACCTTTAATAGACAACTTTAGTTCTAAATACCCCCTATTATGATTTTCCATATGTGATCATGTGCATTCATCCTGTCTTCACAGAAGGCAAACTAAAAGGCATCTTAAGAATCGGTGAATGAACAGAATTTGGTTTTCATAATAGGATTTGGAAATTACCTTCACAATTTCTTTTTCCATAGAAAAGCAACAAAAAGAAATCATTTCAAGCAGCTGAACTCAAATTAACTGACTCGTATTTCTTTATGACAGATTGCACAAACAAACCAGCTGGTGCCTCTAAACTAAAGTGTTCTGCTGTGTGTTTTAATATTTGTTACGAAAACTGACTGAAACCAAAGATGCTTTTTAGCGATTTGGTCAATTTATTTAATTGACTTCCACTGTTTTTCACTCATCACAAAATTGCATAGTTTGATTTTAAAAAAACCTTTAGGCTCACCAACCTGGTCTCCCTCTGAGATTTATGTTAAAACTATAGCTCGATTTTTAGTATATGTCAAGCTGACTCCTGGGACCTTTAAAAATGCCAGGCAGAAGAATATATGGAAATGCTGCCTCAGTTCCAACAGATCCTATTTTTTTTAACAGGAGGAAGGGATCAGACTTTGAATTTCCAGGCAAGAAACTCAAACTCAGTAGCATCATTTTAAATTAGTGATGAGTTCAAATAGATTCACTTTGACTATTCCAAGGGCCTCAATCTGCACCGTGATAGGAGCAAATTGCAAAGGAAACATTAAGCTTTTCAATGGCAGGAAGTGTCCGCTCAAGTGTCATGATATGATATTACTTAAATCCCTAGCCCATTAGACTTGAAAAATAAAACAAATTGCAACTTTCAGAAATTCTTACTAACGTCTTTAATAAGCTATTGCAGGTTAACTGTTTTTTTAATGTGGTTTCTGAACAGATGTTTGTTTTTAATAACAGTTTGACCACTTGAGAGAATTTAAAACGTTTGAGGGAAGTTCTTGAATTAGAGGATATTTTACTGAATTAAGTGAATATAAGTGAGATTTAAAAAAAAACAGAAAATGCTCGAGGAACTCAGTAGGTTTGGTAGCATTGTGGAGAGAAAAAAAAGAGTTAACATTTTGGATCCAATATAACTTTTTCAGAACTGGAAGTGTTTGGAAAAAAATGATTTTTACGCTGTTAACACAAGGGAGGTGGATCAAGTGGAACAGATTGTGAGATTCCCAGAGCAAAAGACAAAGAGAGTGCTATTATTGGTAACGGAGATGTAGAGATGTATAATATTTATAAATGATAGATGTAAAGAAGAGAAAATGGGTCCAGTCTACTGAGAACAACTCAACAAGCATACAAGTGAGAGATCTATTAGATTATAAGGAGTTTATTTACTTTAATTTAATCTCTGCCTATGGTAGTAGCTTTGAGGTTGGTTATTGGGGTGCATGAATGAGGCACGAGAACTGTGTGGGATAAAAGGGTGCGAGTGCTGAGAGCTAGAGGGCCTAAAAATAGAAGAATGCAATCCAAGAGAACAGAGACAGGACTTCCAACCAGTCTTCCTTAACACTCTCCTGCCCCCAAGGCTCCCTGGATACTGCTTGTGGGGCTGGTAAGCCTAAATCAGTCCTCCCCATTCCCACTGGAGTGAAAATTGCACACACTTAATCAAAGCAGTTCTGACAAATTAGGAAATTTCCTAAGTCAAACTATCCAACTCAGTCGCAAAAATCCAGCACTGTGTCTTGGAATGCTAGGAATTATACTAAACAGCTCCCAGTTTTTCCCAAAAAAAAAATTCTAAATTTCAGTGATAACAATCTGGTTTAAACATCATTTCGTTTTGGGAATTAAACTCCCATAAGTCATATCTGACAATAAAGTAAACTGCACATAAAATAGAACAAAAGATCCAACAGGGAAACATTCAAAATGCTATAGTCAGCTAGTGATGTCTGTCTGAAACAGACAATGAGAGGATTTGATTCATCACTTTAATTCTGGATTGACACCGTATCGATTTTACCAACACCACATATTAATTTGCAAAACAGCCCTATGAAAAAGAATGGGTACAAGATAATCACATTGAATTACATGGAACATGCAGTTAAGAACAGATGTTTTGAAGATTTAAAATTCAATATTTGTATATGTGATCTTATAAACATTGGTTTATAAAACTACAGTGACTGAAGATGCATGACTGCAAAAAACAAGAAAGAAAATTATTTACATGCCTTTTAACCTCTTGTTTCATTGAGTTTAAGAAGTAGAAAAGAAAAGTAGTCCAAAGTAACAGTAGTCTATTAACTATGAGACTGTAGCAAAGAATAACTATCACTCCCTGTCTTGCTCAACTTATCTTCAGCCTTCGACATTGTTTACCACACTTCTCCTATTCTTTCATCGTCGCCTCGCCATTGTCATCCAAGTGGGAGGGATCACCTTCATCTGGTTCTATCCTTAGTTAAATTACTGTTGACAATGTACCATTTGCAATGCTTCCGATCAGTTATCTGTAGTATCTCCCAAGGATCCATCTTCCTTGCTGGTTTTGCCTGCTGTATTTCAGAGGCAGTATCTAATCATGTGTATCTTGCTGATATCTACTTCACAGCCATATCTCTCAAGTCCTCACTCTCGTTAAACTATCAAACCACTTATCCCCTAATATCTGCTACCGAGGAACAGAAATTTCCTCCAATTGACTACTGGGAAAACTGAATCCCTTATCTTTGTCCCACATCAAACTCCATTCCCTAATCAGTAACCCTATCCTATTCTATGGCAATTGGCTGAGGCTAAACTTTGGAACTTGGATTTCATATTGACACTGAGCAAAGCTTCTGACCACATATCTAAGCCAAGAACTTAAACTGCCTATTCCTACCTCTAAGGTTTTGGAGTAGATTTGTAGATCGGGTTGTGGGTGTTGAGGTTGGTTGGCTCACCAAGCTGGTTTGTTGTTCCGCAGACGTTTCGTTACTGTGCTTGGTAACATCCTCAGTGCAGCCTCTGATGAAGCGTTGGTGTGTTTTCCCGCCTGGCTTTTAAACTCTGGGGTCCATTGCGATGGATTGCCTCACTTCCGGGTTTCCTCCGTAGTGGAATGTATATGGGG
>NC_063335.1:65243048-65292792 GCF_021869965.1 Rhincodon typus | reverse complement strand
CTTTCTTCAAAGCTTGTTACTGCTTGGAAACACAAAAGTGTGTCTTCCAGCAATGGAACAATCTTGTGATATTTTAAAGTTTTAATAAGCATGGAAGGGTCAAAGCAATATTTGAAAATGTTTCTGTCTGTTTCTCAAAAATCTGACACTAGCAATATAGTAACTCTTAGGGGAACGGAATCTCCGTTTGCAAATCAAGAGTGCTTTATTTTGTCTGCGTAGAAAGGCTTGGGAAGGAGTCTCAATTGGTGCGAATGTGAAACTGGAGATTATTCCTTTGAAGTTGAAACAAAAAAGAATTAAAGCTTTTGCTCTACAATCTTAAAACTAGCTGCAACTATTATTCCTTTTCTGAAGAAGGGTCTAGGCCCGAAACGTCAGCCTTCCTGCTCCTCTTATGCTGCTTGGCCTGCTGTGTCCATCCAGCTCTACACCTTGTTATCTCACATTCTCCAGCATCTGCAGTTCCTACTATCCCCAATGATCTAGGAACGTGGGTTCAAATCAGACTATGGCACATAATGAAATTTGAATTCAATAAAAAATTTGGAATTGAAAGCTAATCTAATGGTAACCATACAATGACTGTCAAATCTCATTAGAAATAACATTTGTTCCATTAGCTCCCTTTAGGGAAGGTAATCAGTGATCATTACTTTGTTTAGCCTCTATGTGACTCCAGATCCAAATCCACGTGATTGACTCTTAACTGGTCCTAGCAAGCCACTCAGATCAAGGGGAAATTGGGATATGCAATAAATGCAGGCTCAGCCAGTGTTGCTCACATCATAGGAATTACAATTATCCCTGACTCTCTTTTTCCCATAAAGCCACTTCTTAAAATCTCTCTCTTTGAATAAGCTTTCAGTCATCTGCCCTAACATCACTGTTTGTGACTCAATATCTAATTTTGCTTCATGATGCTGCTGTGAAGTTTGGCATGTTTTATTAACTTAAAGGTTTTTCATAAACATATTCACATAGTTTTGCTATAATGCGTGTTTTGCTAACACAAGTTGGCTGTAATGCGATTGACGAATCGTGGACACTGTTTGGATAATGCAAATTTTCTGCTGTACAGGTATGGCGATTTTCTATAGTGAGTTCCCTGTAATACGATTTTCTACGGTGATTTTCTATAGATTACACAAGAACGCAATTATCATGTTATAGGAGAACTATCTGTTGTTGTTTAGGGTTCTTGCGAAGATTTTAACTGGGACAACGTGACCATCCTAGCTCAAGTCAACCATAGGCACGCACGGGAATTCCTGGAGTCCTGTTCTCTACCCGGAATGCTATCAATAAACAAGTGGAATTACACCCCTTATACAAACCCTTGCAAAAAAAGAACCAGAAATGACACAAAACACCTCAATAGACGGGATTATATAAATACTGAGCGGAGTATAACACCTTTGCTTCATCAGAAACCACATTGATGATGTTACCTAGCAAGGTGACGAAACATCTGAACTACAACCGGCCAGCTCGGTGAGCAAGCCAACTATCTACTGTTGTTGCTGAGTAAGTTTAATGTAAGGTTAAAAACCCGTTCTGAGCTGAATTGATAATCATAAATAAAATAAAAGTCCCAGTCTGTACTTCTGATTGCAATCAAGTGTTTGGTAATAGAAAGGATGCTGGAAAGTGAATGTAAACATGCATTGCAGGTGAGAACGACAGTGCAGTTATATTGTTTAATCATACGTTCAATATGAAGAGGAGATAAGTTAAAAGAGCAGCTGTGGTTAAAAGCAGCAATGAACATACAAATATTTAAGTACCTTAAGGAGAAAGTATCTCAGCGCCTCAAACCTGTTTCATCATTCAGTAAGATTGTAGCTAATTTGATTACTCCAAATTCTGGACTACACTGATAACCTTTCACTTCATTGCTTATCAAGAAACTATCTACCTCAGCCTTAAAAATATTCAAAGACTCTGCTTACACCAACATTTCAGGAAGAACATCTCAAAGACTTATGATCATCTGAGGAAAAACAATCCTTATCTCTGTCTTAAATGGGAGACTGCTTATTATAAACAGTGACTCTCTAGTTCCAGATGATCCTACAAGAGGAAGAACCTTTTTCACCATGTCATGACCCCTCAGGATCTCGTATGTTTCAACTAATTCACTTCTGACTCTTTTAAACTTCAGCAGATACAAGCTCAGCCTGTCCAACCTTTCCACTAAGACAATTCAGCCATTCCAGGTATTAGTGTACTAAATTAAAAACATAGTGCTGGAGAAACTCAGAAGGTCTAGCAGCATGTGTGGAAAGAGAGCAAAAGTTAACATCTCAAATCCAATAATCCTTCTTCACAATTCGTTACTACACCTCTCTCTATAGATAATGTATTGCTGCTGAGGTTCTATAGCGCCTCCTGTTTATATTTCAGATATACAGCATCTGCAGTTTTTTTTGTTTCTACTGATCTAGTAAACCACCTGCAGCGCTCAAGATATACATTCACCAAAGATCTGTATAAATGAAGTATAACCTTCAATTCTCCTTGAAATGAATCTTTTCACTCTACTAGCATTCTTAATTATTTGCTGTACCTGCAGGACTAATCTTTGTGATCATGCACTGGGACATCCAGATCACTCTGCATATCAGAGCTGCAATCTGCCACCGTTTAGACAATATGCTTATTTCTTAATCTTATACCAAAATAGACATTAGTAGCATTATTTGTATCAGTATTATGTGTATGTATTAGTAACATTATATTTTGTGTATCCTTCCTTAGGACTGAACTCATTCACTATCATTACTTTCATTGTTGAACCAGTAACCAGCTGAAACTTAATAAGAGGCACATATTAAATCTGAGATAACAAGGTGTAGAGCTGGATGAACACAGCAGGCCGAGCAGCATCAGAGGAGCAGGAAAGCTGACGTTTCAGGTCTAGACCCTTCTTCAGAAAATTATTATACTAATAATTAGTAATTAATTAGTAATACTAATAATTAGTACACATATTAAACCTACCATTTTACCAACCACAAGGCTACTGCGGTCATCTAATATACCCAGATCAGCTATGTGAAAGGGAATTATGACTGTCATCTGCAAACAGCCTTCACTTGATCTAAAAAGGAACATCAGGAATTCTTGCCTCACATGGGAGACATATCACTTTTCTATAAAATCTAAGTGATATTTCATGACAATGTTTATATTAATGCAGAGGAAATGTTTTGTAATAATAAACGATGGGGTAAATTGGGCAGATCCGGAGCTTGGTTACAAGCTATGTTTGAGTGTAGATTGATGGCTTTAAACCCCAGGCTCTTGCACATTTTTTAAAAAATAGAAAGACATAGGTAGGAAATAACACATATTCATTATTTTTTAAAAAATGCTATTTTCTTTTTTGCAAGATGCTGGTTGAAATTTAATGGGTAGATTGGGATGGACTTGAAAGCAGATAGGCAAAATAGTGTGGAAATGCATCATGTCGCATGGTTGCTGCTTTCTCACTATCATGCTATTGTTCCAGTGGCAGGAAAGGTGGTAGTAAGCCCACCTGCCTGGAGTCCAATCAGTGCCCAGTTATGGGACTCCTTCTGCTTCCGCAGTCACGTGGAGGACCGTTCAGCCAAATCTTAGGTGTCCTTCAGTGAGCTCCCAAGATTGGGTTGGAGTGGAGGGGGTTATTTTTGACCCACAAGAAATGCCATCAGTACCAATGGATGGCTACCCCATGACATTGGCACAGCCAACCCTGAATGACTCCTCTTCCCTACCAGGTCTTTCAGGTCTGGGCATTCTTAGATCCCAATTATCTTTCTTTGAGGGTGTACATTCATAAATATGCCATCTTCCTCCATGTGCAATGTTAGCAGCAGCCACCACTCCCAGCAACCCTGATGATGCTGGTGAGCTGCTGGTCCTCTAAACTAGGCAGCAACATTGGTGTCAGCCACTCAATTGATTGCTGTTCTTAAATGTTAGTTATGGTTATGGTTTTGAAGAAGTTAAAATTAAAGCAGATGTATCTGTACAAGCTCCCCAAAGCCCTAGTAATTATGCCTGATGAAATAGAGTTGCAGTTATCACTATTGTGCATTAAATCTTCTTGTTATCCAAAAACAAGCCTTTTCTGTATATTCTATTATTGTATATCCTCTATCACCAATCACTAGACAAGTCCAAGACAAAGCAAAGACAAAGGAGGCTTGGTGGAAGTGAACTATTTCAGATAACCTTTACCCAGGACCACATACTGGGTAGTACGAGTGGCTACCTGGGAACTACCACATCAGACCGCAGTGTTTACAGCCCTGGTGGCTAGAAATATATGGTCTCAAATAAAATCTTGGCCACTGTTTCCATGAGCAACACTAGAGAACCAAACCATCAGGCATTCTCTGAGACATCATTCTTTGAACAGAACAGTAGGCTTAAAGGAAAGCGGTATATGCCTTCAACTCTGTGTTCTTTTATTTGAATATCATACTCTTAGGAGCATTCTTTTATTTGAATATTGTAGTCTCAGGTGCCATGGTTTTCCACTGCATGTTCCCAATGAACATTGCTTCATGCAGGAAAGCCTGACCAGTGAATCAAAACTTCAGTTTTAATTAAACATGATAAAGTTTGCCTGTTGATGAAAATTTCTTGGTTATGGTCACAGCAACATGAGTAGGTTATTTGACAAGGAATAATGTTTTAAACGACAATATATATTTGGAATGAAGGTTACAGGAATAAATTTTGGGAGTATGGTTTTCATGGTTAACAATTATTTCCATTAGTTATTTCTAAAACTAGTTATCGAGTCATAGAGATGTACAGCACAGAAACAAACCCTTCGGTACAACTTGTCCATACCGACCAGATATGCTAAATTATTCTAGTCCCATTTGTCAGCATTTGGCCTAAACCTTTCTAAACCCTCCCTGTTCATTTATCCATCCACATGCTTTTCGATGTTGTAATTGTACCAGCCTCCACCACCTCCTCTGGCAGTTCCTGCCATACACACATCATCTTCTGTGTGAAAAAGTTGCCTATTAGGTGACTTTTAAATCTTACCCCTCTCACCTTAAACCTATGCTCTCTAGTTTTGAACTCCCCTACCCTGGGGAAAAAGCCTTGACTATTTACCCTATGCATGCCCCTCATGATTTTATAGACCTTATAAGGTCACACCTCAGCCTCTGATGCTCCAGGGAATTAAGCCCCAGCCTATTCAGGGCGTCACTAAACCCTTTCCTATGTTTAGTGAATTGTAAATAATGCTGTTTGATTCTATGGAATGTGGAGGGTATTCACTTGCAATTATCCAACACATTTTAGCATATAACGCCAGGATAAGTAACTTGTTTATGCTGGATTCTTCTCAACACCTGATTTTACCAAAATTGCCAACTTTATGCCAAATTGTAATTTTGATAGTCCTTGAGGACTGCTTGCCTGAGTGAGATGCTGTACTTTGGCAAAACATTTACATATGTTATTAGTATCCCGATACTTGTTCCGCTGAACTGAATATGTAATTCTGAATTCACATGCTTTGTATATGAATCATTTGTAAGCTGTCCACAATTCCATGCATAGTAATTTGTTACAGCTCTGTAGTGATTTCAGCAAGCCTAGGAGTCTTTAATATGAAGTGACTGCAAAATATCTGGGATAGAGTTTACCAGTATTCTCTGCCACATTCTTCAGAATTACAGAGGCCTGGTTTACTGCTGCAGTTTAGCAATAATATTACTCTCTCTATCTGGGCTTCTCTCTTACCTCAGTATGGACCAAAGCCAAGAACATATCACCATAAACAGCATTTTAACTTGGTTACATGTAAAATTCTCCTTCACTGCCATAATCTACATTTCTTCCCATAGTTTCAGCCTAAATACTTTACAAGCTAATATGGGACCATTGAAGGTGAAATCATTCTTCAGTGCCGAATGAATAGGCAGCCAATTTTAGAATCATTGAATTCTCTTTTCTATTACTGTCATAGATAAAGAAAACAGGTGATGATGGTGGCGGTTAAGATCTGAAAGGGCAGAGAAAGTGATTGCCAATTTTCTACAACCAATATTTTTTCCAATTCCAAAGACCAATTTTACCCTGAAATAGGTTAATTTTTGTTTTTTTTTCCACTGTGAAATGGCAGGCACAAGGTGATAAGTCACTCATTTTATACACACTCATTGAAGTCAATGGGTATCTGACCAGTCTCCTGATGCAAAAAGACTTGTTTCATGCCTGGTATTAAAAATAGAAGTTCACCACATCATGTCCAAAACACTCCTTCAGTTGAACTCCAGAGTGTTAAATTAGGCCATTTAAAAACTAGAGCACATTCTGCAAAATACAAACATTTAATTGTCCGAAGTAAGTGATAAACCTGAAATTTTACTTCAAATTGCAGCAACAATCATTTTGTAGGGTCCTGTCTTGGCTTGCGATATGTATATAGTCTGCAACTTAAAATACGATAATTATGTTCTCCAATTCATAGACTCTTATTACACAGATAGTTCTGTACAGCGGGTTGCAGAAAAGGGCGATTTTACATTTAAAAGGGCATCTCCTTCGTTATTACATCACCTGTTCTTGATGAGAACGTTGAAGTCAATGTTAAAGATGACACAACATTGGTAGATGAGAGTTTTTTTTCCACTTAAAATAATGTGCATCTTTTGGTTTAAACGTATTCATGGCTTTCATATTTGAAAAAATTTAACTTTTCGTAAGAATGGCTGCCCTTAAAAAAGGAAAACAATCTTATGAACAATGCAAGTACAATGAAAACATTGACAGATGCACCTTTATTAGCACTTAGTGGAAATGTTCATAGACATTCACGGAATAGTTTGAAGTCAATCAATTGCCTCGTTTTTATTTTAAAGTAAACTATATGTCATGTCATGGATTATCATTTGAAGTTTTGCCAATGATGACAGATAGGATTTATTCTTTAGCTCAGAAACCTGAGAACATCCTCTAAACCTACTAACGTACAGGGGAATGTTTTACAAAAAAAAGGTAATTAGCCCTAGGCAGCTCCAGACTAATCTCTTGGTGATCTTAAAGAGTTGTCGTAGTATATAATGTATGGACTTTAACTATACTTGTATGTATTTAAATTTCTTTAAAAGTTGCGAACATGAAGACAAGGTGATTAAGAAGGCATTTAGCACACTTGCCTTTGTTGCTCAGACTATTGAGTATCTGAGTTGGGACGTCATGTTGAGGTTGTACAGGACATTGGTGAGGCGACATTTGGAGCATTGTGTACAGTTCTGGTCACCTTGCTATAGGAAGGATATTATTAATTTGGAGAGGGTTCAGAAAAGATTTGCCAGATGTTGCTTGGATTGGACGGTTTGAGTTATCAGGAGAGACTGGATAGGCTGGGGCTTTTTTTCACTGGAACATAGGAGGTTGATGTAGAGGTTTATGAAACCATGAGGGGGCATACAATAAAGTGAATATTAAAGGTCTTTTACCTAGGATGGAGCGTTCAACATTGGAGGACATATTTTTAAGGTGAGAGAATAAAGATTTAAAAGGGACCTGAGGGGCAACATTTTCACATAGGGCGTAGCTCGTATGTAGAGTAAACTGCCAGAGGAAGTGGTAGTTGCAGGTACAGTGACAATATTTAAAAGACATTTGGATAGGTAGATGAATAGGAAAGATTTAGAGGGATATGGACAAAATGCAGGCAAGTGGGAATTGGTTTAGTTTGGGAAACTCGGTCAGCATGGACAAACTGGACCAAAGGGTCCGTTTCCATGCTGTATGACTCTATGATTCTACAACTCTATTCCTTTTTACAACCTTAGGCAGTGCATTGAAATGAGTTCTTGTTCCCAAGAAATGAAAATGATTTAAAACAATGTTATCCCCATACTTCTATTCAAATCAAGCATGATGAAAATTTTGACATGTGAGGATCTATTTAGGGTCTTAACATCTTTATTCTACAGTGATTTTTAATTTTAATTTTGCCCAGTGTCAGTACCAACTTGCAAATGCTGGACTGTTACTTTTCAATTTGAAGTAAAAAGCTCACTTCTCCAGGAAGCAGATTTTAGTTTGCTGCAAAGCTAAAAGTTCACAACAGGAAAGTAATGATGTCTAAAGGATACGTGATCTCATGTCCTGTGGTAGATAAACACTTGATAGTTATGCTCTTAGCTGCTAAGTTAGCATTATCAGTGAATGACACATTTATATGGGAACCAATATGGTAAAGCTAGGAATGACGCTTTGCTGAGAGATTTTGAGGAGTTAGTCTCCAAATTAAAACACAGAACCTCAGAGGCTATTGTCTCTGGATTGTTACTTTGCACCTTGAGCCATTGGCCAATTAGCATAGGGTCAAGAAAATTAGAGAATTTCACACTTGGTTTATAGAAGGGAATTTGAGATTGGACAATGGTACCATGTTTGAGGAAAGAAGAAGCTGCTTCTTTGGGATGGGCCTATTTAAACTGAACTAGGATAAGTGCCCTGTGATCTGTGTAAATACACAATGGATGGGGCTTTAAACTAAAAGTTGATTAGGGTTGTGTATGGGGCAGGTTTAGGTGAAAGCAGATTTGGAAAAATCTGATGAGAATACAGCGAGTCCTCATTAAACATGTTTTATTAAACGATGTTTAGGTCAATAAATGGGCTGTAATGTCATTGAGTATCCTGAGATTAATTTTAACAATGTTTCTTGTCTGATCTGATTGGCACCACCTCCAAATTATGGCCTTTCCTTCCCAACTTGAATTCCAAATTGTGGTTTCACCCACTCCCAACCTCCCAGATATGGCCTGTTCTCCACTCCTGAACTCGCCCAGGTGCCATTTCCCTCCCATGGAGTTACTTTCCAGTTCAAGATCCAGATTCTGTCTGAAGCTACACCTCTGATGTCAAGGAAGTGCAAGTCCACTACCTTAGAAATGGGGCTTATGCACTTTTTTTCCTTCTGCTCACTCTTTCCCTTTCCTGAACCCTTGCTATAAAGGACAACTTGAAGAAGAGAAGCAAGGCAGGAGGGCACAGCAGAAACACTCAACAGATATTTTGCATTTGTCTTCAGAGCAGAAGATATAAATTGAATACCCTATCTACAAAGTTGATCTCAGCAGATTGGAAGTTAAAAATGTAACATTCATTAATCACAAAAAATAGAAGAAAGAATACGGTGATCTTCAGTCCAGTTAGTCTGACATTAGTTCTTGGGAACATGTTAGAATCTACTAATCATGGAATCTTAACAGTATACTTAGAAAATCAATAATGACCAGACAAACTCTACATCATGCTACAAAACCGAAAGAGCATTTGTCTATTTATGAAATGTACTTTGGATCCTAACTAGTAGGATAGATAAATGAGAGCCAGTGAATGCAATGTGTGCATATTTCCAAGAAGTGTTCCATAAGATGCCGTGTAAAGAATTAATACACAAGATAAGTGTGTGTGGAATTAGAAGCAATATATTCGTGGGATAAACCATAGGGTAATGGACGAAAAGAAATGACTAGCGATAAATGGGGAATTTTCAAGTTGGCAAGTCATAGCTAATGGCATGCAATGAGGATTAGTGTGGGGGCCTCAGCTATTTGCAGTTTATGTTAATGACTGGGAAGAAGAGAAAGTAAGTAATGTATCTAAATTTGCTGATGGTACAAAGCTGGAAGGGAACATAAGCTGTGAAGGCACAGAAGGGAAGCAAAGAAATGTAGACAGGTCAAAAGAAGAGGCAACAGGTGGTGGCTGGAGTATGTTAGGTTGTTCATTTTAGAAATAAAAATAAAAAATCAGAATATTTTTAAGAGGCATGAAATTTATAAATGTTGATGCTCAAAGAGACGGGTATTCTCATATACAACATGCAAAAAGCATATGGATGTGACAATCAAATAGGAGGACAAATGACATGCTGGCCTTCATTGCAAGGATAATGGAATATAAGCAGAAGAATTTTACTACAATTCTTTAGCACTTTGGTCAGACTGAAATAACTTCACAGAGACTGGTATCCCATCACCAAGTCACTTCTTATTTGAAAGTTCCAAGGCCTTGACACTGATCCATCTCCCTCAGAACCAAATCTCAGAGTGAATAGGATCTGACACTCCTGTTTTTATCTATCAGCCAGGACTCTCTGATTGGACTAGATTAATAGCCCCAAAAAGCAAACTCATATTCTATGAGGTCCACCTGACTGACATTATTACAATACTACATCCCTCTGCCTCTGAGTCTGAGGACATAAGCTGATCCTTTTGTTTTGTAGCTCCTCCTGGGGCGTTTTAGCACTGCGTCAGGTTCCTCCAACTCGTCCTCTGATACGGGCAGTGCATAACGCACACCAGCTCCCCTCTTGAACCCGGAGCATCTTGGGAGAAATTCATTCTCTTCTTCAGATGGCAAAGGTGCCAAGGCGGCGACATCTGACTTGTACATCTCAGATCCTGAGGTATCTTCAATACTTGATGGAGAAAGAGAACGAACGTGTTCTGGTACAGTCGGAGAAGCTATCCAGGAGCCGGGCACATTGTGCTTCTGCAACATTTGTGAGCTTGCAGTTTTCATTTACTCTATGTTCTTGTTCAGGACCAACGCTTTATACGTCACTGGACCTTATGATGCATTGACTATGCCTCTTATCCAAGCAGGGCCATTCCTGTAGTTCCTACACCAAACTTCACCCCCTGAAGTAATCTGTCACTCTAGTGGAGTTTTGTATCTGGCATTGGCATTCCTGATGCCATTTTGCCCTCCCCCCCCAGGTCTGGGAAGATCAGATTTAACCTGGTGGGGTCTTCTCTCTGCCTTCAAAGTTTGAACTGCACTTTTCTCAGACCATTGGATGATGGATGGTATGGAGCTATCTTTATATTTCAAATAACATTCAACTTTAGGATATACTCAAATTCCCTGCTGGTAAACAATGGTCCGTCATCTGTGACCAACACTTCCAGGAGTCTGTGTGTCGCAAGAGACGTGTGCAGTTTTTCTATCATTACCCCCATGTTTGATGAAGGAACTCTATGCACATCCAGCCACTTTTGCGTGGGCATCCACAATGACTAAGAACATTGAGCCCATGAAAGGGCCTTCACTGTCAACATGTAACTGAGTTCAGGGTTTACACAGCCATTCCCACAAATGTGGGGGAGATGCTGGCGGTTATTTTTGTCCTTGTTGGCACGCTGAGCACTGCCCCACCAATGCAGTTATGTCTGCATCTAATCCTCTCCACTAGACATAACTTCTCACTAACAACTTCATATGGGAAACCCAGCATGTCCCTGGTGGAGTTCAGCCAGTATCTGGCGGCCACCTTTGCTCAGAACAATCACACTTGCTCCCTATGATAATATGTCATCTTCTACCGTGATCTGGTCTCTCCGAGTCCAAAAAGGTTTCAATTCTGGTTGTGACGGCCCTTTTGGTTTACCCCCTCACCACCAGCTGTTTCGGTTTTGCCAGGACTGTATTGTTCTGCATCCTAAATCTGATATTGTCAACTGTGACTGGAAGTGTATCCAGAAAATGTCTGTAAAGGTATTGGTGGAAATTCCTCACTCCAAACATGACTACCAAACCTTCTTCTCTGTCTGGGTGTATTTACACTCTGCATTAGCCAAAGTCCTGGATGCATATGCTATTGAGCATTCCTCTCCATTGGGCTACGTATGAGTTAATACTACCCCAATGTCGTATGGGGAGGCATCACATGTCACGCAGATCTCGTGTGGGATCATAGTGTGCCAACAATTTTGAGGATGATAGCTGTTTCTTCACTTCCTTGAAGGTTATGGCTTGGCTACGCAGCCATTTCCAAGGCTGACATGTTTTAAGAGTTGATATAGATGTGCCAAGATGGAGGTCAGGTTACGTATGAACTTCCAATTCACCAGCCCAAGGAAACACTTAAGCTCCATTACAGACGTGGGAGCCAGATAAAGTGCCCTCACTTTATCTTCCTGGTCTTTTCGACTTTGTAGTCTAAGTAGGTCACTTGCGGTGCCTGGAGCATACATTTTTCCCTTCTAAGACATACGACTGCCTGAGAGAAATATCTAAGGACTATGTCCAAGTTCTTTAAGTGTTCCTTATTGGTCTTCCCTGTTATTAGCATGTCATCTAAATAAATAAAGATCAAGGGTAGACCTCGTAAAATGTTCTCCATCATCCACTGAAAAATTGCACAGGCCGACAATACCCCAAATGGCAGTCTCGTATATTGGTACAAACCCTTATGGGTATTGTAATGTACTTCTGGGAATCTTCATCTAACCACAATTGAAAGTACACATGGCTCAATTTCAGCTTTGTGAAGGACAGTCCCCCTGCCAGCTTTGTGTGCAATTCCTCTATGCAAGGGATTGGGTATTTATCCAGCTGCATAAAGCGCTTTACCATTTGTTTAGAATCCCCACAAAGGTGAACTGACTCATTGGGCTCCATAATCAGTACGATTGGTGCAGCCCATTCTAAAAACTGGAATGTTTTGATGATTCCCAGACTTCTGATTTCTGCCTCAGCTTTTGCCTAAAAGGCAAATGGCACTGGATGGGCCTTGCAGAATCATGGAATTGCTTCCTGGTCAACGTGTAAGGTGGCCTTGTTTCCTTTGATCGTTCCCCAGACCTTCCTAAAATACTTCCGGGTATTTAATTAGGACTTCACTCAGGTAGCCATTTTCTAATCAAAAAAAAATTGTTGAGCCCATTTAGGTGATACTTTATGAACTATTTTTACCCCAAGAAATTTGGGCCTGAGTCTTTACTACAATCAGTGGTAACTAAACAAGCTGTTTCTTATAAGAAACCGGAACCGAGATTGTACCCTAATCTGTAAAAGTTCCTTTATATAGCTTCTCAGTCTATCTGAGGTCTTGCCCAATCTTAAGGGTTAGAGTCCATAGCGAATTTTGTTAAAGACTCATTGTGCGATCACTGAAACGCCACATCGGTATTGAACTCCGTTAGAACTGAGTGACTATTTAACGAGACATTTATTTTCATTGGGTCTAATTCAGATTTTGCTAAGCAATTTAACTGTTCCAAACCAGATGGAGATGGACTTTCCAGGGTCTTCTGGATACTGACCTATGAGTTCTTTTACTCAGTTTGGGTCTGGTGGGGCTCTTTTGCTGTCTCGAGTCTGCTTACCAGCAGCAACTGCAATGGCTTGCCAGCTTGAATCCTGAAGAAAATGTTAACTGTTTGGTCAAGGCTTGGTTTGTTTTGGGGTTCTACTGTGGGCTGACCTACAATTCTTCTGTTCAAGATATGTCCTGAGCGAAGCTATGCAATTACCTTCACTCAAGTCGTGTTCCCTAAAATCAGTTGGATTAGTGAGGTATCCACTTCCATTGGAATACCCTGAAACTCATGTGCTCCACTTGCCACATTTTCCAATGATAAAGCCAGGTGTAGTGCCTTTTTGAAGTCTAGTTGGGCTTCAGCTAGTGGGTGCTTTTGCATGGCTACATCAATCCCACATACCAAATGGTCTCTCAGCATCTCATTAAGGGTTAAACCAAAATCACATGCATCTGCCAGCCGTCTTAACCGAGTCAAAAATCCCAATATGGATTCCCTTGGTTCTTGAATTGCTGAGTAAAACCAATACTGTCTCAGAATTAGAGAAGGCATGGTGTCATAATATTCCTCAACCAAATCCATCAACTCCTAAAAGTTTTTAATAACTGGTGCCTCAGGGAAAGTTAGGACCCTAATAACCAAAAAAGCTGTGGATCCACAAGCTATCAGGAGAATTACATGTTGCTTTTCATCTGCCTCAATGTCATTTACCCAGGAAAATAACGCATTCCTTCCACATACTGGATCCAGTCTTCGATGACAGTATTGAATGAGTCAATCTTCCCAAATAACGGTATAATGCTTGAAATGTTTACCCCAACTCAAAGATGACTGTTACAAGCCAGTTTCTTCAGGAGAGTGCTTTTCTCTAATCTCCACTGGAACAACTCCACAGAGGAGGGTATCCTGTCACGAAGTCACCCTTTGTTTACATGTGGAGAGTCCTTGACACTGATCCAGCTCCCTCAGAGCCAGCTTTCAGAGTGAACAGGATGTTTGACACTTCTGTTCTTATCTGTCAGCCAGGGCTCCCTGATTGGACCAGATGAACAGCCCCAGTCAGGGAACTCATATTCTATGAAGTCCACCTGCCTGACCTCATTACAATTACTACAAGATCACACCTGGAGTTGTATGCACACTTTTGGTGTCCATATTTAAGGCAGGATAAATTTACGTTGAAGGTGTTATAGCAAAGCTTCACTTGATTGGTTCCTAAGAGGAAAAGGATTGCTTTTATGATGAATATGTAAGTAAATGCAGTCTATATACTCTGGAATTTAGAAGAATGAGACATGATCTCATTGATGCATCCAATAGTCTAATTGGACATGACAAGGTAGACACCAAATGGTGTTTTCCTGTAGCTATGAAACCTAGACCAAAAGATATAGTCTCAGAATAAGCAGCAAATTATTTAGCACTCAGACAAGTAGAATGGTCTTCATTCAGAGAATTTGGAATGTTTGGAATTTTCTATCCAAACCGTTATGGAGTCTTCATCATTGAAGATATTAAAGTCTGAGATTGACAAATTTTGGTCTTGTGGTGAATCAAAAGTGAAGTTCAAGCTGAAGATCAACCATAGTTGGACTGAACAATAGAACAAGCTAAAATGAAAAATGATTCACTCCTGCTGCCATATCGCTTATTCTTATAATTTAATTTAAGACACAGATAAAAGCATGCATTAGGATACAACATACCTCTAAAGTGAATTAACTGAAAACTTACAGTTTAAGTCCATCATCAGTAAAATTAATTTGGACTGCTTCAGTAACTCATCTGCCAATTTTCCAGAAAGTAGGTATCCATCACGCAGCAAACTCTTTTCTTTCATTTGTAATTCTTTAATTACAGAACAGGAGTGAAAACTAGAATTAAAAAGCCAAAACATTTTTGTTTCTTCATGCAACTGATTACCCGGAGACACCTTCTGCTTTCAAAAACTGTCTCTTATTTGAAAATAACATCTGCCAAAATGATTTTGATGCCAAATATTATGACACAAAACACACTGGTTAAATAAACAAGCATTATATGTGTCACCATGTTAACAAAATAATACAAGTATGGTGTAATTATATCATTGTTTTTTCAAGGAGAACCTTACTGCAGTGCTGTTAGAGATGATTTCATGAATTCTACATTTCCAGTTTTGAATTACACTCAAATGGATCACAGGCTGCAGGATTAGTCTTACAGCATTGAACTGGGAGTTTACCTGTTTACTGCCTTAGCCTGGAGTTTTATTGTGTGATTCAACCTGAAGTTAATCTGCTTATTGTGCAGGAAAAGAATGAATGATGTCCTCTGCACTGCAATTCTGACAGACTGAAAAAATGTGTATTAAAAATTGGCTGTGACAAGAGGGTCAGTCAAGTATAGTGTGTTTGGATAGGCATTGGTGTGATAGCCTCCTGGCCTGACGTAGTGGCCTCCCAGCCTCGTATGGTGGCCCAGCTTGGTGTGGCAGTCTAATAGTGTAGCAATGCGGCCTCCCAGTCTGGTGTGGCAACCCTACAGTCCTGGTGCAACAGCCTTCTGGAATGGCATGGCAGACCTTTGGCCGTGGTGACGGACTCTCCACCCAGCATGGCAGCCTCTTGGCCTGGCGTGGCGATCTCTCAGTGGCCCAGCATGGCAGTTTCTTGGCCCTGCATGGTGGTCTTTCAGCTGTACATTGTGGTCTCTCAGCCCAGCACGGCCCCAGGATGGACTTCTGGACTCAAGGTGATTCATTAAAGTGTGGTCCCATCGTGGTTAAGCACTTTAGAAAGATTACAATATTTAAACTTTTAGCTTTATTTCTTTATTTTCTAATTAAAACTAAGAAGCTGTCACTGTACTATAATTACTACAATGTTTAACTTTTAACTTTGCTCTTTCATTCAACCTTGTTCTTAAAATTCTGTACCAAGGTACTTATACCCAAGATGGTGCCTTGTGTGACCACATGATACACTTTTCACCGTACCCCTGTACTTTAGTACTTGAGTATACATGACAATAAAATCAAAATCAATCAAATCAATTTACATATACACTGCATCCACTCACCAGATCTCGAGTTACATAAGATGTATGTGTGCATCACAGGAAGTTGTTTCTTTCTCTCTGCATTATCCACATTTCTTTAGTCTGAATCTTAGAAGGACAAATGAACGTTGTTACATCACATAGGACCAAGGATCAGGCTAGTGGTGAGCTTTCCTCAGCTTCACTAGTGCTCCCTTTATGTCTACAGAACCAGAAAGTACAATTGAGGAGGGAGAGGGTATAGTCTAGAACTGCAGTGCCAGACATCAAGCAGACACTGAGTTGGAAGCACCAGAACTGGCAATGGGAACAGGTGAGATGCTGCATCTTAAATACTAAGTTAGAATGGCAGATGTGGAGTGAGGAAGATTTGTACTCAGCCGTCATCTCTGGCTACAATGGCAGTCTGCTACACATTTGGACAGGAGAGTACTATTCAATCACTCAATTACCAAATAATTGGTCCTTCTGCTTCCTTTGTGGGTTTGACTGTTGCAGAGACTTGAAAACAAAAGAAAAAGGTGCATCACCTTAGAACTACTCCAAGGATGACAGTGTAGACTTCCCCGAAGATGCAATGTCACATCTAATCCCTGTACCCAGCACCAATATAGATACAATCACCTTGGTGGGGAGTTGGTCATGCACTGACCCTAAGTCACAATCTGATAAGCATCTGACAGCGAGGCAGATGCCATTCAGGGAGGCAGTAACATACAAGTTCACTGAAAGAGCGTTTTAGAGAGCAACTCCTTAATGTGCCAACGGTTGACGCAGAGCTACACTCAAGCAGCTGGAGTTGCAGAAACAAACAGTTTAGCGGAGCTATCTGGAGGTATTAGGCAAGCATGAAAAGTTGACAGAGGGGGCCATCAAAGCCATGATTCAGGTGGGCTAGTGCAGTATTTCTTTCTTGAAGAGGGCATTCCAATATGGAGAAACGGGAAGTGACTAGGGTTTTCCCGCAATGATAACGAGAACTTTTCGTATTGTGAGAGTTTAATGATTCGAGAGAGCAAACATTGCAGGGCATTATATTGCTTTTGGTTTAGTGGAAACAAGAAGTAATTTTTACTTAGGAAACATCCATAGATTGGAAAATGTTTACTTCAGTACACAGAAGAGCTGGCTGAGGTCAGATGTAATAACTACTTTTCCTGGAGAAAGCAGTTGGTTCATTAACAGTTGGGAAATAGGTTACCTCAGTGTAAGTGTCTTAGTTTAGAAATTTCAGATCAGAAATGTTAGTTCTGAAGCTAAGAAAGTTTAAGTCTGAATAATCAAGGAAGTGGCTATCAAGCCCTCAAGACTAGGAATTGAAAGCAGCACTTAAGTTTCACCTATAAATGTGATGTAAAAAAAGGCAACTCTCGCTTTGACGTTTGAGTACTACAAAGAGATATGATAGATAGAATCTTGTTTTGACATGTGTTTCAAAATCTTTCAAATTGTGTAATATGTAAATAGCTTGATTTGTTCTGTTTTATCTTCATTTGTTTGATAATAAACTTATGCTTTATTGTTAAGCACACAATGCTGCAGATTTGATTTTATGTCTCAGGGAAAGACCACCACATTAAATTTAAAGAAAAAGCAAAATATGGTCTATCAAACCAGATTTCAGTCTGGGACCTGACTTACCCAGGACCAATATCAGCTGGAATCATAACAATATTTTGCATTGGTTTGATTGTGTTTCTCAGCCCTTTCTGTTTCATTCATTGAGGGCATCATAATTTAAACAGTGCGAGACAAAATATGATTGCCTAAATGAGTGCAATCATTACATGACCATAAGGAGATGGAGTATCTGGGCTTTATACATGTTGGAAAATTAACACCAATGGTCAAATGAGATAAACCTTTGCCTGGTTAGCCTTCATTGTATAACCATGCACTAAAAACAAGAGAAGATATATTTGACTTTCACCTCCCATGGATTGACTTCACCCCTCCTCGAAATTATGTGGATTCTGATATCCCTCTGCCATAACTATCTCCTCTTTCACAACATCATCATTAGATTAATCACTGTATCTAGGAAATAGAAACACATCTTCAACAAGTGAAAATGACATTCAGTGCATATCATTGGCATGCTGTATAAATTCAATGCTGCTTTAATTACACATCTATTCCTGGTGGCTTTTCCATGCCTGGTTGTTGCTCTGTAAACACCAAGCTTTAATTTAATTAAACAGCTAAGGAGACCTCAGGCCAACATCAAACAACCTGCACTGAAAACTATGTATATTCTGACAGCTGTGACAAATTCCACTGCAACTTTTGAGACCATCCACAATATTATAAATAAAACAACACACTAAAACTCCATCTGTCATTGCCAGCAGAATCTTTAAAGAAATTGTAGGGTCCAGATCCACATCTTTTCTTGGGTCAGTGCTGATTCTGTATCTCTTGTGATACCATCACAAATCTATACACTGTCATGCAGGCTAATGTTTGCTTGAGGGGCTACAGTAGTCATTTCATGCCAGTAGCATCAAAAGTTACAGCTGCACTGAACTTTCATGCCACAGATTTCTTGCTTCAGGAAACAGGAAACTGCTGAATAAATATCACTTGATAGCATTGTTAGTGATACCTGCCAATACGGTTAGTGTTGATTTGCCTGAAACTTGTCAATTAATTATTTTCTCACAATGCTGCTCAATTGCACACCATATTGGTCATATACCCTGCATCAATGTCAATGGTTTATTCAGTAGTCGTATTCATTCAACAGAACTTTCTTGTGTAAAATGAGGTCAGATTATTCCTTTCCTCTGGGTAAGACTAGAAAAACCACAGGAACACCTGCTTTTCTTAAATCAAGACATTGTGAAGGCATTCGGTAAATTTTATTTACATTCCTGAGGTCTGTCTGGGATGAGGTTTTATTTTGAAACCTGTGATTTATTTGCAAATTGTGTAGTCTATGGGGAAAATGAATAATCTTTTCAGAGTCAAAAACAGCAGCATGCAAATCTTCAGACGTATGCATGGATTAAATATAATGTCTGCTTGATGATAATTGCTTTAAAAAGGACTTTTATTGTTTTGAGAATAAATAATAAATCAGAATTTATTCAAGTTCTTGAAGTTTTGCCTTTCTCTAAATTGGAAATGTTGTATCACTGATGCTTTCTTCTCAACACTGTTTTTATTCCTGTTTTCCTGCTTCAAGATGTAATAGTAGAAAAGCTTAACTACAATCTGTTGAAAAATATTGATTTGTGTAGAAAAACAAAGACATTAAGATTTCAAGAGGCATTGACATAGGATAGCTCAATAGCTAACATTATACTTTTAAGCTTAGAAATTTAAAATATGAAATTAAAAGCTAGTCTTAACTAGATCCATGCAAAGGAATATTTTTTGACAGTTTCAGCAACACAGGTGAACAAGTGACAAAGGACATCATTCTACTGAATATTAATGCAGCCATCAGGTTGTTTAACAAGTGGAGTCTGTAATGTGAATCGTGAAAATAGTTTTCCTAACTTAAAAGATGCAGTTTAAAGAACTGACTTGAGAGAATGTGATTTTAAAGAGTGGAGAATTATAAGAAAACAATGGTCAACAAAATCAAGGGACATAATTGCTTCTTTGTTGTTCTTTGAGAGGCATTGAACATAAATTAAAACAAGTCTTAATTAATTTACATTCAGTAAATGACTAACAGGAGTCTTGCTCTTCTGCTTAGGTTAGTTTCTCTACTTCAATAAAATAGTTTAGTCTCATCATTGTTTAATGGTAGTTAATAATTTAAAGTATTTACTTGACAAGTACAACTTCACAAAGTTAACTTGAAGTCGATACTACAGATACTACAGGGTGGCACAGTGGTTAGCGCTGCTGCTTCACAGCTCCAGGAACCTGGGTTTGATTCCACCCTCGGGCAACTGTCTGCGTGGAGTTTGCATGTTCTCCCTGCTTCTGTATGGGTTTCCTCCAGGTGCTCCAGTTTCCTCCCATAGTCCAAAGATGTGCAGGTTAAGTGGATTGGCCATGCTAAATTGCCCATAGTGTTCAGGGATGTGTAGATTAGGGGGATGGTTCTGGGTGGGATGCTCTGAGGGCCAATGTGGACTTGCTGGGCCAAAGGGCCTGTTTCCAAGCTGTAGAGATTCAATTTGATTTAATATATAAGTGGTGCAAGATTAATCATTCAAATGTCTCAGGTCCAGAGGTTTGGCTAAGTCTGAGGCACTAGGCTTCAATTTAAGAGTCAGAATTTAGGCAGGGCCAATGGTCTTTATTGTATCCCTTGATATTGTGATGAAAGGTGTGTCGTTTATGTATCATTTTTACAGTTTGGATTTAAAAACAGTGGTTCCTGAGTGTTAGCCTCATTTGTGAAGGGTTCTTTCTTAACTAAAACAAAAGGATTAGATAGTCCTTCAGGAACACCAATCTAATTCAGTCTCCTTCAGAGAGATGACTACGAACCCCTGGAATATTAATAGCAAATTGCATATATTGGGGTTAGGTGGAATAAACATTTAAGGCTTGCGTTCAGTTTAGAATAATCAAAAATTGATTTTTGGTTCAGAAAACCCAATAGTTGATTATTTTTGGGGCAGTTAGGAGGAGACCTGTCTGGGGTCATAAGCAACTATAGTTTCTCTCAAAGAAAAGAGTTTTTCAGAGAAGTTAAGGCAATGCAGCAGAAAAATTTGCTTTGTGCAACTTCCACGAGTGTTAGGTTAGAAATTGGCAGTTATTAGAAGCTGATAAAATTTAAGTTCTCAGTTTTGTGAGTATTCATATAAAAATACTCTACAGTTAACCAATTCTCCCTGGTTTCTGTCCTGTTATGTTGAACTTCAAGTTTTGAAATAGGTATTTTTTTCCAGATTTGAATTACTGTAAAAGTGATGTTTATGGAAGATAGGTTGAAATTTGTTTTGTGAATGTTTTAAGATTTTTCTAACTGTATTCTATATATCCAGAGAGTTTGTTGGCCAATTTGATTTTTGTCCTCTGTGTAATGAATTTCTGCTCTTTCATTAAAGAACTCTAAGCCAGAGGAACAACTTCTCTGTATTTAGTCTGCGAAGTTCCTTCATTTTGCTTTAATGTTCCAATTAGATCACTAATGCCTGAGAATATAGGTACAGTCTACTCAACCTCTCACAGCTCTTTCGTCACAGGTATTAATCTAGAGGACCTTCACTTACCACCCTCAATTCATGTACTGGTCAGTGCATTGAGTATAGGAGTTGAGATGTCATGTTGTGGCTGTACAGGACATTGGTTAGGCCACTTTTGGAATGCTGCATTCAATTCTCTTTCTCCCTGCAATATGAAACTTGAAAGGGTTTAGAAAGCATTTGCATAGATGTTGCCGGGGTTGGACAGTTTGAATTATAGGGAGAGAATGAATAGTCTGGGGCTGTATTCCCCGGAGAGTCGGAGGCTGAGGGGTGACCTTATAGAGGTTTATAAAGTCATGAGGGACATGGATAGGGTTAATAACCAAGATCTTTTCTCTGGTGTGGCTGAGTCCAAAACTAGAGAGCATAGGTTTAAGGTGAGAGGGGTGATATAATAAAAGGGACTTAAGGGGCAATGTTTTCATGTAGAGGGTGGTGCACATATGGAATGACCTGCCAGAGGAAGTGATGGAGGCTGGTACAATTATGACATTTAAAAGGCATCTCGATGAGTATATGAATAGGAAGGGTTTAGAGGGATATGGGTCAAATGCTGGCAAATGGGACTAGATTTATCTAGGATATCTAGTCAGCATGGACTAGTGGCCCAATGATCTGTTTCCGTGTTACATAACTCTATGACTCTAAGTATATCCTCTTTATTTGATATGGAAAGCTAAAATGCATACAGTACCCCGGTGTGGTCTCTCAAAAGTCCCATACAATTTAGGAAGACTCCATCACAGGCAACATCCTGGTGAATCCTTTCTGCACTCTCTCCAGTGCAATCACATCCTTCCTATAGTGCAGAAGCAGGAACTACTCACAGCAGTGTGGCCAAACCAAAGTACTTTACAGCTCCAATATAACCTCCCTGTTCTTACGATTTATGCCTTAACTAACAAAGGCAAGTGTCTTCATACCAGAGGTAGTAAGAACTGCCGATGCTGGAGTCAGAGATAACAAGGTGTGGAGCTGGAGGAGCACAGCAGGCCAGGCAGCATCAGAGGAGCAGGAAAGTTGATGTTTTGGGTCTGGACCCTTCTTCAAAAACGGGGGAGGGGGAAGGGAGCTCCAAAATAAATAGTCTCATTGCCTGCTTAACTACCCTATCAACCTGTCCTGCCACCTTCACGGATTTATGGAAAAACATCCCAACATCCCTCTGTTCATCTGAGCTTAATAGTTTCCTGACATTCATTACTTGCTTGTCTTGTTATTTCTTCCAAATGCATACTTATCTGATTTCTATCTGTCAATCACTTCCCATCTGAACAATCCATTTACATACTCCTGGAACCTAGGAACTTCTTCCTCACTGTCAACAAACCTGGCCAATCTTTGTCATCTGCAAACTTACTCATAATCCACTTGCCCACCCATCCCCACCCCTACTCTCCTCCATCTGCTATCTCATTGTCCATTCAGTTAACACACCTGTATTTCTTTACAGCCTCCCTGTGAACTCATCAGAACTCCACCTTGTTTTGAATCATAAGCAAACCTAGACATATCGCTGTCTTTCTTTATCTAAGTCATTAATATATAGATTGTAAATAGTTAAGGCCCCAGCATTGATCATTGCAGCAGCCCACTAATTATGCGTTGCCGATTTGAGAATGCCCAATTTATATGCTCTTTGTTTCCTGTCTGTTAACCAATGCTGTAACCATACCAGTATATTAGCTCCAACACCACAAGCCCTTTTATTTCCTAGTAATCTTTTCTGTGGTGCCTCATCAAGTGAATTATGGAAATTCAGGAGTACTATATCTGCTAGCGCTCCTTTAACTACCCTATTAGATACATTTTCAACAAAGAAACAGTCCAAACTCGATTCCCCTTTTGTATGACCATGTTGATTTTTTGCCTGCTTAAACTATGATATGCGAATTATGTCAAAACTTCCTTAGCAATAGATTCCAACTCTTTTCAAATGACTGACATCAGGTTAACAGACCTGTAGTTCTTTGTTTTCTCTTTCCCCCTTTTTTTGAAAAGCTCTGCACATTATGGACTTCTAATCTGCTACCAGAATCCCAAGTACTTTTAAAAACTCATAGCCAGAGCATTCAATATCTCTGCAGCTATTTCTTTAATTGGTAACATCACCAAATATAAATCAATCTGCACATTTGGTTTCTTTTCATTTTCAGATGCTATGGAGGACCATAACAGAAAAGCAGAATTGGATATACCCAGCAGGTCTGTTAATATCCAACTTTCCAAATTAGAGGTTAATATATCATGAGAGCAGGTCAGTATTTTGTTTCTGACTCAGCTTGCCAAATTTCTTTCCAGTTAACTTTTGAGTTGTCGACATTAACAAGCATTGCAAACATACATAGAATATGAACGTAGAACAGTACAGCACAGTACAGGCCCTTCAGCCCACGATGTTGTGCCAACATCTAATCCTACGAAGATCAATCTACCCTGCATACCTTACATTTTCCTATCCTCCGTGTGCCTATCCAAGAGTCGCTTAAAAGTCTCTAAAGCATCTGACTCCACTACCACTGCCAGTAGCGCATTCCACATGCCCACCACTCTCTGTGCAAAGAACCTACCTCTGACATCTCCCCTATACTTTCCTCCAATCACCTTAAAATTATGCCTCCTCATAATAGTCATTTCCGCCCTGGGAAAAAGTCTCTGACTATCCACTCTATCTATGCCTCTCATCATCTTGTACACCTCTATCAAGTCATCTCTCATCCTTCTTCACTCCAATGAAAAAAGCTCTAGCTCCCTCAACCTTTCCTCATAAGACCTGCCCTCCAGTCCAGGCAGCATCCTGGTAAATCTCCTCCGCACCTTCTCTAAAGCTTCCACATCTTTCCTATAAAGAGTTGATCAGAACTGTACACAATATTCCAAGTGTGGTCTAACCAGAGTTTTATAGAGCTGCAGCATAACCTCACGGCTCTTAAACTCAATTCCCCTGCCAATGAAAGCCAACACACCATACGCCTTCTTTACAACCCTATCAACTTGGATAGCAACTTTGTGAGATCTACGCACATGGACCCCAAGATCCCTCTGTTCCTCCACACTGCCGAGAATCCGGCCATTAATCCTGTATTCTGCATTCAAATTTGACCTTCCAAAATGAATCACATACTCATACAAAGGAGTTTATTAAAAACAGAAGGGTCAGGATCATCAGAAATGTCTTTAGTGCAGAAATTCCAGATCCAAATGCGACAAACAGAACATGGATTAATGTAATGGCAGTATCTGTGGAGAATCTGAAGTACAATCATGCTGGATTTGAAATGTTAACTCTCTTTCTCTCTCCACAGATACTGCCAGACCTGGTGAGTTTCTCCACCACAATCCACAGTATTTATGGGTAAAATGACAGTAGGCAAGTATCTGTAAAACTACCAGTTACCATTCACCCTTAGTAACACCTTAGCAATGGTTTCCTCTCCTGCAGTATAGCTTAACAGAGAAAGGACACAAAAGACAACCATTGTGGAAAATAACAAGCTCTGCGAGTTGGACTTTTGTCCCTGGACTTGGCTTTTTTAACTTATGTAACACTTGTACAAGACCACACCAAGAATATAGTTTTACAAAATTTACTTTTGCTGCATGCAAAAAAAAGTTTGAGTGTAAATAGAAAAACACAAGCAAGAAAACAAGTATGCATGCATACTGGATATCAAATTTTATTTCAATAAACCAAAACTCAAACAAAACAGTTTACAAGTCAAAAGAGTGTAGCTCATAAAATAATAATCAGTGGTCCAGAATCAAAGAAGTATTTGTTTTTTCAAGAGAAAAATTATACATTGGTTTGTACATTGCTATAATACTGCTTCATATTCTGAACGGCAGTTACAGGAGGGGACATTGACAGCCTACAGCTGTGCTCATTCTTAAAGATTTAACAAATTCCTAGAATGAAGAGGGAGTTATCTTATGAAAGTTGAACAGGATGGGGCTATACCCATTGGAGTTTAGAGGAATGAGAAATGTTCTTATTGAAACAATGAGATTCTGAGGGAACTTGACAGGGTGGCTGCTGAGAGGGTGTTTTCTTTTATGGGAGGAATTATAATTGGGACAGAGATTAAAAACAAAAAGATGAGGAGATTTTCTTTGTCTCTTTTGTCTATGCCACTCTCATCCCCAGACAGCAGTGGAGGCAGGGTCACTGAAATTATTCAAGGCTTAGTTAGATTGATGTTGGTAGATGAGGGTGTCGAGGACCACGGGAGCAGATCGGAAAGTAGAATTGAGACTGGAGTCAGATCTATTATGATCTTATCAAATGGCAGAGCAGGCGCAAACAGCCAATGGCCTAGTCTTGCTCCTAAGTCCTAAGTCCCTGTGCAAGGTAGCCTGTGGCAGACACAAGGTGAGGACAGCAGTCAGATGATAGTCTGTGAATACAATCTCACCTTCATTATTGGATTTCTGATTTGGTTACATATAGTTCTATCTAATGAAATATTAGAGTATCTTAGAATAAAATCACTGATTGAAAGTGTTCTTATGGCTCCAACTGCTTTTGGTGTTTATCAAGGATTAAAACTTCAAGATTCAAATCATCTAAATATATTCCAATTGACACAAACTAAACCTTTCAGTATTCCTGGGTTCAAATGACTTAATAAGACTCAGTTCCTGCCAGGGCCCAAGGAAGAAATGATTCAGTATATGGGCCCTGAGAAGTGGTGGTACTGGCAAGTGGCTACAACGTCCGTGGCATTGTTAACAAATAGTAAAGACAAGCCTTCTGCCTGGTCCCGGGGAGGGCAAGAATGAAGGGATGGGATTGTAATGGTGAGGCGTATGTATTTATCATGCTGGTAATAGTGGCACCTTGCTATGTACACATTGACAACTATAAGTGACTGCAAAGTGGAAACATTTCATTCACCTGGGAAAGGTTTTGGGAAGATTAGAGGTTGTAAATGCAAATGGGTATTGTTTAGCTGCAACTCAGTGAGTAGCACTACCTCTCTCACACCAACTAAGTCTGAAGATCTATATTTGAGTCCCCAGTAATCAAGGTCAACACTCTCAGAATCAGCACTGAGGAAGCACTGTGCTGTGGGAGGTGTGTAGAAACATAGAAAATAGGAACAAGAGTTGGCCTTTTGGCCTGCTTTTTCACTATTCAACATGATCATGAATAATCATCCAGCTCAGTCCTTTGTTCCCACTTTCGTCCCATACCCTTTGATCTCTTTAGCCCTAAGAACTATATCTATCTCCTCTGTGAAAACATTCAATGTTTTGTCTTTAATCGCTTTCTGTGCCAGAGAATTCCACAGCCTGACCACTCTCTCACTGAAGAAATTTCTTTTTGGCTCAGTCCTCAATGGCCTCCTCTTTAGCCTGAGACTATCACCACTGCTTCTGGACTCCCAGGTTATCAGAAATATCGTTTTTGCATTTACCCTGTCTAGTCCTGTTAGAACTTTACAGGCTTCTATGAGATTCCCTCTTAATTCTTCTAAACTCCAGTGAATATAATCCTAAGCGACCCAGTCTCTCTTCCCATGTCAGTTCTGCCATCCTGGGAATCAGTCTGGTAAACCTTTGCCATACTTCTTCTATTGCAAGAATATCCTTCCTCAGATAAGGAGACCAAACTGCACACAATACTCCAGGGGTAGTCTCACCAATTGCAGCAAAACATTCCTGTTCCTGAAAACTAAGGAAGGCTAACATACCATTTGCCTTCCTCACTACTTGCTGCATCTGTATGCTTCCTTTCAGTGACTAGTGTTGAAGGAACCCAGGTCTCAATGTACCTCCCATTTTCCTAATCTATCACCATCAGATAATGATTCCATTCTATTTTTGCAACCAAAGTGGATAACCTCACATTTATTCACATTTTACTTCATCTGCCATGCATTTTCCCACTCACTCAAATTGTCCAAATAACACTTCAGCATTTCTGCATCTTCCTCACAGTTCACCCTCCATCCAGCTTTGTCAGCAAACTTGGAGATAATGCATTTAGTTCTGTCACCTAGTTCATTAATGTACGTTGTGAACAGTGAGGTCCAAGCACTAATCCCTATGGTATCCCTCTAGTCACTGAATGCCACTCAAAAAATGACCAGTTTATTCCTACTCTTTGTTTTTTGTCTGCCAGCCAGTTCTCTATCAATGTTAGTACGGTACCTCTATGCCATGTACATTAATTTTACATGCTAATCGTGTATGTGGGACCTTATTGAATGTCTTCTGAAAGTCCAAATTAACTACATCACCTCTACGAGTTACATCTTTAAAAAATTCCAATAGATTTGTCAAACACAATTTCCCTTTCATAAAATCATGCTGACTCTGTCCGATCCTGTCACTGTTTTCTAAGTGCTTTGCTAATAAATCTCTCGCATCTTCCCTCCTACTGACTCAGGCTAGCCAATCAACAATTCCCTGTTTTCTTTCTACCACTTTTTGTTTTTAAAAAGAGCGGTTACATTACTTACATTAAAATCCATAGGAACTGTTCCCGAGGCTATGGAATTTTGAGAGTTGACTATCAATGCAACCATTATTTCTAGGGCCACTTTCTTAAGTACTGAAGAAGTGCTGCACTGTTGGACGGTCAGAGATCTGGTGTGCTCATACATGAAAGAAAAAATGTTAATCTGCAGGTACAGAAAGGAAACCAGAATGCCATTGCAGTGTTGGCCTATATTACAACGTAGTGGAATAAAGAAGTATGGAAGTCTTATTACAGCTGTACAGGGCATTGGTGAAACAACAACTGCAGTATGGTGTTCAGTTCAGCCACCTTACGTAGAGAATGACATACGTGCAAAGGAAGCAATATAGACTAGGTTGATTCCGGGGATGAAGGGGTTCTCCGGTTAGGACAGATGGACCAAGTTAGGTCTACACCTATTCCAATTTTAAAAAATGAGAAGTGATCTTATTGAAGCATAAAAGATTCTAACAGAGCTTGATAGGATAAATGCTTAAGAGTTTCCCTTGTGAGAAATAGTGACACAGTTTAAAAATAGTGTGAGTCTCTTTCAAAACTAAGATGAAGGAACTTCCTCTGTCAAAGGGTTGTTAGGTATTTGGAATTCAGTTCCCAAGCACTAGTATGGGCTGAGTCATTTAATATATTCAAGGTTGAATCAGTAAAATTTCTGAACATCGAAGTGGATTTAAGGCCACGGTCTGATCAGCCATCCTTCAATAGAATTATGGAGCATGTTCGAGGGACCAAATGGTCTCCTACTACACCTATATTTGAAAATAAGATGATCATTTGAACTAAAGAGGGACTAAATGCAAGGCTTCAGACACACTTCTTGATGATCTTGCGAATGGTTGCTGCTTAGTGTTGACAAAGAAAATGAGTTGGAAAGTCTTGTTACGTAGTACTTCATTCGACACCATATTTCCTTAGGATTCCACGGTGTGGGATTCAGAGCTATGCATCCCACTCCCTCTCAGAATTCAACTCTAGGAGATATCAAGTAATCAGGAAAATAGTGGCTTATAATAGCTTCCACCCCTTTTTGTTCGATTTTGCACCTAAGAAGTGAATGTTTCTTGCATAGAAACCATATATTGGTCACAGTGTTTCTTTCCAATCTGACTGATCAACTTATAAAGTACTGTTTTATGCTGATTGGTGTAAATTATCTACTCTGGAGAAATCACAAGAAATACTTATATGGAAAACCTCAGGCATCTATTCCATTCTGCCATGCCATGCACTTGCCACTGCACTATCATTGTGTTATTTTGACAGATTTTCTATGACTCTGCCACAAAGCCAATATTACATAACATTTTCATTAAGACTTAAAATATTGAGCAACAAGCCACTGGCTGTGACTTCCCTTTTCTGAGATTAAATGTGGGGTGGGCGTGTCAACAAACTCACAAATTCCACCATTGTGAATGCTCACCACGTTGTATACCAGACTGCTTATAATCTGACTGGCAAGCTTCTCAACCTATTGCAGTCTTCGACAGTGGTGTCCCAGTTTGTTGGTAGCTACCAGACAGAGGTCAGCAGCATCTGGATCCTAAAGACCATCAAGTGGGGCTTACTCAGAGGATGTAATGCTGCCTGCTGGGTGAGGGCATCATGGCGAGGATGGGGTGGTGTAGGAGGCAAGGGCAGGGAAATTTCGGAAACCGAGCCTTTGATGATTCACCTCTGGTGTTTGGGACAAATGATGTCCCCTCCCAAAGCCAGCAGGTTGGTCACCCTGGTTATCCATTTAGGAAATCAGTCATTTTGCAGGAAGGTAACTGCGGAAGTGTCAGGTTAAGACCTTAAGTGGTCAATTAATGGTCATTTAAGGTCTTTAATTGCTGGCATTCTCAAATTGGCAAGAAAATGGGAAAACTGCTGGCAAACACAGTTGGTTCCCAATGGACCTCCTGGTGAAAGGGGACAAGTACCTCGATGAGCCAACTCTGCTATTTATTTCTCCCTCTTGCCCACTTCCCACTTCATTGCAATTTTATCACTAAAGTGAAATCAATAAAACTCCAATAGCTATCCTGAATAAATTCTTCTTTGCTAACAGATTAAACTGTTCAATAAAGCTGTATAGTAAAGACATTTTAAGTTCACCAGTGAGCAGAATGTTTGGATAAAGAGATAACTTGGATCATCATTTGTATAGATTTTGGGGAAAAAAAAATAAAGTAGGTGGTTCAAACATTTCTACGCCAGTCTACTTAGGTAAATTTTTAGATCTAGCCAAAAGAACTTAATTATTCTAATCACGAAACTGTGAGCAAATATTGAAAAAAATTCTGCATAATTGCTCTCAGCCAAGTGCAGCATGCTAAGGATTGAAAACTTTATAGTTGAGTGGTTGTTGAGAAACATCCTATACCTGAATCGGATTTAAATGCTGAGATGTTTGCCTACCTCAGGAATTCTGTGTAACAGGAATCAATGGGAAGCTGTTCAGTCTACTGGAACGCTATGCTTCCTTGAACCACAATTATGCTTGGACCAGTTGTGCATTTCTCAGGTATTATTTTCAGTATCTTCCTTCAAATAATACCCAACTTTGCAGCATTTTAGTGTGTTTTCTTACAAGAAAGTGATTATCCCTTGTTAACAATAAAAACCGACCTAACAGCAATATTTCCTTGAGTAAGAAGCAATCATCCTCTCAATCCCAATGTAGATGTGACATACTCAATAAATTGCTTTTTCAAAGATTAGTTCCTGTTGATTTTGTGGGTAAGTGGAGCAGGCAGTTTGTACACAACCATGTCCTACAAGACTAAAGACATGAATAGCCAGTTCATTTGCTTTGCTGTTGATTGACGATGAGTGTCATCCAGCCAATTGAGAGAACTCCTGGTTCTTAAAATATTTGCCTTGGTATATTTTGGTTCATCTAAATAGACAGGCCCCAGGTAAACTGCTCATCTAAAAAATCTAAGGGAATAGGTTAACCCCTGAAAAGAGGCATGGGGATCAGTACACAATTAACACGTCATTTCATTGTGATGCACACAGAACTGGCACTACCTGCTCCTTCAAATGATTATTGTGCACTACCTTCGCTCCGCATGGTTGTATCAGTAGGCTGTTCTGTGAGTCTTTAAAGTGACATGCATTGTGGATGCAACAAACTTTAGGAGATTCAATTTTTACAAAACTGTATCTGAACTGTGGCATTTTGAGCAATTGCTCACTATGTGGGAGAAAGTGCCAATTTCTTCAGGCCATGCACTGGGGACCTTGATACAAAAGGTGAAAATAACATATATGTTCCATATCTTCAGTGGGCAGGAGATCTCCTAAACATCTGCTCAAGTGGTAGTGGGAGCAAACAACAAGGTACTGGATGGCTCTTTGAAAATGGATCCAGACACTGGAAGAAATGCTCCTGTACACTCTGGATTTCAATCTGGATAAATTTGAGGTTATGCATTTGAGCAGGACAAACAAGGCATGGGAATACATCTGCAGTTCTTACTATCTCCAAGGGAATACATGATGAACGTTAGAACCTGGGAAGCACAAAGAAACAGAGGGACCTTGGTGTGCATGTAACACTGGTCCCTTAAGGTTTCAGGATAGGTGGATAAAATGGTTAGGAAGGAATATGGGATTCTCGCCTTAAATAAGTCAAGGCACGGACTTTAAGAGCATAGAGGTTATGCCAAGCCAAGAGGGCTTTTTCTGCGTTGTAGATCTCTACAACTAACAGAGATGGTATGTTCTATGTTATCATATATGTTCTTGCAGTAGATCTGCTATGTGCATGTGTGTTAAGGATAGTTCTGGAAATGTTAGCCACATGCTAATTACAGAACCTTTTATCAGCTAGTAGCCATTATTTGACTCATGACAATTAGTAAATACGAAAGGGACTGCCACTCAGTGAAGGAATCATGAGAATTGTTTGCGTACAATGCATTGTCTGTGGCCACATAGCTTTACACATGAATTGAACTTATTTTAATTTAAGAAAAGCCCGAGTATGTGAGGCATATACAAGGCAATCTACATGTAGCAAATGGCATTCTGTACCATGAGAAAGCCAACAATTCATGAGAAAACTCAAGCTCACTGTAATTATTTGTCTCTGACAGAAGGATGTGAGATAACGATGTCTCTATATATGAAGAACCTCAGTGATCTCTCATGTGCCGCAAGTTAAGATTTGTTTATATCTTCAGAGACAGCCTATCGGGTGGCGGGGGGGTGGTCAGATACATAAAAGTTGAGATTTTGCTACCCTACAGGCAATGCTACCTCAACCCTAGAATGAGGTTGCAGTTGTGGCTTAATTAGTTGGTAGATTGTTGTCACAAACATGTTAATGAAACAAGGACATCAAGCACAGTCATCACCAAAGTGGAGGCAAAAGGGGTATTATGGCAATAGCCCTCAGTAGGTATGTTCTCCTGCAGAGAGTCCTTCCACCATTGTAGTAGCATGTTCTGCTCTTCATAGCCTCTTATCAGTCTCCTGATCAGTTTCCAGTAAAAAAAAAGCCTTATCATGATCCCAAGTACCTGGGAGTGACTTGATTCACCAGGTGTGCTTTTCTCCATTGATTTAAAAGCTTCAACCACATTCAGATAACTCCAACTAAAATTTTCAAACTGGAGGCAAGCGTACAAAAGCTCCAAAGGTGTGTATAATTGTACCAACAGACAGAAGAAACAATCCATGACTAACCTGTAAGAAGTTAATAATCGCTTTAAAAAGTTGCGATGGGATTTCCATTCATTGCTTTTTTGGGTGTGCTCAGCTGTGAAAGGTTGGGACAGAATGGCGGCTGGAGCGTGGAGACTGAAAGTGTCAGCACTGGTGTTGAATCAGTGGTGCATACTGATGTGCTTCTTATCTGTGCACTTTGTACACTGTTCGTCACGTATGCAAACCCCTTTACCAAGTTGGTCTTTGGCAAACTTCAGTTTAGATGTATGCAGAAATCCTGGATCCTATTTGTGTGTGTCAGATGCATTTGTAGCTCCTAAAAAAGAGTGCTATAGATGTTAATTTCTCCCTCCATTGTCTCTACCAGCACAACATTCCCTCAGCACTCTCTAAAATGTCAGCCTAGACTTGGTGCCAAAGTCCTAATTTGAAAGTGGGACATATCCCAGAAGGTTGCCTCACACCAATATAAGTTCACACTTGTTGCAGTGAATTTCAAATCAATTACAAAGATCATAATTTAAATGTTCCCAGGCATTCCGTTAGACTACCCAATAAACTTAAATATTATTAGATAATTTATATAATATTCAGATCAAGCAGATAGCTCCCTTTTGACATTAAAATTAGCTGCTAAAGGAGTGGAGACTACGTAAGCCTCAAAGCATACATCCATTCAGCACCATTGTCACTGCATCAATGTTGGCCAAACTGTGTTCAGTCTGCAAATAACAAAGTCTGCCAGTTGTACAAAATAATCAGTTGATACAAATTTTAAGTCAACGGCTCCAGAGCACTAGAATTCTGATAATGTCTGCCAAATTACCAAGAAATCCCTTGACCGTAACCATATCTGGTTGGCAGGGATAAGTTGGACCGAAGGGTCTGTTTCCGTGCTATACATCTCTATGACGCTATCCTGAATAGGAATAACAAAAGTCATTTATGATTCAATGCAGTACCAGAAATCAGACCTCCGCTTTGATTAAAGTTAATCTACTTTTATCACTCTTCAGATCCTGCTTGATCCGCTAAGTATTTCCAGCTTCTGTTTAATGTTTCTTATGTTGATTGAGAAATATTATAAACAATAAATGTCAAGGAAAACCACAAAAATAAAAATGGTGTGTTAACATTCTGAACAAATAATTTCAGTCTAAGGTTTTAGGAATCATTTGTGAGCTTTATTTTTACAAATTCGCTCACAATTCATTGCCCATCCCCAACAGCACGGAGGGCATTCAGAGTCAACATTACTGTCAGTCTGCAGTCACTTAAAAGCCAGACAAGGTACGGATGGCAGGTTTCCTTCCCTAAAGAACATTAGTGAACCAGATGAGTTTTGATGACAATTGACACTGGTTACCGAGTTGCCATTAGGTCAGCTTTTTATTCCATACTGTATTGAATTCAAATTTTACCATCTGTCATATTAGGACTCAAACTTATTTCCCAGAACATTGGCCTTGAGTTCTGGATAGCTATTCCAGGGACATTACTATTATGCCACTGCCTCCCACTTCAAGACAAATTCGTTATATCGAAAGGAATCTATATTATAGATGATTCAGCATCAGGAGTAGAATGAAAAAATTGATTATCTTTGAGACTACAAAACCTGAAAGATAGAACTTGTATATTATAAATTTCTATCAGTTCATTGATGCAGTGCAAAGTGTACAATGTCTTGTTGCGTTTTTGAGTGTGTGTGTTTGTCTGTCTTGTGTCATGGTACATGGAATTCAGGCTGGTTTTAATTATACTTCTTGTGTATTTCTTGCAGGGTTGGGGGGGTGGGGGTGCGGAACATAGGGAACCACTGAGGATTTAGAAAAATTTAGATAGCACAGAAAAATACATATAAAAGCAATGATGGACCGAATGGTTTTCTTCTGTGCTCTATGATTTCATAAATTTATTCGGTTCTTTGTTAATGTTTGGTGGCATTTCAGATACAGATAGTAAAGTAAAATGAAGTTTTAATGATCAATTCTATATTTGGCTGAGCAAGGAAACCATAGTAAGACATGCTGTAATGTAGCATAAATGATATAGTTGGTAAGATTTTCAAAGAACTGCAGGATCAGGACATGGTGAGAGCAGCCTATGAAAGGAGAACCTGGAGGTCAAGTTGAGATCTGAATACCTCTGGAACATAATCTTCAATTTTCAACTGGCTGCTGGGGAGTGGGGGGGGAGTGGGGGTGGGATGGTGCGGGGGGAGCAGGTAAAATGTGACTTCCTATTAACGGCCCCTTAAACTCCTAGTGCAAGGATCTATCCGAAACAGAATATAACTTTCAAACACTTTCTCCACAACCCCTATGAACATTGGCATGTGGCTGTCAAGTTCATTGCAGGGCCTAAATAACTTGATTTGCAGTGTTTTCTACAACAAATTGTGGGGCTACCAATGTTGGCTGAAGCATTGATCCTACATCACCAAGTAAGGCCACTGTGCTTCTAAGCAGCAATCTGCTGAAACTGACAATGCAGCAATAGCCCTTAAAATTGTTGATATAGAGTCATACAGCAAGGAAACAGGCCCTTCAGTCCACCCGGTCCATGCCGACCATAATCCCAAACTAAACGAGTCCCACCAGCCTGCTCCTGGCCCATATCCCTCCAAACCCTTCCTAATCATCTATTTGTCTAAACAGCTTTTCAACAATGTAACTGTACCTACATCCACCACTTCCTCTGGAATTTCATTCCACATACGAACCACCCTCTGTGTAAAAAAAATTGCCCCTCATGTCTTTTTTTAAAATTTCCTTCCTCTCACCTTAAAAATGTGTCCCATAGTCTTGAAATCCCCATCAAAGAAAACTACCATTAGCTCTATCTATACCCCTCATTATTTTATAAACTTCTATCAGGTCGCCTCTCAACCTCTTATGCCACAATAAAAAATGTCCCAGCCTATACAGCCTTTCTTTTAACTCATACTTCCACACCCAGCAACATCCTGGTAAATCTCTTCTGAACCCTCACTAGCTTAATAATATCCTTTATATAACTAGGCAACCAGAACTGGACACAGTATTCCAGAAGAAGCCTCACCAATGTCCTGTAAAATCTCTACATGACTTCCCAACCCCAAATTCAAATGACTGAGCAATGAAGGCAAGCATGCCAAATGCCTTTTTAACCCTGTCTATAAGTGACACAAACTTCAAAGAATTAAGTACCTGCATCCCTAGATCCCTCTGTTCTACAACGCTACCCAAGGCCCTAACATTAATTGTATAAGCCCTATCCTTGTTTGTTGTACCAAAATGCAATAGCTTGCATTTATCCAGATTGAACTCCATCTGCCATTTTTCAGCCCATTGACCCATTTCATCAAGATCCCTTTTTAATCTAGTAAACCTCCTTCACTGTCCACTATACCACCAATTTCGGTGTCATCTGCAAACTTACTAACCATGTCTATATTCTGATCTGTGTCACTCTTCCTTGAGAGGCTTGATGTATTTAAATGAGTGCCAAATCGCCACCTGGCTTATTATACCATTTATGCTTAAAAGCTAAAGTAGTAACATAGCTCTTCTTGGGTCAGAACCCAGAGTTCATTTGGGCATTGAATTCCCAAACCCTCAGAGTCAAAGAAAATACAATTGCGATGGATCTGAAGACAATCTATTTCAGAATCATGAAATAAATTTAATCATTTGATGTATTTCACAGATGACAATTGGATATCAGTGTGTTATATGAAGACAGTCTGTAATAGTAAATATAGTAGAATGACCTTTTAAATTTATAGTGCAATAAATAGGTTGATAGTAAAAATAGACCTTCGCATAATACCCCGCCATCATTGAAACAATAATACCTTTAAGAAAATGTCCTAAGGTACTGCAAAGGGAAAAAGAAAGATACTGAGCTAAATCACAGGTTGTTACAGTGAGGAGGTCATTCAGCCCACTGTGTCTCAATTGACTCTGAATAAACATTTCACTTACTGCCATACTTCCACATTCATCCCACAAACCTGCTTGTAGTGTTCTTGTTTTGGATAACTGTCCAATTGACTTTTGAAAGTCTTTATTGGACCTGCCATATTCTCAGGCAGCCCATACCACAACTTAACCATACACTGTATTAAAACAATTTTCCTGATGTTTCTTTCATTTCTGCACAGACTCTTCATGATATTTGCCTACAGCTATCAGATCTCTTCTCAGCATTCTTTTCTGAAAGGAAAATAGATTGGAGAAGTTGGGACTGCTTTCAAAATTGAAGATTCTCATCCCTGGAACCATTCTTGTGAATCTTTTCTGCACTCTCTCTAATGCCTTCAAGCAGCACCTAAAACTAGACAACTCTCCAGATAACACCTAAATAGGTCTTTTACAAGTTCAACATAACATCCCTGCTCTTGTACTCTATGTCCCTACTAATAAATCTTAGGATAGTGTATGCAATATTAACTGCTCTCTTCAACTTTCCTGCATCTTTTGTGACTTATTTATATATACACCCAGGCCCCTTAGCCTCTGCACTCCTTATAGAGCAGTACCATTTAATTTGTGTTGTCATTGCATGTTCTTTCCACAAAACGTTCATCTCAACTTCATCTTTCACATATCTGCTCACTCTATCAATGTCCTTGTGAAGTTCTACATTGTTCTCACAACTTGCAATGTTTCTAAGTTTAGTATCACTCTCAAATTTGAATTGGTCCCCTGCACACAAAGATCCAGATCATTAATATATATCAGAAGAACTAAGTGGCCCATTACCAACACTGGGGGATGCCACAATAAACCTTCTTCCAGCCAAAAAAAAATCCTTGTCCATTACAGTTTCCTATCACTCAGCCAATTTTGTGTCTATATTGCTACTATCCCTTTTTTATTCTATGAGCTCCAGCTTGGCTCATGTCAATGGTCCACCACTGTATAAAATGCCTTCTGGAAGTCCATATGCACCATATCAACAACATTGTCCTGATCAACTCTTTGTTACTTAATCAAAAAGTCCAATAATTTTAAAATCATTAGGTCTTGACCCGAAACGTCAACTTTCCTGCTCCTCTGATGTTGCCTGGCCTGCTGTGTTCCTCCAGCTCCACACTGTGTTATGTTACCCACTTCTTCCTTTCAAACTGTTTGTAAGATTCAAATCATACTTTGGTTGCTTCTACATAAGGTGCCTTTGCATAGAAATAATTAATTAATCCAATCATATTACACAAAACCAAGACAAGTGAAGCCTGATTGGTTCTAGAATATACTGCTGTAAAAATTTCTCTAAATCCTATTCTCTAACTACTCATTCAGGATCTCATTGCTATTCCGATCATTTCAGTTTATATTTATTTAAGATTACCCATGATTATTGCTGTGAAAAGCATCCATTTTTTCTTGTATACTTCATCCTAAATTGTGGTTACTATTGGGCAGCCTGCAAACCACTGCCACTAATGATTTCTTTCCCTTATTCCTCATTTCCAACCAAACTGATTCTCTACATCCTGATCTCCTGAATAAAGGTCACATCAGGAATCACCAATGCTTCCAATGCCACCAATTAACAGTGCTACCCCTCCACCCTTACCTAATTTATCTAACCTTGCTACTAAAGAAAAACACTTAATACTATTAATGCTCACAACTATTTACAAAAACCTTGCTAGTTCTGAAATCTGCCTGATACTTCACACACTTTAAATGAAGTTTAATGCAACTAGTAAAAGCATCTTTTCTCCTGCACACTGAATTCCCACATAAACAAAATTCACTGATCTACTCAGTCAATGGGTCACTCATACTCGCTATCCTGACCATATGCCCCTTACTTACGTGAAGCAATGTGATGCTAACAGTGTGGGTTCAATTCCCATTACCAGCTGAGAGATGGTGGCCCTCAGGTTAAATCACCACCAGTCATCTTACTCTCTTTCTAATGAAAGAGCAGCCCTATGGTCTGATAAGATTATGGCGACACAATAACCCTATAACAACTGTTGTGAGGTGGTGATGCCAAAAGCATGAATTCAATCCCCGCACTGTCTGAGGTTACTACGAAGGACTCTCCTTCTCAATCTCTCCCCTCACCTGGATGTGGTGGCCCTCAGGTTAAATCACCATCAGTTGGTTCTCTTTAATGAGAGAGCAGCTCTATGATCCGGTAAGACTATGGCAACTTGATGCCCCTTACTGAGTACCAGTACTGACTAGTACTCAACTAGTTAGTAGCTAGTTGAGCTTCCTGACTAACACCAAATTGAACCAATTATTTTCAACTGATTGACATAATTGCAACTACCAGGCAGCTCCTGTTTAAGCAAGGCAAATTAACTTAATTGAAGTTTTTTTAGTTCAGTCAGAGGATGTCCACAATATGGGTAACATTTATTACCCAGCCATAATTCCCACAAGAAGGTGGAGGTGAGCTGCTGCAATCCATTTAGTCTAGTTACATCCATGGTACTGTTAGGGAGGAAGTTCCAGAATTTTGACCTAGCAACAGTGGACGACTGGAGATATATTCCCAAGTCTGAACAGTGAGTTGCTTGGACAGGAACTTGCAAGCAGTGGTGATTCCATGAATCTGTTTCCCTTGTTCTTTTAGATGGCAGCATTTGTGGATTGGAAAGTGCTACCTGAGGAACCTTTCAGCAATACATCTTGCAGCTGGTGCACTGTAGCCATTGTCCGTCGGTGTCAAGGGAGTATGAGTCAAACGGCCTGCTTTGTCCTGAATGTGTTGAGTTTCTTGAGTGTTGTTGGAGCTGCACTTATCCAGACTAGTGGGAGATTCTCATGTCAGTTAGTTTTATGGCAGTGTCTGACTCTTAATCTGTATTTAATTTGGAGGAAGATTTGCTTGAACTTACCAAGTAATCAAAATTCGCTACTACACTTGGTCGACATCTCAAAGTGGTGCACATGACTTTGGTCAGAGCCATTGAACATTGCAGTTGGGGTGGAAACCTAATTGAAGAATTCTGGAGAGGAATTCTGAAAAACATCATTGAATCGGGAGGTGACAACATGCTACAGAACCAGCAATTACAACACAAAAGATGGTCATTCAGCTCTTCATGTCTTTGTTCTGGTTCCTGATGGAACTATTCCCCTAGAGCCACACCTCTGCCTTTTCCCTACAGCCCCACACATACTTCAAATTTCCTTTTGGATGCCTTGATTGAATCTGCTTCACCACACAGATTGTGCATTTACTCACTAAGTACACATTGTGTGCAAGAGTTTCCTTATAATGTCATTGTTTCTTTTGCCAGTCACAGTGGACAACTGGAGATATATTCCCAAGTCAGAATAGTGACTTTTCTCTCTGCTCCTAATCCTTCAATCAATGGGAATATCCATATACTTTATCCAGACGCTTCATGACTCTGAGTACCTCAATCAAAATGTCCTCTTAATCTTAACTTTTTTTAAGGGCTGCAGAGTAAAGGGAGGTTGGAGATGGGGTAGTAGTTTGCAGGGATGATGGGGTCAAAGATTGTTTCTTTGAGCAAAGGGCTGATAGTAACAAATTGAATGCAGAAAGGGAAATACATGAAGTGAGACCCTTATCAATTAAGGCTGGTAGAACGATTGGACTGCAACAATGAATTTCAGATGATATTCAATATAATCAGGGTATAAAACAGTTTGAACAGGAGAATAAAAATTATAAGATGACAACAAGGCAACCGTGGCTGATGAGGGAAGTCAGGAATGGCATAAAAGCAAAAGGGGATTAAAAAAATATAATGTGATGAAAATTAGTGAGAAGCCTTTTTTTAAAAACTAGCAGAGGACAACTGAAAAAAAAATGAGGGAGACAATGTAATATGACAATAAGCAAGTTAGTAATATAAAGACGACTGCAAGTGTTTTTAGATTAAAAAAAAGGTAAGAGAGAGTGGACATTGACTCTGCAAAATGAGACTGGCAAAGTAGTAATGGGGAAATAAAGGAATGGCAGAGGAATTGAATAGGTACTTTGCATCAGTCTTCACAATGGAAGACACCAGCAGCATACCAGAACTTCAAGAGAGTCATGGACAGATATGGATGTAATGACCATCACTAAGGCGAAGTTGCTGGGAAAGCTGAAAGGTCTGAAGGTGGTTAAAACACCTAGACTGGATGGACTACACCCACAGTTCCAAAGGAGAAAGGAGATGGGGGAGCCATTTTTTTTTTCAGGAATCATTGGAATCAGGAGGGTCCAATGGGACTGGAAAATGGCTAATGTAAAACCACTGTTTAAGAAGCGAGGGAGGCAGAACATAGGAAGCTATAGGCTGGTTAGCTAACCTCTGTCACTGGTAAGCTTTTTAGAGTCTGTTATTAAAGATGAGCTGTAGAGTATTTAGAAGTGCATCGTAATATAGAGTTGAATTAGTACTGCTTCATCAAGTGGAGGTCTTGCCTGACAAATCTGTTAGAATTCTTTGAGGAGGCAACAAGCAAGATAGACAAAGGAAAGCCTATTTGGATTTCCAGAAGGCCTTTGGCAAGTGTCTGTACAGAATGCTGCTAACTAAAGTAAGAGGCCATGGTGTTCAGGGAAAGGTACTTAGCTGACTGGCAGAAGACAGAGTGGGCATAAAGGGGTCTTTTTCAGGATGGCAGCTGGTGACTAGTCGTCAGGGGTCAGTGTTGGGGTGCTCAACTACTCACATCATATATTAATGATCTAGACGAAGGAACTGACAGCATTGTTGCTAAGTTTACCGATGCACAAAGATAGGTGGAGGAACAGATAATGTGAAGAGCTGGGGAGACTGCAAAAGGACTGGCTAGGAGAGTGGGTTAAGAAGTGGCAGATGGAATACAATGTGGGAAAGTGTGAGGTTATGCACTTTGATTAGAAGAATACAGGCAAAGACTATTCACTAGAACGGCTTCGAAAATCTGAAGTACAAAGGGACTTAGGGAGTTCTAATTCAGGATTCTCTTAAGGTTAGCATGCAGGTTCACTTGGTAGTCAGGAAGGCAAATGCAATGTTAGCATTCATTTCAAGAAAGCTAGAATACAAAAGAGGGGATGTATGGCTGAATCCGTATAAGGCTGTGATCAGACCACATTTGAAATATTATGAGCAGTTTTTGGCTTCGTATCTAAAGAAGTCTAGAGAAGGTTTATAGGAATGAATTCTGGAATAAAGGGCTTGTCGTATCAGCAGTGGTTGTATACTCGAGGTCTGTACTCATTGCAGTTTAGAAGGATGAGGCGTGATCTCATTGAAACTTACAGAATCTGCATGGGCTTGATAGAGCTGACATGGAGAAGGTGTTTCCACTAGTGGGGGTGACCAGGACCTGAGAGCACAGCCTCAGAGTGAAGGGATGACCCTTTAAAACTGAGATGAGAAGGAATTTCTTAATGAGAGGGTAGTGAATCTGTAGAGCTCACTGATGTAGAAAGCTGTGGACGCCAAATCATTGAGTGTATTTAAGACAGAGATAGGTTCTTGACTTGTAAGGAGATCAACGGTTACGGGGAGAACCCCACCTCCTGCAGGTTCCACTTCATGCCACTCACCACTTTGACTTGGAACTAGATTTCTATTATTTTTTTCCACTTCTAGGTCTCAATTCCTGGAACTCCCTTCTTGTACTTCTTGCATGCAGAAGACAGTTCATCACCACCTTCTCTATGGTGTTGAGAAACATCAGCCATGATTGAATGATAGAGCAGATTCAATGGGTCAAATCGTCTAATTCAGCTCCTACATCTTATGGTCTATGGTCTATGGACTTCTGACTGTTTCTGTTATAGTGACTTAAACAAGGTGATTTATATACAATTCAAACATTGTACCTCAAAAAAGTTGTTAATAATAATTGATAAATTTCAGTAATAATTGAAGTAATTTTTACAAATGCATGCTAAACCAAACTGAAGAGCTGCCAAATTAGTGCCCATGCTATCTTACTGAATTTAAACTTTGGCTCCCAGTTCTTTAGAGTATGGACTGACCCCAGAATTATCATTGGAAAGGTTTATTATCCAGGTATTAGCATGTGCTAAATTACATTTTTCACACTCACCCACTTGCAGACGCATACTACCCACCAATTTTCCAATTTTTTTTAACATTGCACACATTTTGGAAAGTAGACATCTAATTTCAATATGGCTAGGTGCTTATCTTCATAAAATACTACAATGTATAAACTACAGTATCATATAAAATGACTTATGCAGTGGTTGGCTTCTAATATCAACTCAGGTTTTTCTTTCAGAGACTATTTTGCATGTATCAAATGGAAAAGGCATGTAAAAAATAGAATAAACTTGAACTGAGTAGAAATCAACATCCAGGTCAAAGCAGATAGCTTTGCTGTCTCCCCATCTACCATCTTCAACAGTCACTTCCTTCACCATCGATGCACAATGGCCATGTGTACTATCTACACAATGCACTTCAGTAACTCACCATGGCTGCTTTGACAGAACCACTCAAACCCATAACCTATATCGTCCAGTAGTCATGGACAGCAGACACACAGGAACTCCACCTCCTGCAGGTTCCACTTCATGCCACTCACCATTTTGACTTGGAACTAGATTTCTATCATTTTTTTCCACTTCTAGGTCTCAATTGCTGGAACTCCCTTCTTGTACTTCTTGCATGCAGAAGACAGTTATCACCACCTTCTCTATGGAAATTAAATATGCTGGCCCTGTCAGCAATGCCTACTTCACAAAGTAATATGCTTGTAGCTTGATACCATAACTACAAAAGTATGCCATTTAGTTACTTGCAAAAGTGTGTTTAACAGGCTCGATGAATTGTGCATGGTGTGGAAAACAGAGTTAAAGTTTCCAATCCTGTGACCCTTCTTCAGAACAATTTGAAACATTAACTCTGTTTCTCTCTCCATGGATGTTGCCAGACCTGCTGAGTTTCTGCAGCAATTTCTGTTTTTGCTTTTGATTTCCAGCATCAGCTGTTCTGTTTTATTTAAGAACTTGTATAGCCTGGTCACCTCATCAAAGTCCTCCTCAATAACATACGAGACTTGTCCCATAGACTAGTCAAACAACACTTATCTGTAAGATAGGTTTCCATGAGTACAACTGGGCCAGACACCATGCTCATCATCCCACCATTCCTATTGGCAAGAACAACTCACCAGAGGTGGTGGCACAATGATATACAATTGGGAAGGAGTTGCCTGGGAGTCCTCAACATTGACTCTGGACCCCATGCGTCCTTGTGGTATCACATCAAAAGTAGACAAGGAAACCTTCTAATTACACTGAGGCCCACCTTCCTGGCTGATGAATGTACTGCCATGTTGAACCCACTTGAAAGAAGTATAAAAGATTGCAAAGGGAATGAAATGTGCACTAAGGTGAGGCACTTTCATGTTCACTTCTAAGGATAATTTGGCAGCACTATTCATGAATGAGCCGTTAACCCATCTGAACAAATTAAAAATAATGTGCTCCTACAGTCCTTCCAGAACTTTCAGAATAGCGATCTTTTTTATTGAATTGCCTCAAAGATGTTTTTGAATGCACAGGAGAATTATAAAGGAATTCACTTGATGCAAAACGTCATTTATGAAAAAAAGATTCCACGGCTCTACCTGGCTTCACTTTTCGGTAACGTTTCAGTCGTAGATCATATCACAACAATTTTGCAATTCAATGGGATGTGGCCTGTCAATATTGTGACTTTCCCCTTTTCTTGGATGCATTAGATCAGAAAGGAAAAAAGTCAATATAAGTAGTATGACATTCATAAATTCCCTTTTCCTAACTAGGGACAAGCACTTAAGTGAACATAATTAAATCAAGTTGCCTCTCAGACATTGTTATATTGATCTTTTACTTCGTCATATAATGTCAAACATGTATTGACTAGTAAGATCTGTTGCATTCAGTCCCTTCCAAAAACATTAAATCACAGTTGAAATTGGTCAAGTGTCAGAAAGAAGCAAAGCTACTAGCTACATAATATTAGCCCTATATTTTAACTCTGCAGTTTCACTATCCTCAAAGCCCTCTTTTTCATTCAAATCAAACAAAAGATTGCTATGGAAATACCTGTAAGCAGTGGATAAGCAAAATGAATATTTGAAAATCCATTATTTTCAATTAAAAACAGAACTTGTTTCATTGGATGATCATTCTTGCATTAAAGGCAGATATTGTCTGAACTATGGCTTTCTCACCCATTAATTCTCACATATTAAATCGACAAAATCAGTGCAGGGAGTAAATTGATCTTTTAATTATTATTTGAAAAATTCAATTAAAGTCAAAGCATATGTTTGTCTCAACTATTTTTCAGACACCTGATGAATAGAGTTCCCTCATAACAGGTTAAGAAGTTGGAAAATTCACTGATGGTTGCATAGTTCTCAATACCATTCACAACTCCTCAGATATTGAAAAAGTCTAAATAAAAACCGAAAGAACTGCGGATGCTGTAAATCAGGAACAAAAACAAAGTTGCTAGAAAAGCTCAGCAGGTCTGGCAGCATCTGTGAAGGACAAAACAGAGCTAACGTTTCGGGTCTAGTGCTCTGGGGAAGGGTCACCGGACCCGAAACGTTAACGCTGTTATTTCCTTCACAGATGTTGCCAGACCTGCTGAGCTTTTCAGCAACTCTGTTTTTGTTCTTGAAAAAGTCTACTTGCATTTACATTAAAGAACAACAATACTCAGGATTGGGCTGATAAGTGTAAAATGTTGTACAAGGCAGTCAGTACTTGAAAGGGTTAAGTGACATCACATGATTAAGGGGAGGTGATGGCCTAGCGGTTTTATCACTGGACTGTTAATCCAGAGACCCAAGTAATGTTCTGGGGATCCAGGTTCAAATCCTGCCATAGCAGATGATCAAATTTGAATTCAATAAATGATGATCATGGAACAATTGATGATCAGAGAAACCAATCTGGCTCACAAAAATCCTTTAGGGAAGAAAACTGCCATCCTTACCTGGTCTGGCCTACACGTGACTCCAGACCCACAGCAATGTGGTTGATTTTTAACTGCCCTCTGGGCAATTAAGGATGGACAATAAATGCTGGCATAGCCAGTGACTCCCTTATTCCATGAATAAATAAAAACAAACTCTGCCCATCAGGATATAATGGACCATTCCCAGGAGCAAGTAACATTCAAAGGACCAGGCAATGAAAAATTCCAACAAGAGGAAATCTAACCACATTCCTTGAAGCTCAAAGCTATGAAAAAACATTCAATACAATGAACATAAAATAATTCTCAATCAACAACATGCGGGTTCTGTCTACATCCCTCATGTAACTGCAGTGACAAAAGCAGGCCAGAGGTTGTGAATTCAAAACTCTCTGACTCTCCAGTACCAGTCCACTTTCTGCAAGGTAGAAGTCAGGAGTGTCAAAATACTTTCCACTTGTCTGGGCATGTGCAGCTCTAACAAAATTAAGGACTTGAACCTGTTGAGGGAAAAAAAATCAAAGCAGTCTGCTCCATTTAGCACGTTACCACATTTACTCCCATCACAATTAGCACAAAGAAGTAGCAGTGTATATTATAAACATGATGTGGAGGTGCCGGGTGTTGGACTGGGGTGGACAAGGTCAGAAATCACATGACACCAGGTTATAGTCCAACAGGTTTATTTGCAAACACAAGCTTTCAGAGCCTCGCTCCTTCTGTGAGGTGGTATCAGACACAGAATTTATAAGTAAATGATCAAAGGGTCACACCACTGATGAGGATGTATTAAACAAACCTAAGATGTTGTTAAATCTGTAATTAGTAATTTAATTGATTAATACGTATATGTAAATCCCCAAATTCCTTTCAAGTCACTGTGAGAGAACTAAAGGTAAAGTGTAAAGAAGACGTGACAATTTAGGTCAGACAATGCATGTTAGGTGTGAGGTCTTGTTTAGAATCTTTCTGTCGTTTTGGTTTGGAATCAGATTGGTTTTATTTCTAAAGTAGGAATTTATAAAATGCTACATTGACTGACAGTCTATAAATTGTGTACATTTTGAACAAAATAGAATGTATCCACAAATACAAATTCACCCCATAGATTTATATGTATGCGTGTGTGTGAGTGTATGTGTGTGACAGAGAGAGAAAGAGAGATAGAGAGAGAGAGAGAGAGAGAAAGAGAGAGAGAAAGAGAGAGAGGGAGAGGGGGAAGGGGGAGGGAGAGGGGGAAGGGGGCAAGAGAGGAAGGGGGGGAAGAGAGGGAGGGGGGAAGAGATGGAGGAAGGTGAAGAGATGGGGGAGGAGATTGGGGGGAAGAGATGGGGGGAAGAGATTGGGGGCAAGAGATTGGGGGGGGAAGAGATTGGTGAAGAGGAAAGAGAGGGAGGTACAGATAGACAGAGAGAGAGAGAGAGTGTGTGTGTGTGAGAGAGTGAGTGAATGAGTGAGTGAGTGAAAGAGAGTGAGAGAGAGAGAGCGTGTCTTTACACTCATAAAACCTTTAGTTCTCTCAGGGCAGTGACTTCAAAGGAATTCAGGGATTTACATATTTAAGCAATTAAAACATTCTGATTAAATATTTAACAGCATCTTAGGTTTGTTCAATACATTCTCATCAGTGGTGTGACATTTTGATTTTTTACTGAAAAATTCTGTGCCTGATACCACCGCACTAATACCTGAAGGAGGCTCTGAAAGCTAGTGTTTGCAAATAAACCTGTTGGACTATAACCTGGTGTTGTGTGATTTGTGAACTTGTCCATTACAGTCCAACACCAGCACCTCCCCACATCATAGCTACCGTCGACACCACCAACTGCCAGCTCAAAGTAGAGAGGATCTCCAAGAAGATTGCACATATCAACATAGACATCAAGCTTCTACAGAAATGCAAGAAAGCACAAAAGATCCCAGAAGGACCACAGATCACAAACCCACTCAAGTCAACGTACAACACTGATTACGCTGAGAGACTTTGCCGTCGCACCTCTCGCAAACTCCTCAATCATCTCGTACACCAACTCTACAGCAAAAGGAACCTGGCATCACCACCAGCAATAACCAAGTCTCCCCTGGTACCACAGTTGAAAGCGGTACCAGCAAGGGAAAATCCATCATCAGCGTATCTGACCACACCCTTCAACCGGACAAGATCAAAGTTGTCAGCCGAGGACTCAATTTCTGCCCCACACCAAAATGGACCCCATTGGTCTCGCAGGAGACTCAACAGAGGAATTCATCAGAAGAATGAGACTCTGGGAATTCTTTGAAGATGTCAGCAGTGAGCCCAATGAGACAACCAACGAACTGGATCAGTCGACAGAGAGATCCATAGGGGAGCCGGCAAAGAAGGAGTCGAATTGGACCCCTCTAGAGGGCCGTTGCCCAGGGCCTGACAGGTATGTGTGAGCCATCAGAGAATGCGTGAACGCCAGATTCATCAGCCATAAAAAGGTACTCACAAGGTAGCACAAAACGTCACCCATGCACAACGCGACGCCATCCAGGCTCTCAAGAGCAATCACAACATCTTCAAACCAGTGGACAAAGGAGGAGCCACCATCATACAAAATAGAACGGACTACTGCAAGGAAATGTATCGACAACTGAACAAACAGGAACACTACAGACAACTACCTGCCAATCCGACCAAAGAACACACCCATCAACTGAACAGATTGATCAAGACTTTTCATCTAGCCCTTCAGATTACTCTACGCTCTCTCATCCCACGTACCTCCCACGTGAGGACTTCTACTGCCTTCCAAAGATACACAAAATCAACGCACCTGGTCGTCCCATCGTATCAGGCAATGGGACCCTGTGTAAGAACCTCTCTGACTATGTCGACAGCATCTTGAAAGCTATTGTACAGGGAACGCCCAGCTTCTGTCTTGACACAACTGATTTCTTACAGAAACTCAGCACCTATGGACCAGTAGAACCAGGAACATTCCTCGTCACAATGAACGTTTTGGCACTCTACACCAGCATCACCACAACAGCCTCAGTACTCAATAGCAGCAACTGTCAATTTCCAGACATCATCCTACCACGCATCCGCTTCATCCTTGACCACAACTTCTTCACCTTCAACAATCAGTTCTTCATCCAGCCACATGAAACAGCCATGGGAACTAGATTTGCATCCCAATATGTCAACATTTCCATGCACAGGTTCAAATAAGACTTCTTTGCTGCACAGAACCTCCCACCAACAGTATACACCAGATACATTGATGGTATTTTCTTTCTTTGGACTCGTGGCGAGGAATCACTAAAACAACTAGACAGCAATATCAACAAGTTTCATCCCACCATCAGACTTACCATGGATTACTCTTTAGAATCAGTCTCATTCTTGGACACACACATCTCCATCAGGGACAGACATCTCAGTACCTCACTCTACTGCAAGCCCACAGATAACCTCATGATGCTGCACTTCTCTAGCTTCCACCCGAAACATATTAAAACAGCCATCCCCTACAGACAAGCCCCACACATACACAGGATCTGTTTGGATGAGGAGGAACACGACGGACACCTGAAGGTGTTGAAGGATGCCTACATTGAACAGGACACAATGTTCAACTCATCGATTGCCAGTTCTGACCTTCCACTGCGAGAAACCATAATGACCTCCTCAGAAGACAGACATGGGATACGTCCGATAGGATACCCTTCCTGGGAGTGGAAAAACTATGCCACGTTCTTCGCAGCCTTCAACACATTATCAACGATGATGAGCACCTCGCCAAGATCTTCCCCATGCCTCCACTTCTAACCTTCAAACAACAGCCAAACATTAAACAGATCATCGTTTGCAGCAAACTACCCAGCATTCAGGACATAGACCACATGTTATACGACCCTGTCACGGCAAACTCTGCAAGATATGTCAGATCATTGACATGGACACTACCATCACACGTGGGAACACCACCCACAACGTACATGGCAGATACTCACGTGACTCAGCCAACGTTGTCTATCTCATACACTGCGGGCAAGGATGCCCCAAGGCATGGTATATTGGCAAAACCATGCAGATGCTATAGCAACGGATGAATGGACACCGCACATCAATCGCCAAAAATGAAAGCTCCCTCCCCGTCGGGGAGCACTTCAGCGGTCAAGGATATTCAGCCTCGGATCTTCGAGTAAACGTCCTCCAAGGCGGACTTTGGGATACACAACAACAGACAGTCGCCGAGCAGAGGCTGGTAGCAAAGTTCGGTACCCATGAGGATGCCCTCAACTGTGATCTTGGGTTCATGTCACACTACAGGTGACCCCATCACACCACACTATATACTCTCATACACACACCCACTCACCCCACTCACACACCCACCCAACTGACTCACACACCCACCCAACTGACTCA